>NC_079419.1:19717974-20092974 GCF_026213295.1 Gadus chalcogrammus | reverse complement strand
TTAGAGAAAATGAAAAGCAAATGACCAAAATTAACTAAGTTAGGCTATAAGTCGTATTATTATAATGTATAATTAAATAAAAATGTAGACACCTCTGAGGGAAATGTGCTACAGTACTATAACACAGAACAATTGCAAAACATTTACTGCAATGCCTACATGTTGTTATTCAAAGCATGCGTCTCCCACGTGGAAGACTTTCATCAAGAGATTGTATTAAAGTTGGACATATGGTTAAACACTTGAGCAGACATCTTGTGGCTCCGTGACGGTGAATGCGGCGTGGCCGTTTTTGTTATTACTGCATCTGTGACATTGAAGCACAAAGTAAACCAGGCTCCAGGCCCCCGCCTCTACGGACAGCTTTTAATAACTACTGCCATCCCAGTCACTCTCCATTACAGACACCACTTTGATTAGACCATGGAGGAGGATTTTGAACTTGTTTTCTAGGGTCTCCTCCTGAAAGTCATGCGAGTGGAGACATGCACGCACACGTCACACGCCAGCATGTAGGCTATAAACCATGCTGTAGACTAAATTAAAATTGTAGGATATAGAGGTTGTGGTAGTTCACCCTAGGGGGTACAAGCCATTAATATTAATGTGACTTAACTCTTGGGGGACACACACACATACAACCTCCAGGTTGTCTATCAAAATATACTGAACACAAGAAGGAGAATCAGATGAATACGGACACGTAACCGCTGCTTTCATTCTAAATCCTACAGACTGTTCTAGAGTCCGCCCATCAGGAGGAGGGGCTTGCACTGAAACAGATACAACACCCCCTTTTTCCCTATAAAATGTTACCCTGAATGACAAAGATAGCTAAACAAATTGTTGAATGAACAGTAAATTAAGTGAGTTAGATGCTTGTGCCATAGTTTACTTAAATCGTCTCAGGTATACGTCACAAAGTAGTTCATTTAAAATAAACGATACACAACACCCTGGGTTTATCGGCAGGCCCTGCTATTTGTGAAGACGCATTCCACTGTTACTCATAAACCTGTCGGTCGAGCCTCTGGTTGAACATCCAGTCTGGGTTGGCCTTGCAGCAGCAGCCTACTTCAGTAGTAATGTCAGCAATGGAAAAACAAGTTATGAAAAATGAAAGGGCGTACCACGTGTGCATGCACCATTTAATCAAACTAATACTCAAGGATAAGATACACGTCATGGGAAATGGAGCGAAGTATAATGTCTGCCAATATTGGATTACCCAAAGCGATTCCCACTTGTAGCTAATACAGTTACTTAGTACCAAAGTTAAAATCATCCAAGTACTTCCAACCCTTGCATACACCTTCCTGACTTGCTTAAGTATTGCCATGTCTGTCGTTTGAATATACACAGCAGACACTCTTCAAGGAACGTAGCCCTCATCCGATTGGACAAAAATAGTTATTCTCGGTGGACAACATTTAAAACTGCTTCTAAACCGACCACACACACTCCCTTGTTTTTCTTTGTGAGCGGCAGAGGCTAAAGACAACGCTCATCCCGCTCTGTGTGTGTGTGTGTGTGTGTGTGTGTGTGTGTGTGTGTGTGTGTGTGTGTGTGTGTGTGTGTGTGTGTGTGTGTGTGTGTGTGTGTGTGTGTGTGTGTGTGTGTGTGTGTGTGTGGACAGGTAAGGCGCTGGTAGTTCCCATGGAGATGAGGGTCTGTGTTATTCTCACAGGTAATGCCGGTTTCAAAAAGAAAAAAGAATTATGCACAAGGCTACGGATAAGAGAGAGCACACACACAACACACATGCACCAGTGCACATACACACACACACAAACACGCACACACGCACAACACACCCATTTGGAAACAGGTGTCATTGTCGTTCATCATGATTATAATGATAATAATGATAATTAGAGTTGTTCTATGAACAAAGGACATCATTGTTTCATGCACTTGGTTGGTTTAATTAAATGCTTTGTACTTATTAAATAAGCAGCGTAAAACAAGGTCACTATGGAACGAGGATAATATGTCAACCACTCAACTAAGAGAAACACACACTCGCCGCAATATCCAAATATAAACAGAATCTAAATGTGTTTATAAAATGAGTGTAAGACATATGTCTCTCCCAGAGGTAGAGGAGTCTTGCGTCAGTATGGAGGGTAGGGTAGAGTAGGGTTAGAGTTACAGAGAACTAGCAATACCAAGTGTCCGGTCAGGAATAACATCTGTTTTATGTGTTCACTGAACGCTGTTGTGGAATGGTGCAGACAGGACTACGTCATATGAGAAGAGCATATGACTAACAATAACAGGATTACACAACGTGTAATGTGCTCCCCATCCCAGCAAGCGTGTTGATTCAGAGGGTGAGAGTGACTTCCAACAATTCCAAATCAACCTCTTTCCAACATTCTAAATGTAAAGTTTCCTGCACTTTCAATACATCAGGATCTAGCGTAGCCTAGGCTTCACAGGCTAGGATAATCAGTTGTTCCAAATCCTATATTCAATGTTAATTGTATGAAAACAAACCACAACAACATTACGTTATGCAATGGAATGCCTACTTAAAGGGTTAGCCTAGGGACATTTGGATAAACAAGTCAGAATAAGCTTGATTCTGAAGTATCCAACCAAAGAACTCCCCAATGCACATGACTAGCTTGCCAGCTTTAGCAATATTCAGCAATATTAAATTATTGGACGGTCTAATTACAGACCTGCATGACAGAAATACCAGATTTGTTTTATTTTATTACATCAAATTTAAGTATTTGATATATTGATTGCGGTCTTATGTAAAGTGAATTCCAACAAATATTAAAATATACCCTACCCTGCCCAACCAACCTTATTATATCATCCTGTAATATTTGACCCACATACAGGACCCTTGTTGGGTGAAAGGGAAAAGCATACGCTGTTACTTTGAGTGGAGTAGCAGGGCGGTGGGAATCTGAAGGCTTGTTGCTACCGTACAGATAAAGAATTGAGACATTGAGACAGAATTGGGCCTGGCAGTTATTCAACGAATTACCTCAAACAATGTTCAAACATGTCCGGTATTTGAATGTGCAATTTGAAAAGCTCTAGAAATGTAGTATTTAACAAAAATACAAGGGTTGCAATGTATGATATAGTAGGCCTCCAGGGAATAGCCTAGGCTGGTGGGATGGAGAGGTCCAGTGGGCGTTCCTGACGACTAGAGCTTATATATCTTATCTTATATCCATCTTTACAACTCGTATGGATCTTGAAGGCAGTACCAGGCAGTGACATGAGGTTGTCCTTTTGTTTTGACTCAATAATAGCAGAGCTATTGTTTGTTTGTTTGATCTCTTAGTCAAATAGTACACTGCATTTGTCTACAGTCTCCATAACCATGTTTACCTGATGGGACCCAGACCAGTTACAAAGAACTACATCTCTATGGATCATATAAAGAGCATGCAGACAACTTTAACATCCTAAATACATTGTAAATATGTGGCCAATTAATAAGTATCTATTGACATAGGTTTCAGGGGGAGAGCCAACATGGAAACAACAAAGCTGACCAAAGCTCAGCAACGTAGTTATAAATGGAAAAGTAGATTGAGGTTGGTGGCTGAAATAAATAAATGCAATCAAACATTTGCATTCTGATTCCTCTATGTTCTCCTTATGCTCCGAGGAAACTAAGTGCACTTCATCACAAAAAGAGGTTGGGGCGTGAAATCTGCTTGTCAACTTTATTCTTGACATTGTTTTCTCCAACATTAAAGCTAATTTTAGACAGTTTAAGACCCCAAAGGCATCCTGAATGCCTTAAATAACTACTGACCAAAGATGGTTTACCTTTCTTGTTACATCGTATGAAGCTTTCTTGACGGAAGAAGGAGAATACTAGCGTCTGCTTCCACCTTGTGGCGATGATGTGCCCCTACAACGCTGAGATTGTTGTGCATTATCGTAGTTTGTAAAAAATGCACCCCCATTAAGTTTTTGTATATTTATTAATATTAATTGTTTTTCTCTTCTAGCTTCAATTAATGTTAGATAACAGCGCTTTAGGTCTGGGCTTAAAGCCTCCCAAAACATGATAGCCTGTGGTTTATTTATAGGGTGTAATTTAGCTTAAGATATTGACCTACTTCATTTACTTTGATAAATATATACAGTTTCTTACTATTGAACGTGTCTGACTGTGATGAAAAAAAACCCGAAGAATAAAGATAGATAAAGCTGACTTTTCCTAATAAAAGGTTGGTTTAATTGGTGTGTTGATCGCAAAACCCCACACACTCCAAAAACAAACAGCAGGAACAACAAACGGAGGGTTTGGTGGGCGTAGCAACAGGAATGAGAGGTGATTGATTGATTTTATTTTACAATTTTTACATAAAATATGAACAGCACTCTGTGTCATACATTGAAATACATATATAGTCAGGGATTGAACGTGTCTGACTGTGATGAACAAAACCCAAAGAATAACGATAAATAAAGATGACTTTTCCCAATAAAAGATTGGTTTAAACAATTTTAAAAACCTACCCTTTCTCTCTTGCTTTTAACTACCCTTAACACCCCACTCCATTCCCCATTCCCGCTGTTTGAATTCTTAAATTTTTTACTGTATTGCCCTTTATTTTGCCATTTAAAGTGCTCTAAGTCAACTCCTGGAATTAAATGTGGTATTAAATAAAAGTGACTTCACAATAAAGCACGACGGCTTATTTCCATTGTGGCACCTGTAGGGCAGGAGAAGAGGGCAAGTAGCAAGTTTGGTTCTGAGTTTGAGTCATTGTCTTGACGCTTGCAGACAGTCCTACCAGCCAGGTCAGGACAGGTTATCTGTGAGGTATGCAGCCTGGACAGTTTTGCCAGACATGGCACGATTTCCCGCCCAATCTGGCTACACTGAGCCTGGAAAGCCGCACCCTCACGGCTTCTTTTCCCTCGCCTGGGGCTAAAGGTTTCTTTCTGTGTTTTTCTTTCTAAACGTTTAAACTGGTGTTCCCGCCGATTGGATGTCAGGGTTGAACCTATTTCTTGTAGGAAGAGTCATGTTTTGTACAATTACGTTGATTTTTAATTAATTTTTTTCATTCAGAAATGTTCTCAGTTAGGAGGGAGATAATATATTTTCCGCTTCTAAAGTGTTAGAGGTTTTTTCGAGCCATCTTTATTTCAAAGTAGGAAGAGGGGACATTTATATATTTCAGATGAGTTTACAATCTGCACAGAAAATAACCACCGTGACAACCAGGTGCACACAATGCCTCCTGCTCTATGGATTTACATCAGAAAAATGTGTATTGTGGAACATGAACATCAAAGCTAAACTTTCCTTCTCGCACGCCTTGAATATCATGAGGTATTAAAAAAAATCTCATTCATCACCTCATCTTATACGGGGTCGGGTCGCGGGGGGAGCAGCTCAAGCAGAAAAAAATGTAGGCCTATTGTAAAAAATATATCTCAGAGCAATGTTGTGACCAAAATAAACAATAAAAAACCAAACCAACATACAATAAAATGCCTTGGAGAAAGTCATCCCCACATGGAGCCTCGGGGGTACAGGACCGCCGGCTCTGGGCCAAGGCCGGGGGGGGTCCTGGCCTGCTAGACGTAGTCTCTGCCCGGCTGGCTGGGGTGTGCTGCAGACGGGTACCCTTTGCCCCTCCCAGAGTCACTCCCGCCGCACTTGCAGCAGAGGAAAGACCCGCCGATGACGAGCAGACTAGAGGAGGCCCATCCGACGAACAGGGCCGCCCCGAACTCAAACCTGGAGCAAGGAACAAATGGCATCGCTTTAAATGAACCAATGGCATCGCTTTAAATTAACCAATGGCATTGCTTTATATGAACCAATGGCATCAATTTAAATGTGTGCAGGTATTGTTGAAGACATCTTGTTGTTCTGGTTTTGCAAAAGATTGTTTTAAAAGCATTATGACATGTGAGATGATTCTCATGTAACATACCTTTAGTCTTTTTTTGTGTCTGTTAGCCAAAGCCGCTTGCAATTATCGTAGAAAATGTATATGTATTTATGAGAGCCAGTATGGCTTACATGTATTTGGATAGCAGCAAATATGCAATTATATATGTCTCAAACTCAAAGCACTGTCCACAAGTTTGTTTTGCAGTACAATACATACAGTATTCTAATATGGTAACGTAGGATGAGTGTATTGCAGTATCACTGCTTCCATCTATATCCTTTATCCACCAAATGACATAGAATCACAACCCCTGCATTATTGCCATCAGAATACATTATACTGAATCTTTCCAAACAATATTGTGCTACATTTCACGCATCAAATAAAATATAGCTGCCTAATGTACGGCTTGGTACGGTACACACACCCTAGTGTCTGAACACTTCCCTTTGCCATTCTGACACACAGACGCACTGATGGCCAGAAGAGCAGTGGGACGGTGCCCCCCTAGACTAAGGACCAGCTGGACCCCTAGAGTAAGGATAAGCTGGACCCCTAGACTAAGGATCAGCTGGACCCCTAGACTAAGGATCAGCTGGACCCCTAGACTAAGGATCAGCTGGACCCCTAGACTAAGGATCAGCTGGACCCCTAGATGAGCTACAGCCAGGTTCTTACTTGGAGTTGGTGGGGGTGAAGGGGTCGTAGAATTCCTTTGCTATTCGGTGACCGTACCAAATGGTGGCTACCAGACCACACAGACCTGTCACAAAGACACATACACTGTGTTTTACAGAAGGATTTAAGATCATCTACTATAAATTGATACACACAAAGAGAGGCAAATGATTACAGCTTAAAGATATTTGAGAGTCAGTGACAGCACACGCATATATGCTTGTGTGTATCTGTGTGTGTGTGTGTGTGTGTGTGTGTGTGTGTGTGTGTGTGTGTGTGTGTGTGTGTGTGTGTGTGTGTGTGTGTGTGTGTGTGTGTGTGTGTGTGTGTGTGTGTGTGTGTGTGTGTGTGTGTGAGTGTGTATTTGCATGGGTGTCTGGGTTTGTGTGCGTGTGCATGTATCTGCTTGTGTGTGTGTCTGCGGTGTGTCTGAGTGACCGGGGGTCCTCACCTGAGAGGATGAACAGGATGCCCCCGGTGAGCGCCACCTTGTCCTTCTGCTCAGGCTGGTCCTCCAGGCAGGTGGTGCAACGCATGCCCACCACCGCCACCAGGACGGACACGAAGCACAGCACGATGGACGTCACCATCAGGCCCCGCGCGCCCTGCACCATGCCTGGACACACGCACACACACACACACACACACACACACACACGCACGCACACACACACACACACACACACACACACACACACACACACACACACACACACACACACACACACACACACACACACACACACACACACACACACACGCACACACGCACACACTTCCATTGTGATTTGTTTCATTTCACACACCTGTGTTTTAGATTCAGATTCAGAGTTAATTGATTACATTTTAGTGTACAAGTATACAATAGTAAAATTATTCGGCTTGGTTCCTCAACAGCCACATAGCAGCAACAATACAAGATAAAGTAAATTAAGATGAGTACAAATAAAATATATAAATATAAGTAAATTGTGTGTGATTGACAGGCATTAGGAATTTTCAGAACCAATCAGGGAAGAGAGGCTCTGATTGGTCAGGAACGAGGCAGGAGCGGTCTAAAACCTACATGTACTTATCAAGAGGTAGGCAGTCAACACAAAACAGATATTCTCACAGCGCATTTCCCTCAATATTTGATGGATGCCTACATGCCATTTCTAATACATTACACTAAACATCAGCGCCTGAATCATACCTACAGCTCCTTTGGTGAGCAGGTATGGGTTAGACATCTTGCTCATGGAGGCCTGTAGGTAGCGGCAGACATTGGGGATTGAACCAAACACCCTAAACACTAGACTAGTGTGCCCCCAGGGATGGATGGGTTTGGTTGGATCACATTCATTGCTTCGGGTTTAGCTTTGCGTAAGAAAAGCCTTCAGCCATTAGAAGAACCCACTTTATCGAGAGGCACAGCACAGACACAAAGAAAGCCCGCTTTTTGCTTTACGTAGGCAGGCAATGGCATGTGTTAGTGCAGTGTATGAGGGCATGTGTAAGGTGTGTAAGTGCATGCATAGGTGCATGTGTAAATCAAGTAGCCCAAGAATGAATGAGACAAAGAGATATTCTAAATGTGTTGGGTTACGTACAGCACCTCCTAAAAACCAGCACCAATGAGGTTGATTAAAAGTCAGATGCAACGTGTCTGTGGCTCTGGCTCTGGCTCTGGCTCAAGCTCAGGCCCCCCTCCCCCCCTGCTCGTCTCAACACGCCAGCAGCCCTGTCGGAGCCAGCAAGGTCACACATTCCTCACAACAACTAAAAACTACCAAAAGAACTACAAAAATCTGAAGTATATTATATGATATAGGATATAAATGATATCCACATTTAATTTGTAAAATAAAGTGTGAGCCTTTGTCAAAGCGATATCCTTTCACGTAAGTCAATATACTGTATATATATATACACACACACACACACACACACATATATATATATACATACATATGTATAGATGGGTTTTAGGTGACTTATAAATACTTTTATAAATACAATATTTTTATAAATACATATATGTACTTATATATATACATTCTGTTATGACCAAAACAAAAACTGTTTTTTTTCTTTTTACTGTATCTTTGAAATACAGAGACTATAAGTTAAGGCTTAATGTAAATGTACCTGGTATTTGCAGAAGTGAATCAAACACTTTGCATTGGATCTGCCCCGTGCTCTGCGACACACAGGTCTTCCACAGTCCTTGGTACATGGCCTGGGCGGTGATGATGTTGTCCCCCACGTAGGAAGAAGCCTTCCACTGCACCATAATGGTGGCGGCGATAGAGCCGATGAACCCCACGAAGGCCAGCGAAAATCCCAGCAGCTGCATCCCTGAGTTGGCCATCCTGGCTCCTGGAAAGGTCAATAAGTAGAGACTAAACGAAGGGGAAACAGTTCTAAACACCAAAGCCTGCTGCAGCAGGCAGGGTCCCTGGTTCTGCTATGGGGGAGGGAAGGTGTGGCATCTTTGACCTGGCTTGTTGGGACAGGTCTGGCTGTGCTGAGCTTCCATCTATGATGAGGGGGACTGTGGGGGGAGTCATTTCCTGGGTTTGTTTCGCCTTCTGTAAGTTTAGTAGAGGAAGTGAAAGTCATAGATCCATTTGAAAGGTTTCGAAAACATTGAATGTTGCCAGGTGTCAGTTTGGCAGTATAAGAAACCGGAGTCTGGTTTTGTTATGTAAGAACAAACGTAACATGCACCATTTATCTGGCTCCAGCTAGCATCCACCATCCACAAGGCCCAGGCTCCAGCAGCAGTTAGCATTCACCATCCACAAGGCCCAGGCTCCAGCAGCAGCTGGCAGCCACCATCCAAAAGGCCCTGGCTCCAGCAGCAGCTAGCAGCCACCATCCACAAGGCCCTGGCTCCAGCAGCATCCACCAGGCCCAGGCTTCAGTTGCAGTGACCTGCTAAGGACAGAAAGCTACTCTCCCATGAAGTGCACCATGAAACAACAGTTGTAAAGCATTTTGGATACGGAAAGCATATTCTATTGCAAGCGTTTGTAAACACTGCCACCGTTCGGGATCAACACAAGCAAAGTTATGCAGTCCGGGGCATACGCCAAAGTGACAGTCTCATCATCATTACACTATACTTGTTGCTATCTGTTGATGTGCACCCATGCCCAGGCCCGACTTCCCAAGGTGCCAGCAGCGAGGACATGAAGAAAAAGCATCAAAAAATGAACTTTTTCAAAACTGTCACTCACTCTCGAATGATCTGGGATTCACAACATAAACCCAGCGGTATCTTTGGAGGGCATATTAACATCCGTAGTCTTACACCAAAGGCTGAACATATGCATCATCTTCTTAGTAATTCCAACTTGGATTTTTTTAGGCCTGTCTGAATCGTGGTTGCATAACAACTCTCCTTCTTCTGCATTGCATGTCCAAGGCTTTAATATCCTTAGACGAGACAGATCTAAGGGAAGAGGGGGTGGGGTCATGATTTATATCAAAGACCACATCAACTGTCATCAAATATGCTGGCCTTTTGACCATGATTTGGAGTCTACTGGACTGAATATAGTGCTTTCATCTGAAATGTCTTTTGTGCTCATTGTTGTGTATCGTCCACCTTCCTCTAATAATGATTTTTGTATCACATTTAAAAAGCTACTTAAAGCATGTGATTTTAAAACCGAGGTAATACTACTCGGCGATCTAAATTGTAACTGGTTAGATACAACTAATAGGAAACCCCTTAAACAGATTACAGATTACTGGATTACTGGATTTTAAACAATTGTTGGAAGGTCCAACTAGAATAACTGCATCTTCCCAGACACAAACAACTCTTTCAAGCCTGAAAGAGTTGTTAAGACATTTAATTTTATTACTGGACTGTCCGACCATAATCTGACATTATGGTCGGACAACAAAGAAACGTTTTCATCATTCTAATAAACCTATAGAGCAACTCAGGATTCCAAAAAATGAAATGGTTAATTTCCAAAGAGCAGTGCAGCAGACTGATTGGAAACATTTACTTACTGGAAGCAATACAGAAGCAGATAGCAAATGTTATCTGCCAAGTTACATGGTCTAGTTAAGGAGTTTACTAAAAAGGTCAAAGGAAGGAAAAAATCAATGCACTTCCCTGGCTCAATACTGAAATATTCACCCTGATGAAGGAAAGAGACTCTGCATTGAAAAGATAATTGAAGACCAAATAAAATATTGACAGACACAGGTTCACTTTACTACTACGTAATAAAGTAATCAAAGTCATCAGAAAGGCCAAAGCAAATTTTTTCATAACAATTATCAATGAGGCAAAGGGTAACACAAAGCTGATCTGGGAACAGATTAAGAATGTAATGGGAATTAGTCACAGGCCTAGGAAGCAGTTAGAGCTGAATCTGAATGGTAAATTAATGCAAGATCCAGCACAACTAGCTGTAGCTTTTAATGAATATTTTATAAATTCTGTGGCTGAATTTGCACAGCAAAAATTCTAGGAGTAGATGACAGCAAGCCTTCTTTCAGCATGCAACCTATTTCTGAACTTAAAACTCAAGCAATAATTAATTCTCTTAAGATCTCAACAGCAAAGGATATTTATGGTATGGATTCTAAAATGCTTAAATCTCTGCAAGAACACCTAGCCTACCCCATCACACAAACTATCAACCAGTCAGTATGACTGGGGATATTCCCAACAACCTGGAAGGCAGCAATTGTTACTCCTATATTCAAGTCAGACGACCCTCAGAACATATGTAATTACCGCCCAATCAGTATTTTACCTATAATTTCCAAGGTTGCTGAGAAATGTGTATCAGAGCAGCTTGTTTCTGTTTTAAATAATGGTCCAGTTACTCTTCATCCCATGCAGTTTGGCTTCAGGGCCCACCACTCTGCGGAACAGGTAACTGTTTCTTCTTAGAGGAGGTCCGAGCAATGGTCGACAAGGGAGGTGTTGTTGGGGCTGTGTTTTTAGACCTTCGTAAAGCTTTCGACACAGTCAACCATCAGGTCCTTATTGCCAAACTGTCTGCTTTAACTTCTCACCTTTAACACTCAAATGGATTGAGTCATATTTAACTGGTAGAAGTCAACATGTTTTTGTGGACAATCAACGTTCACCAGCTCTTAACTTATGCACTGGGGTACCACAAGGATCGATACTTGGCCCGCTTTTGTTTAGTCTGTAAATTAATGATCTGCCGTTGGTTTGCCCTGATATCAAAATACAAATGTATGCAGACGACACTGTAGTACATGTGCAGGCCAAAACAAAAGATCTGGCTGCTGCTAAACTCACCACAGCTATGGACCAGATCACTAATTGGCTAAACCATTTCTGCCTCCAACTTAATGTTAGTAAACTGTAGGATTTTTTTTTACCAAAATACAATGTAACATCATGTCGAACATAACAATATCAGGTCAAAACATAAGTATTGTGCCACAATTTAAGTATCTGGGCATTGTCATTGATTCTACTCTTTCTTTTAAAGCACACATTAAGAAAGTGTGAAACAGGGTCAAGTTTAGCCAAGCCAATTTTAAATATATTAGAAATTCCCTAACTTTTAATGTTGCCAAACTTTACATGGATGCCATGATTATCTTACATATTGTATGACAAGCTGGGGGCAAACTAACAGTTTGTCATTGAAGCCATTAGCTTCAATGACTTGTAAAGTCGTAAAGTTGTAAAGTCTCTTTACAAGAGAACACTCAAAGTGTTGAACCAGAAGCCTAACAGTTCACATCATTGTACTATATTAAATAACCGTAAACTGCTGAGCTGGGAAGATGTAATCAAATATAAAAACATCTGCCTGGTTTTCAAAATTCTGCATAACACCGCTCCTCTTCCTTTAAAGTCGTTCATAATCCTACGTTACAGCAGCAGCAAGATCACCAGAAGCACCACACGGGGTGACCTTCTAATCCCATTTAGAAAAAGCACATTTGGTCAACAATCATTTTCTGTTAGAGCAGTACGAAATTGGAATTCACTGCCTAACACTATCAATGATGTACATACATATTCCACCTTTACAGCACACCTTAAAACATGGCTGTCCGACAACTATAATTGCACACATTAATTTCTGTCAGACGTGATGTGTGTGTTTGATGTGACATAGACTTAGTCATTGTTGCTGCCGCTCGATCTCTGCTACCTGCCTGCATGTTCTGCCCTATGTGCTTTCAATGTGATCTTTGTGGCCTATTTTCCCTTGTATCATGTGTGTTTGTGTTGTTGTTGCATGAACTGCCTTGATATCTTTGCCATCATCTGTGCTTGCCTGTTTGTTCTTGCTCCAACTGTGTGGAATATGTTTGTTTGTCTTCATCCCCTTTTTGCTCAGGCCTGCTGTAATTATAAATGTAATGTATTTTTTTCATTTGTTTTACTGTTATGTATTGTAGGTTGCCTACTCCTTCTCAAAGGGGACTGTCCACAAAACTATAAACAAATAAACTAAACCAAACTAAACATTTATGTGATGAATTCAAGGTAAAATCAATTGATTCAAATAACCGTGTTGGATGGTATGCATATGTTATAACGGGGGGGGTTAGGCAGAACTGAAGTGCACAGAACGACAATGGTGACAGGGCAGTTCAAAGGTTTATTGATTGCACCGATGATCAGGATCGGGCAGGCAGAGTAAACGGGGACAGGCCAGAGTTCGGGGACCGGCAGGCAATTAGGTAGACTGGGGGTACCGTAACCGGCGGGTAGTCGGACAGGTACTCGATCACTGGCGGGCGATCAGGCAGGCATGGGCTCGTCGGCGGGCGGGTAGTCGGGCAGGCGAGGGGCCGATATCAGGAGGGCAGACAGGCAGGCGAGGAGCCAGGAACAGGGGAGCAGACAGGTCGGCAGGGACTCGACAACAGGCGGGTGGTCAGACAGGCGAGGGTTCGGTAAAAGGCAGGATCAGCGTTGGAGAAACAGTTCTGGAGTTGCGGGAAAGCTCTGTGAGTAACGAGAGACGATCTGGCAGAGAATGAGTAGAGAGAGAGGATTGATATAGAGGGAGCACAGGTGAAGGTGGTTGAGCTAATGAGGGGAGGCAGGTGAACGGGAAAATCAGGAGCGGACCATGACAGTCGGGTGGATCCTCATTGACCTAGGGAGCCGAAGACGTACCGCCTCCGGGTTAATGACACGAGTGATGGGGAAGGGACCTACAAACCTGGGGGCCAGCTTGCGACTCTCCAACCTAAGGGGGAGGTCGCGGCTGGAGAGCCAGACCTTCTGGCCAGTCTGGTAGAAAGGGGCCGGCGTACGGCGCTTGTTGGCGGTGGCAGCGTGGCGGTCCGCAGATTTGGTGAGGCTAGTGCGCGCCTGGTCCCAGGTGCGTCTGCAGCGGCGAATGAGGGCTTGTGCAGAGGGCCAGGAGGACTCCTTTTCCAATTCGGGAAACCTGTGGATGAGCAGGTGAGGGTGTTATGCGCATACTCTACCCACACTAGCTGGTCGGACCAGGAGGCCGGATTGCGGTTCACCATGCAGCGAAGGGTGTGAAGGGTCTCCGGATCTTGGTTCACCCTCTCGGTCTGTCCATTGGACTGGGAGACAAGCTGATGGAAGCCCCAATTAGGCTGCAAAACTCCCTCCAGAAGACCGACCTGAATTGGGACCCCCGATCAGAAACTACATCAGTGGGCAGTCCATGGATGCAGAAGACCAGTTCCGCAGTCTCCCTGGCAGAGGGGAGTTTAGCAAGGGGAATGAAATGGGCCAGCTTACTAAACCGATCGAAAATGGTGAGGACGACAGTGTGGCCTTTGGACGCAGGTAGACCAGTCACAAAGTCCAGGGAGATATGCAACCAGGGATGATGGGGGATGGGCAATGGATGCAGGAAGCCGGCTGGTGGGCGGCGAGAGGTCTTATTCCGGTTGCATACAGGGCAGGGGTTGAGGAAGTCCCGGTTATCCTCCCCAAGAGACGACCACCAGAAGCATCGCTGCAGGATGTCCCGGGTCCGCTGGATGCCGAGATGGCAGGTGAGCCGGGAAACATGCCCCCACTGGAGCACATCCAGTATAATACATTGTCTTACAAGAAGGTTGTCTCATATCTGGCTGTAGGTGAGTTTGTAATGTTGTAGTGTTTAGAATTACGATTGCTTGTTCTAACTTTCCATCTGTTACTACTGTGTGATTTAGGCCTATTTAGTCTGCCTATTTAGCAGAGTGATCACCTACAGCCATCCACCTACCCAATGCCATAATTTCTCTCCGAGGGGGTTAGGCGGCGAGAGAAAAAGGCGCAGGGGTGAATCTTCTGGTCGAAGGATGAACGCTGGGAAAGGGCCGCCCCTGCTCCCACACCGGATGCGTCCACCTCCACTATGAACTGACGCTCAGGTTCGGGGATCTGAAGGATGGGGGCGGTGGTGAAGCGAGTCTTGATGGTGTCGAAGGAGCCTTGTGCCTCGTCAGACCGGCAGAAGGGGATCTTGGGTGAGGTGAGGGCCGAGAGGAGGGAGGCGATGGAACTAAAGCTTGGATAAACCGCCGATAGAAGTTGGCAAACCCTAAGAAGCGCTGCAGCTGCTTCCGTGTTTCCGGGGCCGGCCAGGAGGTCACAGCAGAGACCTTGGCTGGATCCATCCGCAGACTCACACTACTCCACCTTGACGTACTAGGAGTTTTCCAGGAGGCGGCGGAGAACCGACGTAACGTGCTCCTCAAGATTGCGGGAAAAAATCTGGATGTTATCCAGGTACACAAAGACAAACTTATTTAACATGTCCCACAGCAGGTCGTTGACCAGCGCTTGAAAGACTGCCAGGCGTTGGTCAAACCGAAGGGCATCACGAGATTCTCGTAATGGCCTGTTGGTGAGTTGAAGGCCGTCTTCCACTCAGCTCCGTCTTGGATGCGGACCAGATGGTAGGCATTTCTCAGGTCGAGCTTGGGATAGCTGTTCTTCACCGTGATGTTGTTCAGGCCTTGGTAGTCGATACAGGGTCTCAATGACCTGTCCTTCTTGACCATGAAGGAGAACCCCGCCCCAGCCGGTGACGAGGAGGGTCGGATGATCCCTGCTGCTAAGGAATTCTGGATGTACTCCTCCATGGCCTCTCGCTCGGGAGCAGAGAGGGAGTACAAGCGCCCCTTGGGGGGTGAAGGGCCCGGAAGCAGATTGATGGCACAATCGTAGGGACATGAGGAGGCAAGGAGGTAGCCTTAGCCTTATTGAAGGAGATCCCGGAGATGTCCGAGGCTGGGGCAGGAACGAGGGGAACAGGCGGCGGTGAAGGAACTTCTGGCCTAGTCTGGACAGCATGTGGTTTCTTCCTGCGTGTCCAACCTTCTGATGGATGTCACGCATGATCAACTGGGAGACGTGGGAGTCTTTGGAAGGATAATCGGGTTCTTCAAGCTTGTGGGCAGAGCAGATTTACTTATCCTTCCTCCAATCCTTTTGATTCAGTCATCAAGAATTGGATCCAATTTCCGAATGGAGCTGTCAGTTCTGAGGCAATGTAGCGCTGCTGTTCATAGCATATGACTGACTTCTCTGCTTCATCCAAGTCATCAACAGTTAGGCCTTGTTGTTTATCTGTAGGTTTGGTGTTAGTCACACATTCCTTTGCCTTTTGTCTTTGAAGCAGCAGGAGTCTTTTAGGTTTTAGCAACCAGCCAACAGCTCTCTGTAGTTTTTTCCAAGATGAAAAGTGTTCAATGAGGTCACTGGCTGCACTTTTGCTTCTACCTAAGCAGCTCACAGAAATTTCCTTTTTTATTTCTGGATCGTCTGAAGGAATGTGGTGAATATCCACTGGCTCCTGAGGCCATTCGGCTTCCTTTTGTGACAGGAAGTCGGGACCATTCAACCATGTAGCTGAATCCAAAAACGTTTCTATATTCAAACCACGTGAAGCATAGTCTGCTGGATTGTCCTTTGAACTCACGTACCTCCACTGATTTTCTTTGGACAAGTCGTGGATCATGGCAATTCTGTTAGCAAAGTAAGTATGGAAATGTTTGGTCTTGTTGTGAATGTATTTCAGTACGGATGTACTGTCTGTCCAAAAGGTAGAGTCCTGCAATTCCATATGGAGTTTTCTTTGTAGCATCCTGTCTACCTTCACTGCCAGTGAAGCAGCGGCAAACTCGGCAAAAGCCTTGGGAGTTGTGAGTTGGTTAGATCTGGACCCTGGTGCAGTTCTAAATTCAGAGATTTACCTTTGTAGGTTGAGGAACAGTCGAATACTACCCTCAGCTTCTTCTTTCTTTTATGGTAAACCCCATGATGAGGAATATACCAAACTTGTCCTTCATTTCTTTGGACTTGCTCTTGGGGTACCTTCTCTGAGTAGCCTTTCTGCAGCACATTTTCCATGAAGACCTTGTATTCTTCAGCATAAGTAGAGCTTCTCTTGAATTTCCCAGCCAGGTTTAATGTCCGCTGCAGTGCCACGTTGTAATTATTTGGCATGAGTAACTCCTTTTCTCGAAACGGCAGGGGCAATATGTAATGTCCACTTTCAAACACTTTAGAACTTTGGGCCAGCTCCATAAATCCCCTATCCTCGCATGACATCTCTTTCTTCTCCTCAGATTCCTTTTCTCTGAACTCTTGGTTGTACTGCCTGAGTAGCAGGTCTTTCAGATTATCCATCGAAATGCGATTGACTGTCATTACATTGACTACATCGCATGATACAATTGCAGATGAAGACTTGAGGGGCCCATTCACCACCCATCCGAGAAGTGTCTTCACTGCGTATGGTCCATTACACTGGCTGTTAATTATCTGCCAGGGTTCCATTGCTTTAGGAACATTCATTCCTATCAACATTTCAATGTCAGCATCAATCTCTTCCTTTTGGATTCCACGGAGGTAAGGCCATTTCCTGAGTTCTGAAGTAGGTTTTCCTTTGAAACAGGGATTTTAACTTGTGTGTAAACTTCAGGTAGGTCAATATATTCAGTTCCATATGGATTGCCAATAGCGAGAGAACATTCTTTACCGGCCCCTGTTGCATCATCAGCCGACACTTGTACAATGTTTATTGATGTCTGCTTTGGTGCTGGGGAATTGCGGTTTTGCAGGGGTTGCTTATCTGAGGTTCCTGTGTCAATATGTAGCAGGGTTGGATGTTTCCGCTGGCATGTTTGGCAGTCTAGTTTTGTCTTGCAGTCTTTGCTCATGTGACCCTTTTTTAAGCAACCGAAGCAATATCCATTTATTTTCAAACATTCCATCTTTTTGTTGTGTGGCTCTGATTTAAATTTGAAGTAGTCCAGTAGTGTATGCTTGCCTTCACAGAAACAGCAGACAGCTGAAGTAGCAGCATTAAAGTTGGTGTGTTGTTGCCCTTTAAATGCATACTGTCTGTTGTCTTGTTCTCCAGGTGCTGCCACAGCTGTCACAAATGTACTTCTGCTTTTAAGCGTCCTTATTTCAGTGCTCCTGTTATTTGGGGATATTCTTTGGGCATGAGTTGGGTCTTTATTGTCTCCAAATGCTGGGTGCAGTAAGATGTTGGACTGATTTTCAATAAATTCAACAAGATGTCTGAATTTTGCAAGAATATTTATTTTCTGAAATTCCTCATATGCTCTTGACCGCCACGTCTCTCTAAGCTTGTAGGGAAGCTTGGATACAATGAGCTTTAAGGTGGATGTCACATCCAGTTCATCCATGTACTCCAAGTCCTGCATGGCATTTTGGCATTCCCTCAAGTATAAAGAATATGCCTGAAGTGCATTCCCATCATCCGCTTTAATAGCTGTCCAGCTTAGCACTTTATTCAGATAAGCATTTGCAATCTTCATCTCATCACCAAAATGTTTTTCTAGTAGTTACATTGCTTCTGGATATCCTCTTCTTGCTTCCATGTGCATACAGCTACGAACAAGGTCTCTGGCCTGACCTGCTGTAAACTGTTCAAGATAGTAGAGCCTATCCTGGGAACTACTTGTCTTGTCCTCTATTAAGTACTTGAATGCATGCATGAAAGGTTGGTATGATAGTGGATCACCTTTAAACACTGGCACTTCTCTTTTAGACAATAGAGACCGATTTTGTTGTATTATCGTGAGCTCAGTGATATCCCTTTGACTTTTTACAATTGTGCTGATGTTTTCATGAGTGATATGACTGGTTGCAGGGTTTCCCAGGTGTGGGTTTGGATACCCTTGTTGCCACTTGAGAGCTATTATGAATGTCACCAACCATTCTCTGTAGTGGAGTTTTAGGCACGGCACCCAATTGAATGAATTCCAAAGCAGATCTGTAAATGTTTGTTCCACATTTTCCTGTTTGCTTGTTTCCTCAAAATATGCATTCATAGCATCACCATAAGACTCTATTACATTTGGGTTGAGGAGTACTTTCTTTTTGCATCTGCCGCTGCAATTTCTGCATCCAGTTCCATTTTTTCCATTTTTGATTTGATGATAGTTTCCTCCAACTGCAATGAATGTTTTCCTTTAATGCAGCAGATTTTGCCTCCAGAGCTGCTTTCACAGCTGAAGCCAGCCGAGCAGCAAAATAAGTAGTTGATGCAGTTGTTTTCCTTGAGATGTTTGATATGCTGTCCAGCGGGTCAACCTTTAACTGTGCACTCTGTTCCCTTTTCCATGTTTTAACCTCCTTTGTTAAGTAGTTGAAGTTCATCACTCTTGGCTCATACCAGTCCAGAGTGTCAGTTTCTTTTTCCTCTTGTGATAACAGCTCTTGAACAGAATTGTGCACCTTATTAAACTCATCTCGTTTGAACATATGCATAGATTTGTCAACATCATCAATATTTCCACCTTCAGTCAACAAGGCTTTTGTTTCATGTATTCTCCTTGTGCATAATCCAAGTTTCCCTCTGCATGTTGCAAAACGATCCTCCGCTTCCGCGGCCATTTTAAGTTCAGTCATTGTTCCATTTTTTATTGTAGTTTGATTTATTGATTTCCTTTTATTAGATATACTTATTTATTTTGCTCCATTACGTTAACACAGAGTATCTGTTGCCACTTTCCTTTTGGTCACTTTGTTCAGCGATCGCATCATAATTAATTTCAAACAGACAGTTCATAGAACGGGGCTTTAAACGCGGATCTCATCTGCACATTCATATTCAAAAGCACTTTATTGTGCACGGCTCATCCATGGGTTCGTTTACTCACGGGTATCCAAACGAGCTGCACGCGCCCGTCTTCCTTTCCTTTGTCCTCTCCAAAAGTTTGTCAGACTCACAGAGTTTTCTGACTATGAAGTGGCGAACCCTTTGTTCGCTCTATTTGTTCCTGAGGCAGAGATAGTCCGACACACATTTCTTGGGAAGCACGCACAGAGATTATTTAACTTTGTGTTGATTAATTTATTAAGCAATAACTCCGGTTGACTTTCCAGGAAATAACGAAACATAAAAACTCCAAACAAGTAACTGTTTTTGCGGCCAAAACAGGGTTCTTAGTATTGTACAAAAAAGGACCTTTCAATGTAAAATGATATGTCAAATAATACGTCCAATATTGTGTCCAATAATGCGAAATAATGCGGTCAGAAAACTGTTGGCTCTCTGCCTTCCAAACCTGAACAACAGTAGTTATACATGAGGGCCTCCAATAGGCTCCAGGTAGAGCCACATCATCACAAAATGCATATATATATATATGAATGAAAATTTGATTGATATTTACTACACTTTATAATTCATAACTCATACTTTTATCTTTAGACTCAAGATATATTTACTTAAACATATTCAACACAAAATACCTCTAAATGGCTCCAACAAACCCTATTACTATCCTTTCATATTAGAAACACTAACCATATTAGTAACCCAAATACTAAAAGTAACCTACTAATCAGTCCCTACTACATACACTAACCCTATTACTAACACTCACCATGTTACTAAGATCAACCCTAAAACTAATCCGAACCCTATTACTAACACTAACCCTGTTGCTAAAATCAACCCTTACACTAGCCCTAACCCTATTACGTAAGCTAACCCTATTACTATCCTTTCATATTAATTAACACTTACCATATTAGTAGCCCAAATACTGAAAGTAATAAAGTCCCTTCTATACACACTAACCCTATTATTTGAACACAACTTACAAGTCATTAAGACTTAATGTGTTGAAATAAGTGTTAAATAGCTCTTTCTTTAAACATCACAGATCTGTAATGTTTGGTCAGAAAGACAGACAGACATATTGATACACAGATAGATACATGATAGATAGATAGTTAAAGAGATAGAGCCCACTCCTGTCATGTGTAAACATTGTGTCTGGCGGTCTGAAGTTATGACTCCGAATGTAAACAGGCCTTTGCTGGAAGGGCATGAACATAAATGTCACTTTAAAAGACTTTGGGAATTGAACAACCTCCTGTGAGTTAAACTCACTTTAGCAAGTCAAAGCGGCTCAAATACTACAACCCGATAACTATTGCCATGAATAGTGATTTATTTATTTTGGGAGGTTTTTAAGGATTTTCTGGGGGTTGGCTGTTGATATCACAGCAGGACGTGGCAAAAGCTCTTTCCCAATGCAGGTTTGTTGTTCAGGGGCTCATTCAGCTCTAAGCCCACACTAGGCTGGTGGTCTGGATCCCAGGAGCACAGGTATGTTCACTAGTGAGTCTTCAACTGTCTAACTATGAGTGATAAACAGAAGTTAACGTTGGGCTTAACATAGGTTTCACTTAATTTACTCTAATAAGATTACATATTTCGAGGTATATCAACAACAATGGTTCTTTGTGTCCTTATAATCAAAGGTAAAATCTGGAGGCATTTTGAAACTGTATTTATTACCAGATTAAGTTTACAGTAACTGTAAAGCTGTAAAACAGTAACAAAAAGAAGATGAATGTGTAAAGTCATCAGGCCTAAATCCACAGTACCTCTTTATGGGTGATCATCAGTAGGTCATACGCTAGTCAGCAAGTGGCTCAGATAGAAGTGCAAGTGATTGAAGTATATTTTCCTTAGTGCTGAACACCATCTTCTTTCTGCTGTTGAAGACTTTGTTTAAGTTCCTCAAACATGGAGCTCTTCCCCTTCCCACTTGTCCACTCAAACAACAAGAATCAATCAGTCAACATGTGAACAAACCCAGACCTTCTTGCTCCTACAACTAAAAGAGTTGAACAAGCCCAACAGATTGTTTAGGCACATCAATTATTCTAAAATGATTATTATTAATTTGTCACATTCAAACCAGACTTTGTCTTTATGATCTATTTAGTAACAAGTGCTTACTATTAAAACATTATATGATAGTTTATTTGTAACCTGACTGGCCCCTCATCCTATTGATCTGGTTCTTTCCACAGTGAAGATGAGCAGACACATAGGCATCGCACTGTGTCTGATGCTGCTCTCCTCTCAGACGCCAACAGCCGGCGCAGAAGTCCCACGCCACTGTCCAATCAACTGCCTGTGCTTCTCGGCCAATCGGGTGCTCTGCTCCGACCCTCAGATGTCTTCGCTACCCAGGATCCTCTCAGGGGAGGTCAAAGAGGTCATCGTCATGACGACGCCCCTCATGTACCTCTTGGCCAACACCTTTCAAGGAAGTCCCCAGCTGGCCAAGCTGGTGTTCCTGAACAACGGCATACGGGACATCCACGCCAAGGCCTTCGATAACCTGACTCGGCTAGAGGAGCTGGACCTCAGCGGGAACCCGTGGTTGGAACAGCTGCTCCAGGGAACCTTCTCCAAGCAGGGCAACCTCACCAAGCTACAGCTCAACTTCAACAGGCTCAAAACTCTGCTCCCGGACACCTTCAGCTCGCTGAGGAGCCTGGAGACTCTGGAGTTGAGGGGCAACCTCATAGCCACCCTGCCCGGGTCTCTCTTTCGCAGCCTGCAGCGTCTCGTTTTCCTAGACTTGTCCCGCAATTGGCTGGAAGAAGTAAAGCGGGAAGATCTGGAAGCTTTGACTGAGCTCAGAACCCTCAAGCTGAACTACAACCTTCTTAGCTGTCTCTCAGTGGATACATTCCACAATGTGTCTCAACTGAAGGAGCTTCACCTAGAAGGGAACAGTTTAGCTGAGCTTCCTCGTGACGTCTTCTCGGTTCTCACCAAGTTAGAGGTGCTGAACCTCAGAGGAAACTTTCTCTCCAACTTCAGCTCGGACGTGTTTGGCAGCTTTCCCTCACGCCTGAAGGAGCTGTCGCTTAAGGGCAACGAGTTGATTGAGCTCTCCGGCTCTTGTTTCTATGGACTGACCTCGCTGACCTGCCTCACCTTGTCTAACAACCAGCTCTCCCAGCTTCCATCGGACCTGTTCCAGAACCTCACAAGCCTGGAGAACCTGGACCTCTCCGAAAACCACCTTGACTCGCTTCCGGAGGAGATCTTTAGGGACCTCCAAAGCGTCAAGGTGATCCAGCTGCAAAAGAACAACCTGACTGAGTTGGCGGCCAAGCTGTTCGCGGACCTGCCGATGCTGCGACAGCTGCACCTGTCAGACAACCGGCTCCAGACCCTCGCCCCGGGCCTCTTCACATCGCTCCACTCCCAACCCGTGGTCAGACTGCATGGCAATCCCTGGCAGTGCGACTGCCATGTGTCCTATCTGCACGACTGGATGCTCAACCACAGCCTGGACCCGGAGGAGCAGGACAATGTGCGCTGCGGGGGCCCTGGGCCTCTGAGGGGCCGGACTATAGCCTCCGTCGACAAGGAGCGTCTGGTGTGCCGTCTGCCCGAGAACAGGCTTATGGCGGATCCAGAGAATTGCGCTTTGCGTGCCTTCAACGGCACCGTTGTGGTAAACTGCAAGGTGGACCGGTGTTCTCCCCTTAGGGTGAAGGTACAGTTTGAGGCGCAGGATGGGACGGTGTATGAGAATGTGTTGCAGAGGCACTGGCAAGGGAATAAACAATGCAACAACAATACAATATACAATAAGACGGAGACACCCTAGAAGTATTTCCTTTTCTCTGCACATTTTCATCATTGGTACGATGAAGCAAAATGTATCTGCTCCACGTGGATTTGGTCTATTCTCCTGCCAAACCCTGTGGCCCTGTGCTCATATTCGATATGTCAAATGAACCTTTACCTCAACAACTGACAGCCAGGAGATTATCAGTCTGTTTCTGGACACAGTTGGAAGATAAGAAAGGGTGGATGACCCCTTTTTTCGTAAGGTTTAAGGTTCACTCTGCTATGTTGATATAGACCAGGACCTTCAGTAAAGGTTAATGATTTACTGGAGCGTGGGCTGCAGTTAGGTGTGTTTCCACTAGATGCCTCTGGTTCTCTGTTGGTGTTCAGTGTTATGTCTGCCATCAGTCCACTCTCAACAAAGAAGGACTATTTCACTTTTCTACTCTGAATATTAAAGAGGCCCTCAGCAAAAATCGATTGCATCTTTCTTCATTGGTTTCATGTTATTATTTCATAAAGTTGTATTCAAGGGGTGAGTGGCAATGTCAATCCATCTTAAATTGAGTTTGAATAAATTATTTTAAATCACATATATTTTGTGATGAAATTGTGGGATGGCAGCGATAATATAAAATAGAATAGAATAGAATAGAATAGAAGAATACAAAAGGTAAATAGGGGGGTGGGGGTGGGGGTTACAAAAGGGGACACGTCTCTTTCACTGAGGCTCCTTAACATCGATGGAGACAAACAGGGACAACCAAAGGGCACTCCTCTTCACACCCCAGTGCCCCTGAATACCCACGGGGCGGAGAGGGAGACCTGGCAGAGCGGCAGGGTGAGGAGGGAAGGCTGGACACAGAGAGGCTCACAGATGGCAACACCTGAATGCAGCACTCTGACCCCACAGTTTATAAGGGTCAGAGGTCAGCCTCCTCCCTCCCTGGTCCGAACTGAATGACATAACAATTCCCCCAACAACAGCAAAGTAGTAGTGGGGCTCCTTCTAAAGGCTGGAGGGGCTGGTGTTATGTGGCAGCTAATCCTCACTTGAGTGAGACTATGGGCTGACCGGAGCACCTCGAGTGGAGAGACACGGCCATGGCTCTGCACCGGACACTAATGAGCACAGAACGCACGGCGATGGTGGATTCTGGATCTCTACTCAGGCCGGCTTTTAGACGCAGAAACCGAAAAAACATAAATAAGACAATTATTTTTACATTTGCTGTCAAATTGAAAATGTTTGGATTGAATTGGATGGAATTGGATCATATGTATATATATATATATATATATATATATATATATATATATATAATAAGCAGTTATATACACATAATATATGTATATATAAATATAATAAGCAGTTATATACACATAATATGTGTATATATATATATATATATATATATATATATATATATATATATATATATATATATAAGCAGTTCACATGTATATTATTCTCTATTCATATTTAAAATTATATTCTACCTAATGCACCAGTATTGGAAAATCGAATTAAACACAAGTTGATTTCAAACACACTTCAATATCCAGGGACAATAATGAGTTTCGCCAACTCATGCCGCAATATATTCATAATAATTGTGACGTAGCAATTTCTCAATGTGTGTTCTCATCTGACGATAAGAACAGACATGATACCAGAAATAAACATTCCTGGCAATTTGCTCAAATAACGTATTCTCTTTTTATCCTCTCATCTCTTCGTGGTTCCTGCTTCATCCTTGCCCTCTCTGTTCCATCACTTAGCGTGTGTCAATCTGTCACATATCCATCACTGCCACGCACTCCTCGGATGGGCCCAGCATGGGGCCATTGGAGCAGCAGGCAGCGGGCTGGGACCAGGTCCCCCCACCCCCTCCTCCACCCAGTTGGATCCCATCACTCCATCTCACTTAGCGGACAGTAATGGCACTGGCAACCGTACCTCTCCAAACACCCCCTTGCACTCCTACGATGGAGAGGGTTCAATGAGGGGGGGGGGGAGTCAGGGCATTATCTAGGGCCGGCCACAGACAATGGCACAGAGGAACACAAAGGTGGTGGAGATGATGTTGGTGATGGAGGCGGGGGGGGGGGGGGGGGGGGATGATCAGTCCTGGGGTTCCCACAGAGTTGAGGAGAGACAGTGAGATTGGAGAGGATGAGGGCGGGGGGGGGGGGGGGGGGGGGGGGGGGGGTTCAAGGGACAAAGGTCAAGGGTCATTTAGGACGTTCTGTCCATAGTTAGTTGAGGTTTGTATTTTTCTCCAGAAATGCAAAGAGAAGAGTGCCATCAGGCTGTGATACAAAACCAATAATGTGGAAAATGATCTGGGAAGTAATCATAGGAGTAATCGATGGTCTAAACAGCATTCGTTGATATTGCCCTTGCTGCGTTCCTTTGTCTTAAACCGATTGTGCAGCTCCAGTGAGACGTGGATGGCAGCTAACACAGGATCCTATTCTCTAAAAGGTGTCTATTAGATCCCTTTCAGCTGAGGGGCCGGGACACATGCTCCACCATGCAGGGTCCGCACGCCTCCCCAACACAAACAGGGTATTTTGCTCCAGAACAAAACCGGAGCAAAATGCTTGCAAACAAGGGCTCTGTTTTTATTCCCCCAACACACAAACGCAGACCCCCGGGTAACCCCCCAGCCCCCCCCCACCCGCTCCCCCCAGGGGAGGGCCTTAATTGGTGCTGCTGGACAAATTAAGAACAGTTGACCTGATGTGGGTGTTAAGTGCATCGCGCAAATAGAGGTAATCTTGCTCTGGGGCTGAGATTTGTCCAGTCTCCTCAGCCAATGCAGAACAACAAGGGCCAATAAGCTCCTTATCATCATACTACAATTATTGGGCCTGAAGCAGCGTCTACGGGGGCCCGGGGCCCCCGGATCGTAAATAGTGATCCTGGTTTTGTTGTCCTCCCAGATGGGCTCCGCGAGGCCTCAGAGGCAGGAGAAGAAGGCCTTATTGTAGTCGTCCTTGCTGTTCCAGCAAGGAGATGGGGGGTTTTGTGAGAAGCTTAGCATTCTGTTGTTTGGATAAAAGAAAGGGAAGGCTGAACATGTTCTTCTACACTTCAACATTGAGGGCCCACTATAGTTTGAATTATTGGAGGAGGGCTTGTTCAACGTTGGACCAATCCTACAGGTCGGTGGCTCGAGCAGCAGTGTCATGTGAAGCCTTATCACAAAAGCCAAGAGCCCCTTTCAAAGAGAAACTTAGCTTAACGTTCACAGATATTGGAAGCTAAACATCTTTAGAAAATGCAAAACGACACAACAAATATTGACACATATACTTTTTCACAAGGCTAACATCATTGTAATAACTGAGCGGTTGCATATTATCTGTGCTACAAGCTGTTGTGAACTATACAACTGATAACTAATAATTCATTAATTCTAATGGACCTCTTCAGTCTTCAACACAAGGTGTTGGGAGCATGTGGTCATAATGAGACCCCTCTCAAGCTGAACCTCCTTTGAAGCTCCCCACATTAAGGCCCTGATGTAGTGCTGTGCTTGCGGCACACAGGTCAACAGAGATAAATTTTAGTTTTTATAATGTTTTCCTGCTGTCTTGCTGCCACTATATACCCCCCCGGAAATGACACTATAGAGCATCTAGATTGCCTCTTCAAAACAAGCCCTTAAATCAAAAGGCATGATTGGAAATCACCTCTCTCACACTTATTCTTAGGCTCTCACTCTCTCTCTCTCTCTCTCTCTCTCTCTCTCTCTCTCTCTCTCTCTCTCTCTCTCTCTCTCTCTCTCTCTCTCTCTCTCTCTCTCTCTCCCCCCCCCTCTCTCTCTCTCTTTCTCTGACCGCCAAGTGACATTGTGCCTGTCTCAACTGTTTACCGAAAAAACACCAACAACAACAACAACAACATAACAGGCCGTGAGTAAACAAAAGCTGAGGGGCCGGGCCCCCGTCAGCGACAGCAGGAAGGGGGTTTCCGGTGTGTGTCAGAGGGGAGTGTGGCCCCCTCAGCGGTGGTCGTGCCTGAGGTGTCAAACGTCTTTGTGGGGTAAAGGGACATCCATCACAGGCCACACAGAAGAGGGATTTACCATTTCCGTGTTGTCCATTTCCTCGGGTGTAACGATGGGAACAAACGCACATGACTGTGGCGTGGACGGGGGAAGCGAGCTGCTGAGAGGCTCTGGGAATGACGAACGCATGGGACACAAAAGAAAGTGGGGTGGATGGGGGTGGGGTACTCACTGCTAACACGATACTTACATATTTCCTCCAGAATGATCCTCTGCGGTGGAGGTGACTCTGTCTCAGGCCTCTTCACGGCCACCATTGTTGCACCATACCGCGCTATCAGCAGCAGGAGAGGACGGCTGCAGCCTGCTCTGCCCCTCACAGCCCCCCGCCCAGAGGACCAGGGCAGGGGGCTCCAGAGCTCTGCCATAAGCCTTTATGCCGGGACCTTTGGGAAGGGCTTAACAATAAGCCCTTACCACTTTTTTTGACTATGGTGAAAGTGACAGAGCAACCCCCCTCCATCCCGTGAACCAATAAACCTCTTCCTGGATAAACAAGGAGAAGGGCTTTTATAGAGATGGAGAGCGCCACAATGAGGGCGGCCATTGAGCCATCGAGGGGCCGGCTTTTGTTTTTTGTACTGCGGAGGAGCTTCTCAAAGGCTCTACTTTGTCTTTTAGCACTTATCACTGCCTCCCTCTCAGGCTCTCCCTCTCTATGTCTCTCTCTCTTTCTCCCCTCTTATCACTGGTAGACTCGGTCCCTCTCTCTGTCTCTGTCTCTCTCTCTGTCTCTCTCTCTCTCTCTCTCTCTCTCTCTCTCTCTCTCTCTCTCTCTCTCTCTCTCTCTCTCTCTCTCTCTCTCTCTCATCACTGTTAGACTTGGTCTCTCTCTCTCACTCTGTCTCTCTGTCTCTCTCTCTCTCTCTCTCTCTCTCTCTCTCTCTCTCTCTCTCTCTCTCTCTCTCTCTCTCTCTCTCTCTCTCTCTCTCTCTCACTAATCACTGTTAGACTTGGTCCCTCTCTCTCTCCAGCACCAAAACAGAGATGAGAGTTAATGGACTGGATCCTTCGCACAAAGGGAAACGTTTGATATATCTTATCTTGTATAGATAGAGTGCTACAGATTCATGTCTTGAAAATTATTTCCGTCTTTCAGTTGCACAATTCTCTCTGAACATTCATTCATTCATCCAAAACAACGTGCTGCTTGATTGATTCACTCAGACGAAAGAGAAAACGAGTTCCATTGAAGCCATGGACCCCTTTTCAGCTCCTTGAAAGGGAAGTGATTTATCTTAGCAGTAATTAAAATCATATTTAACAGAGGGAGGGGGGGCCCCAACGCTGAACAACTGAACCACAACAGACAACAACAACAAGAACAGCTTCCTACACACAACAGTGATGGAATGTGCGTTGCCATTGAGCTCGTCGGGCGCCACGGTTTGATGGTATCAAAAGCAGTGTTGCCAGATTGGGCCTGATTTCCCTGCCCATATGGCGACCCTGGCTGCAGCCTGCTACAGCCAAAGTCTGGAACAATCTGGCAACCCTGATCAAAAGGCGGCCCCTGGAGGCCCTCAGACGGCCAGGCAGGTCTGTGCAGCGGGCCCCAGGTTCAGAGCAGCGTGCTGCGGCCCCACGGAGCGGCCTTGCGTCGCAGAGATTGAATAAGGGGCACCTGTGACCTCTGACCCCCAACCCCTGTGGCTTGCTGCGGGACGGCCGGGCTCGACGCACGCACACAACGGAATGCACACAGACACACAACCTCACACTGGGCAGCCACACACACCCAACACGCACTTCCCTTGGGAAACACACACTTCCCAGGAGAGAGGTGGTCTGGAGTGTGGCGGATTTATAATCGAAAAAAAATTATATTTATATATATATATATGTGCGTGTGTGTGTGTGTGTGTGTGTGTGTGTGTGTGTGTGTGTGTGTGTGTGTGTGTGTGTGTGTGTGTGTGTGTGTGTGTGTGTGTGTGTGTGTGTGTGTGTGTGTGTGTGGTCTATGGTATGCTAACGTCTGTTGCTATGCATTGAGCTTGGAGGGTTCGTCTAATAGAACTCTAATACATCATTCCCTGTGTTACCAGTCAAACTACTGGGAGTGCTGAGACCTGATGGGAGATAATGCATCTAGGTTAATGGTGGCAACAATCAACTCAGAGGTTAAACCATCAATTAACCTATTCGACAATTCACGATGGATAAGTCTGTGTCGATATTCACAAATGTGGTGGGGGCAGTTGA
This sequence comes from Gadus chalcogrammus, assembly GCF_026213295.1. Taxonomy (NCBI): domain Eukaryota; kingdom Metazoa; phylum Chordata; class Actinopteri; order Gadiformes; family Gadidae; genus Gadus; species Gadus chalcogrammus. The sequence continues at coordinate 20,063,253 of NC_079419.1, read as the reverse complement.
CCAAATTATTCAAAAGCTATTTTATTTCATTTCTTAAGAGTGAAAATATCAGAGAGCATTTTAAAGAGCTATTGTGGAAACAGTACAAGAATGGCTGGCTCTCAATGCAAAGATTTAGAACATGAATGTGTGACAACATAATGTGTATAAACATCTGAAAAATCATTTACAAATTCATTTACAAAACTTACAAAAGGTCTCTTCGTAATTGTCCTTCCAAAAATATTAAAGTCGTCTGTCTTTCACCAAGGCCTCCACACAGAGTCTGCCGTCCCAGGATGATGCTCAACATGTGACGTCGCCGCCGCATGGGCGGGTCGGCAGTTTGGCGCGCTCAACGGCGCGAGGGCCGCGTTGGAGATGAGAAACGCGAACTGGCCGTCCGCCGCAGGCACGACCTGAAATCCTCCGCACAGCTTCACCGCATCGGCGCAACTTAAGTTCATCGCAGACACACTTTTACACGGAATCCCATTCATCTGCTGTGGTACCGTGGTCCCTGGTAGCTGCAGCACAGTCTGTCCGAGGAGGCCGAGTGCTGACGCGGGGTGCGGCGGGTAGACGGCGCCCTGGCCGCCGCGCTGAGCGGGGAAGTTCACGGCGTTGATCTGCGACACGCAGGCGGCCAGGTGGCCGAGGAGGTGCGTGCGCACATCCGCGCTCACTCCCTCGCAGGTAGACAGGAAGCGCGTGACCTCCCCCACGCACTCGCTGAAGCCGGCCCGGTACTTCCCCAGGGAGGACGAGTCCGCGTTCACAGCCGCTGCAGAGGAGATGACGGATGTTAAATCACTAGTATACTGACTGAAGCCCAACACATAGACCGGCGCCGAAGCGGCGCGTCAAAAAGAACGCCCCCATTATTTCCGACACACTAGCCCACACGCGCGCCGGCTAGACGCGCGCCAGTATGAGCGCCCGGCGGTGCGCCTCCCCAATAGGCTTCACGCCGCTGTTCTATCCCCTAGCCTCGCCGCCCCTGAAAAAGCGCCTTTTCAAAGCTGTTTTGTAGGCCTACATCCTGGCTTGATACAATATGGAGATGTTGATGCAGTAGATGAATAATTCCACAATGCAAACAGAATGAGAAATTACTGCAAATAAAGTGACTAAAACGTAAACAAAGTGCCCGACAGTAGCTACATAAAGTAACTATGAATTAATGTGACTATCATTGTAATGACAAACAGAGGATCATGGGCATCAGGGCCATCATGTATTTAGTCATAAAACAAATGGTATAACGAATGGTAGACATACGACTATGTTTGTTGATCTGCTTCTTTCAAAACATAATCACAACGGTGCTCCAGAGCGATGCTTCCTATTAGTGCTAGGGGCGGCATTTGACGTGCGACATTTGACATCACGGAGGCATATCATAAACATTAAAAACTGTTCCGATGTGGGTCTGAAACAATACATATTTCTCTCATTTCAACTTCTGCTACTTTTTTTTACACTTTTTTTCATCTTAATTACTTTATCTTGTATTGTTGCTGCTATGTGGCTTTTGAGGAACCAAGCCTACTATGTTTATTCTTCTTTACCTGTACAATAAGATGTAATAAAAGTTTATTTCATTCAGATTCAGATTCTGAGGTCCCATTGGAGTGTTGTGCATTCCCCAGTGACAGTCCCACCTGTGATCTGGAGGCGCTGGAGGCCTCGGAGGTGCTTCACGGTCATCTCCAGGATGTCCGCCTTCTCCAGCTTGGAGTGCCTCGAGCTCTAAGAGTCGAAGAATAACAGGATACACATTACATTTAATTCTATACACGATTTTAAAATCAGGCGGGTTTATACTAGTACAGTGCCAATCAACCAATCAGATGGCTGATAGTCCTCCTTACGTCTTTCTTGAGCGCGTCCAGGATGAGCGTCTTCAGGTGGCCCAGGCTCTCGTTGATGCGTGCGCGTCTCCTCTTCTCCATGATGGGTTTGGAGGACTTGACATAGAAATGAAAAAAGTGAAGCTCAGTATGTGGCATTGATTGAAACAGCATAGGAGCCTGCTCATTAACCATTGTGTTTTCTAATGGAACCACTTAATGAACACGGGCCCACCTTTCTGCTCTCGGAGAAGGACCGGAGAAGTTTACCGGGTGTTGCGGTGCCGCTCGAGGGAGAAGCAGCGACGGAAGAGGGCGACGATCTCTCCGGAGTATTGGCGGGCATCCTCAGATGATGTTGTGCGCACGCTTTGAATAACACAGATCTTTTCTGTTGCTCCCAAAAAAGTTCATGCATGCATATATCCTGTCACCATATGCCTCCAGCGGTATCAACTCCAACTCTGCCCCTGTCTCGGTGCTTACGTTTAGAAATAGCGGTTCTGTTTGGGCTGTCGTCCTAGGTACCCCGAGATATCAGTGTTCTGCTTTAACTCGAGTCCTTATTTATGGGGCGGCCGTCTGCACGCGAATGGCTCGTGTTAAAGTCCTCTGAAAGGCGCGTCTTAAAGCGACCCTCCATCACCTCCTGCCAATGAGCGCGCGGCGCGGTGCTGGGGAAGTGGAGGGCTCGTGCGAGGCGGCCGCTCATTGGCTAATGTCCAGGGTCATTCATTTGCTCGCCGACGAATTGTAAGCATGGCGCTTCAAATAAATATCTCCGAATAGAATGAATTCGTCTCATGAGATTATTCAAAAGTTGGGTGAATAAATATACAACTGCTTTCTTTTTTATGCAAATGCTGCATTGGGCAGGTGGAATGCTTGCTCTTGATGCGGCGTGTGAGAGAGTTAGTGTTTTTGTGTTTCCTCACTGAACGCCTGAACACGATGAGGTCTGAGGAGACCTCCCATGATCTGATCTCCCTGTGGTATCAATCCTCCTGCCACACTCCGGGCAGGACTTCAGCCACACGGAGACCCGAGGACCACTGGCCTTAGATACAAAGGTTTATTTATTTATTTAGAATTTTAGTGAGTAGGGACAAATACATCGAACATTGTTTAATGTAAAATATAAAATAGATGCCATACATACAGGTTTCTAGTCAAGGCTAATTTGCAATCCCTGTCCCTGGTTAGGCCTTATCCAAAAGTTACACTAAAAGTTATTCAAGCAAAGTTAAACACAATACACAATGTTAGAATAGGAAAAGCATTAAATACAGGACATATAAGGACAAAAATAAGGACAATGATTAATGTGTATGTGTGTGTGTGTGTGTGTGTGTGTGTGTGTGTGTGTGTGTGTGTGTGTGTGTGTGTGTGTGTGTGTGTGTGTGTGTGTGTGTGTGTGTGTGTGTGTGTGTGTGTGTGTGTGTGTGTGTGTGTGTGTGTGTGTGTGTGTGTGTGTGTTGGAATCAATGTCGTAGAAAAGTATTTAATTGTAAACGTATAGACAAAATCATGCAGACAAAAATCAAAAACAGAATTAGCTTGAAACTCACAGAGGCCACAGCTGATAATATAATAGATAATTTGTTGTGGGTCTGGCTTTAAATAACAAGGATGCAAATATGAATACAGTAGGCTTTTAAGTAAGAAATGATGAGTTCATATATTTTTAGATCTGCTTTTTATTGCAGTTGGGCAATATAAACTAGAAAATGGGTTTCAGTCATTTTATAATTGATGACGAGGCCAGGCATTAAATGTCTAGGCTTAACGGACACCTCTCTGTCCCCTGTCTGGGTCTGCGATGGCTTGGGAACCCCTCTGCAATGGGTTCATTAGCGGCCCCAGCAACAATCCTCCTTCATAGACCGGTACGGCTCAGGGGCCTCAGGAGGGAGGTGACCCCAGAAGTCTGCAGGTCAGCAGAGTGGCTCTGTCACAGCCCTCTAGTTACATTTTACATTTTGTATTTAGGGCATTTAGCAGACGCTTTTGTCCAAAGCAATTTACAATAAGTACATTTGTCAGAAGAAAGAGAAACGATATATCGCTGTCGTTATACAGTAAGGATGTTCGTAGAACCAAGTGCCATGCACTAACATTCGCTAGGTTAACCCATTCCCTGTATACAACAAAGATAGGATAAGATGCTACACAATTATAAGTACCATTATTATTCTTCTTCATTATTATTAATATTTCTGTATATTTATTTGTGCCAGGACGTACAACGTACACAATAAGTGCTTTGGAGGGGTGAAATGGGGGTGGGTTAAACAGGAGAGCTTCACTGTGTGGTGAGTGAGCTCCTCTTCCAACTCCACTGCTTCAACACAGCCTTGAAGAAGACACTCAACCTATACCTGCTTCAAGGGGTGACGGTTCAACTAGATCACCTTAAACCACTGCACAGACCAATGCGGGTACGATTATTCCCAATCTATCTTTCCCCCAATGTCCCAAACCTTCTCTGTGTGACTTTAAAGACAATATTGATCCTTAATGTTGGAAGAGAGCCAGAGTTCAGGCATTTGTCTTCTACAGCGTGGCCGGATTGGGACATATTTTCCAGAACAATTTTTGCCACCCAGGCTGCAGCGTGCTGCACCAGTCGATCCAAATGGAAGCTCAGGGTCAGGGTCAATACAGCGCCTAGTAGACATAAGAGAGAGACGTTAACTTCACGTTAGATCTCCCTCGATCTAAGGACAAATCCATCAATAAGAGGGAAAATATCGGACCCTCAAACCCTCTTTTTACAAAGCCAGTTCCGGTGAGTTCAGATACAGCTAATCAAGGAGAAGGTTAGGCTTCAGACGTCGAAGATCGAACCCTAACCCTTTCAGTTGGGACCCCCTGGCCCCAATACATTATCCTAGAACTGCAGCAAGGAACATTGGTCCCAGGAGGTTGTCCTTCCTGCTGGCTCCCTGACTCTTCTCCAGGAGGAGAGCAGTGACACCTGTGGTGACACCTGTGGCGTCACCACGCCGGCGGCCCCACATCACCCCAGCGTTCATCCTATCAGACCCAGGGGAGGCGGTGCGAACACGTCTGCTGGGCCAGAGGGGGAGGTGTTGGACGAACGGAGGGGATCACTTAAACTTCTCATCCAAGCACCGTCGCTCGCTGCTCCATCCTCCCTCTCTCTGAGGGAGGGAGAGGTAGAGGGGAGGGAGGGGATGGGCCAGGGTCTTCCATAGCAACTCCCAGCCCCCGGGCCCACACGCCTTTTGTCCCCCTCCCCAACAGCAGTTTCTGCTCCAGAGGCCTTAGACAAGGGCCCCATTAATTGCGGGCCTGTGTGGAATACACAGGGGACAATGGGCCCGACAGAGTGTCCAGCCCCCAGACAAGGCTGGAAACAAGTGGTACAGGAATGGGCCAGAATGGAATCGTCCGGGCTGATGTCACTGAATACATTTACCTACCTCAGAGCACATTCACTCACACGCTTTGTTTTATTTTGGACAAAAAAAAGACGGAGTGTGGAGGAGGGGTATCAATGGTGGGGACGGGGGGTGGTGGATGTGGTGGTAGCGGGGGTGTCCGGGGGGCGGGGAAGGGGGTGATGGATGAGGAGGATGGGAAATAACTGGTTGCCGTGGTGATGCGCCGAATCCAAAATATTGGTTGAATTTAGCGGAGGCCGAGATGTAGAAGGAGAAAGGAAGGGGTGGAGGGCGTGCGATTAAAACCGGCGTCGGAGCAGAGATGAGAAGGAGAGGGGGAAAAAAACAAAGGTTTGTTTTCTGTTGCGTTTTATCCACGCCTGTTTATACGGCAATGAGGCTGAACGGACAAAGGCCGGGGTGGTGGTGGGGGAGAGATTAGTGGACTCATCCAGGCTCATGTTTGTCAACAACAACCTGAGCGGGTTTCAAGTCAGCTTAATTCCGAGTCAGTGGAAGCAAGCGGGAGGGATGCTCTGTACCACCGAGCTAAATGCGGAGGAGACGCAACCATAGCAACCGGTATTTCTCTTTTTAGTCCCTAGGAGCAAAACAACTTGCCATCTGTCACCTAAGGCTGCTTTCTTTCTTGAGGAGTCTGCATTTAGACCTTGCACTCAGTGGCAAAGGCAATGAGACTGAAGTCTTATTGACTGGAGTCCCTTTGAAAGGGACCCCAGCCATCATCGCCTTATCCCTCATCAAGTTGAAGAAGAAGGAAAAAAAAACGGTTTAAGAATTTCTAAAAGAGGCCTCACGTTTAATTTTTAAAACCCAGACATGAAAGTGTTTCTACACCACATTCAGCAGCCAAAAGTCTTTAAAGGCCTCGTTAACATGTAGATTATATGCATTTGGGTGTATTGTCAAAGTATCTAAGTGTATTTACATGTTAATATGCTCAGGGATACCCTGGCCCTGAAAAGGTAGCGGGGGGAGGCGGGTGAGCTGGCCGAGCTGTGAAGTCTGTCCCTGTGCACCATGGGAATGTAGTTTCTTTGTGCCATCGAGGTTCAAACGCATTCCATTTAGGCCATGGGTATTACCAGACACAACGACCTGTAGATTTAGGGGAGTTTAAACCTGAAGTTTTGTGAAGGGTTCGGATAATCATGAATAAAAATGAATGTGTTCAATGAATATACACCAAATAAATATATTATTCAGTTGATGCGATATATTAAATTTTGGATTAAGCCCTGAACACAATGCACTGGTTTCTGTTCTTCCCTGTATATTGTTGTCCAGCGCAGTCCTCAGAAGACCTCTTGAGGTGGCCCAGCGTGCGCGGCTTATCTCCCACCATATATCCCAGTCCATATCCACGAGTGTGTTTGCCCTGGGATTTATGAATGTGAAGATGGCCCATTATCGCCACTCAAGATGCCTCACCAGACCACCGTTTTGGCCACTCTAGCGCGTGAAAGCAGCCCGGGAGATGGCCTTTCAGCACTCAAGGAGCTCTGGCTGCGTTCCCTTCACTCAGGAGATCAGCCTCCCTCGGGAGCCCGTCCCTGCTCTTTTCTGGGTGGTGTCCTGAGGGATGGCCGCTCCTTGTCCCGGGGGCCTGCCTCCTTCACCTGCCGGCTTAGCCGCTCATCACTTATGCACATAATCCCTGGTCAGGGCATGCGATGCACCAGTCGGGGCCCCGGAAAGCCTTCGCACATGCTTGCTGGGTGGCTCCTGGGTGGCCATGGCAACGCTCATCTTCTCATGACAGTTACTGCTTAGGCCCCCCCTCTCTCTCTCTCTCTCTCTCTCTCTCTCTCTCTCTCTCTCTCTCTCTCTCTCCCTCTCTCTCCCTCTCTCTCTCTCTCTCTCTCTCTCTCTCTCTCTCTCTCTCTCTCTCTCTCTCTCTCTCCCTCTCTCTCCCTCTCTCTCTCTCACTCTCTCTCTCTCTCTCTCTCTCTCTCTCTCTCTCTCTCTCTCTCTCTCTCTCTCTCTCTCTCGGGGACGTCATTTTCTGTCTCCCAAAAGACACCAGCGTTTGTTTCTCTGTGAGAGAGGACCCTCTCTCTCTCCCTCTTGTTCCTTCTCTCCCAGGCGGTTCCCATGCCTCCCTCCCCTGAACCAAGAGCCTCCCCCCGCAGTCCTCCCACCAGGCCGCGGGGCCCCGGGTACCCGACCGGCCTCCAGTCACACGGACCGCGCCGTCGTCACACTCAGATCCCCGGATTAAACCCATCATATCTGAGAGCGTTGCGGAAGAGACGGGGGAGACGGAGGAGAAACCAAGGCCCTGACCTTATTGTGAGTCGGCGCTGTAAACTAAGATTGTGAGATACACTAGCAACCGTCCATTCAGCGCGGTCACTCCAGGCCTCTAAGTGCAGATCGTCTTACCCCCCCACCACCACCACCACCGCCAACCCCCCACCCTCCCATTTGTTTAATGCAGGGATGTGGGTCTACAGGGTGGGGGTGGGTCAGAGCACGGGAGTGTGGGGTCCCTGTGGGAGAAGAAGGAAGACAAGCCCGCGGCGTTGTGTAGCAGCCACACTAACAAGTGTCACAGTGATATGAGGCGGTGCCCCCCCCCCCCTCCCCCCTGCTCCCCCACCCCCCTATGTGAACCTCCATGTGGGAGGCGGCCCCGTCCCGGCCACTGCCACCTCCGCACAAGGCCCTCCATTGACTTCTAACCTGTCGAGGGACCACCGCGGACAAAGAGCGGCGGGGCGGGGCCCGTCCCTACGACAAGCCTGTGAACAAATGCTAACACGGCTGCAACTGTCCTCCCCCTGAATCACTGGATTTATTGACCAACCACAGCGCCCATTCAGGCGGCTGGGAGACGCCATAAAGGGGGGGGGGGGGGGGGGGAGAAGAAGAACAAGAAGGGACAGGGATGCCATAAAGGGGTGGAGGACGGAGATGAGCTGAGGGGACAGGAGAAGGACGAGGAGCAGGAGGAGGCGGAGGAGCGCTGGCTTTGTGTCCGTCTGCCGCTCCCAGACCCCAGCAGGCCGTCCAGCAGACATGGCCTCCTTTGTGTCGGCCGTAGAATGAGGCGGACCGCAAGTGAGCATCAGGTCGGCCTGCGGTTCAGACTATCAATTACCGGTGGCCCCCGGTGGTACGAGTGGCCCCCGGCATTGCTCACCTCTGTAGGAGAGGGGTATGTGACTTTTAGGTGCTGTGGAGGAGCGTATGTGTGTGTGTGTGTGTGTGTGTGTGTGTGTGTGTGTGTGTGTGTGTGTGTGTGTGTGTGTGTGTGTGTGTGTGTGTACATTTAGGGTTCTGTGTGTCTGTGTGTGTGAGTGTGTCAGCGTGTGTGTACATGTGTGTATGTCTGTGCGTGTGTGTGTGTGCGTGCGTGTGCTCAGAGGTTACGTACACACTGGATGTAGCCTATATACTTCGGTTTATGCGTAATTGGGACTAATTTAGACGTCATGTAAGGTGAATGATTCGATTTGATTTGATGGGATTCAGCAGAAGGTATAGGTCTCTTGACCGGGATGCCTAAAGGTCAAGCTGCGGACCATGCAACCCTCCCGTTGGTTCCAGGGAGCCTGGGAGTGGGAGCCGGTTCTTGCTACATGTCACACTGACTGATCGTTGTGACGCCGTGCTCGGTCTCCCTGGTGTGTGTGCGCAGGACCTCAAGGCTTAGCGGGATCTTCGTCGTAAAGCTAAGGCAACGCAAACAGAATGTGTCCACAGACACAAACATTGAAAACACCACTCTAACAAAAACGTATCGAGGTGTAAGGAAAAAAATCTGGGAGGCGGGGGGGGGGGGGGAGTCTGAGCACAAGCTTGATAGAAGGCCTCGTGGCAACGCGGCCCACTGTGAGAAATAAAGGCTGTGTGCTTTGGCCTCTTCAGGTCCCCCCCAGCAGCGGCCCATCTGTTCCACGGCTGCTCCAAAGCAATACAGCACAGCACACACAAGCCCCGATATCGCTTTGTCCAGGGGGCAACACTATCCTGCAGACGACATCGCAAACACGCCCGGGCCTTGTGCACGATCTTGCTGCCGCTGCCGCGCGTGTTTACCCAAAAGATGATCCGCAGAGAGAGAGGAGGAAGACATGAGCACATGAATTCATGACCCCTCCTCATCCTCATCATGAATATTCCCAAACAAGCCTCTTCCCAGATTTGTGGGAGATCCCTTTCACTGGCGCTGCTTAGGAGTTCGGACCCCCTTTCCCCCACTCATTCAAAGCGCCCCCCCCCCCCCCCCCCCCCCATGCCCCCCACCTCTAAATCCACCCATTCACTGGGCCGTATAGTCCCTGATCTCCACATGAAATGATACCCCTCTTTCTCCTCCACTCTGGTGGCTTTAAGCACCCATATGCCAGCCAGCGCGGAGCCCATAACTGATCAGGGAGACGTGGCTGAACAAGTGCGGCCAAGGTCAGCCCCCCCATGAAGTGGGCAAGGGTGGCTTAATATACGCAGTTATTATATGGGGGCATGTGCTGTGGGAGGCTGGTGTTGTTGTGATCACCACATGCTTTTATGTGTAGTATTGCAGCTCTGATGGATGATAAATAGCGATGAGGAATCACTGACGTAATGTCTGTCTGCCATAAAAGACTCATGTAAGAAGAAAACCTGAATTGAACGCCTTCTCACAGAGTTCAAAATCAGACAACAGACAATCCGTTCTTTGCGATAATCAGCTTCTTTAATTAAAACAGCATTCAGCCACATTGTAAATTGTATTAAAAAAATTTCAATAAACTTAAAAATGTGTTTTATTCAAGAATATATCTTTGTGTTATTGTCTAAATTCACATCTTATCCAGATGGATCGTTCTTCCACAAATACACACATACACTCTACCTCGCTCTCTCTCAACGTCACACACGTGTCTTCCACGGGAAGTAGTACAATCAGACTGCTCTCCATTGCTTCATATAAACACATATAAAACGAAAGATTGGAATGATTTCAGTCTTTTTAACAATCATGTCAAATAGAAAAATAGACCTAGACAAAATGGGCCAGGTTCTAAGTAAACATCAACCCTAGGTTTTCAAAGGCTCCTATTTAACCACGAGGTGTGACCGATCAATCAGCCTACCAGTTGGTCCAGTCCAGATCGGGGTTGGTTGGTAGACCCTGATCGGGTTGGTCGGTTGATATATTCATGGTACTGGGTGGACACACCCCCGTAGGATGTCACTAGAGGCTTGATTTTATTGAATGGATTGGAATGTTAAATCAAAATCAAACCTGGTCTTAAAATCTGAGCCCTTCATTAACAATAATTATTATTATTATTATATTGTTTATATATACAGCCTGTTTCATTGGCAGGGACAATCTCAAGGTGTTATAAAAATACTATCCATCATTATCTTAATCATTATTAAACAATGTTTTGTCCTTGTATGGAGAGGGGAAGGAACACTGACGCCTTGTTCACACTACATGCGTCCGTCGACGGATGACCGAGGGCGTATCTCACGTATAGGGGACTAGTCATTGTAGACGCATACTGCAGCCAGTCAAATTGCTTCCCTCCAGGGATGGGAAACTGGCGGCCCGCATCCTCACTCAGTGCGGCCCGCATCCTCACTCAGTCAGGCCCGCACATAATAAAAAAATAATAATAAAAAAAAATAATAATAATTGATCGAGTTACAGAAAACTCGGTCAAGAAAGATGAGAAGAATTCATAGAATTCGAAGGCAAACCCATGCGTCTAGTTTGCTTAGAAGCGATATCAGTCATTAAAGATATCCACTTAAGTCTTCACTACAACTACTACAACTGCTTGTTGGGTTTGAGTTCATTGAGTTGTTGCACTTAATGTTGGGCCACTGTTTTTCAGTTTTTTGACTTCATTGAATGATGATGTATGTGAGCCCTTTGCACTGATAAAAATACTGACCATTCATGTGGCTGTTTCAGCATGGAAAACGTGAAATGAATGTATGTTGGATCAATTAACATACCGTACATAGGTTATGATTCTGGATGATTTTTTAAGTAGTGGCCATCCCCAAAATGCACCAAAATACAGGAAATCATATCTACCAAATTCAAAATTGTGTAGCTTCTCTCAGCTCACGTTTAGTTGAAGTGTGCAGTCATGTGGCCCTCCAGTGGTTATGATGAAAAATGTGGACCTCTTTATCATGAAAGTTGCCCATCCCTGCTCTACAAAGACGATGTGTGGATATAAATACAAAAGATGACACAAACAACAGGTGAATAAAAACAATCCTATCATTCCACATTTCTTTAAAAAAATTTAAGGAACAGATTTTTCCTGCTTTTTCCTGCTCGTTATTGCAAAATGGATCCAGGAAACGCGTGCAGTGTACCGCGATCTGATTGGCCGACGGATCCGGCGCTGCCTGAAAAGTTGAACATTTCTGAACTATTTGACGAATGCCACGAAGCCGAATGGACGGACGAACCCACAATGCATTTCGTGAGTGCCCCATGCAAAATCAATGAGATCGGTCGACGGACGGAGGTAGTGTGAACAAGCCCGGTGAGATGCTACCTGTAACTCTCCAAAAGTCTTAGAAATTATGGTTATTCACAGATTAAGAGCAAGGCCTTTGTTCCAAAGGCCACATAAAATAAAGTATTTTGTTGCAAATGATTTTGAAATGTATTCTGGCTGTGCATTCATTCTGCGTAGCGCAGTGTGCTCAGACTTTATCCTGCGGCACACTACTAAGTCATTCAGAAAAAAACGCTAATCCAAGGGTCAGTAGTTTCAGTTCAACATGTTTGTTCACATTAATAGACGTATATTTAACTCACAAACACACAAACGCACACACACTCCTACCACACACCCACACACACATACACAGAAATGTTCTCGTACTGGACTTTTGAACCACATGGACGGTTCTGTCTGGATGCTGGTGCGGCCTTGCTTGCTAGCAAAATTAAAGAGTAAACCAGAGTCCACTGCATAGTCACATTCAGGGTCTTCATTCAAGTATTGGATTAAGGTTTGTTCACACTAAAAGCCAAGGAATTTTTGTCACGGCGCATATTCATACAAAGTCAATGCAGAGACATGAATATTTTTTCCGCTTCAGGACAATTCTACTCGGGCGAACAACGCATTCTGCCTCATTCACGTGTTCACTTGGGTTGGAATATTTGAACTTTGGCACAAATCGTAGATGCTGAAGCACTCGCGTGATAAAGTTTGAGGTTGCGTGAGTAGGAAATTGGCTTGGCTTTTGATGTGAAGGCACTAGGCTATAGTCTGTGGTTGGTCAATTAGCCAGCGAGGGTAAACATTGGTTTGACACTGGATATAAATCTATAAAAACGGGAGACACATGGTTCAAATTATGGAGGGATGTTATCCATGAGTCACCAGCGAATGGGGTCACATGGGATCCGAGAGGTCCGGTTGGGAGGGGTTAGCGAAGGTGACGGCGGAAGGCGTCGGCGGCCATGTTGGATCGTCCCGCAGCTCCAGCGACAGTTGCTTGTAGCAGGCCTTGGGAGGCCTGTGTCTGCGGCAGAAGAGCCAGGATAGGAAGGCAGAGGCCCAGCGGTCGTTGGCCAACTGTAAAAAGGGTTGAGACAAGGAGAGGAAGTGGGCGAGCAAGAACACATAGAATGTGGTAGAGAGTCATTTCCTTTCCAGAAAACAGTAGAATTGAAGAATTTTCTAGTCATGGTTCGGATCTTACAAGTGATCAATGATAGCAAGAAATAGGGATTGTGTCTGCTTAATGTAAGTACTTCAGAAGACGAGTACGCTGTATGTACATGGTGACCAGGCCAATTCCACCATCAGACATACAATTTGCTATCCAAGATTGTTTTTATTTTAATGAACCAGGGAAGTGGTGCTAATTATAATGGTTGATTGGCATATGTTGTATGAAAACATAAATCTTGATCAGGTCAACCAGAAACATAATCCAAGTGAAAATGACCATGATTTATCATTATGAAATCAAGCTGATTCAAAATTGAAATGAAACAAATGATTTACTATGAACTGCATTGTAGAACAAGATTGAAATTGGTCAAATTGCCTCTCAATGTGTAAAAAGTGGGAGCGGACAGCAGTGTCAGAGGATGTAGTGAGTGATCCCGACCTGTGGGGGCGCTGTGGGGGGAGAGCGGGTGGCCTGACTGACATCCTGTGTGTCCCGGCTGAACACCAGCCTCCACAGGAGGATGTCCAGCACTAAGGTCTAGGCGCGGTTTCGGATGGTTTTAAGGAAGCAAGACAATGCAGCTGATTGAATACGGAGGATTTGGCATTTTTCAACCAATCACAACACCGGCAAAGAAACACAACACCAGCAAAGATAGGAAGAAGGAAGTATGAAAGAGATAGGTTCATGATAAAAGCAACAATATTTCCTGATTTGAATGAATCCTACCTCCAGGACGAAGGACACAGCTGCGTTCGCTATGATAATCATGGCCAGCGTCACGCGCCAGTCCTGGGGAACGCACACGATCTGAGGACCGGAGGGAGCCAGATCACACACACACACACACACACACATTTATATTTAACTTTAGGGAATTTAACTGACACTTCGATCCAAAGCGACTTGCAATAATTACTTTTTCAGAAGAAGGTGAAACAATATATCGCTGTCTGTACAGTAAGGCACAGTACACAGTACACACACACACACACACACACACACACACACACACACACACAGCTTTACTGGGAATAGCAGCCCCACAGGCACAGCTCCAGACGGGCCAGCACAGCATTCTGCACTATCCCGGGCAGGGGGCGTGCTGCCTGGTTGGTCTTTGTTTTGACTCCTAGTTCAAATATACTGGGTTCAATCCCCCATGTTCACAGCCTCACCTGTAAGCATTCTACAGCAGGACGCCCTCTTCCCTACCTGCTCCTCAGTGTGATCTATCTGAAGGGGAGGGTCAGATGAACAGAACTCGATGAGACAAGGAGTCCCATTCTTTGGTTGGTCCGGGAGAACAACGCCGTTCCTTACCTCACTCTATAAGCTGCCCTCATTCACCGTAACACAGTAAACCTCCCGATTACCTAACAATAACACACTTTGTTAACCTGTGTTAGTGAGCGGGTGTACCTCAAGGAAGCTGTCAATGGCAGGCAGAGGGTGCAGCAGGATGAGGAAGAGGAAGATGTACAGGCTGATGCAGGCCAGCATGAATTGCCCTAGTGAAATAAAACACAACAGAGAAGATGACAGAGGAGTGGGACCTGGATGCATGGCTGACAGTTCTGCTCATTATTCTTTCTTTCATTTCAGTCATTTGTTCATTTGAAACTTTGAATCTGTTGAATTTAATGAAATGTCCTATAAATAGAGTCAAATTTATGAATTGCGCTATCAATAAAGTCGAGTTGAATGAATTGTGCTATAAATAAAGTTGAGAGTTGAATGAGAGTTGAATGGGAGCTGAATGAGAGCTGAATGCGAGTTCAATGAAATGCGCTCCAATGTGCTGCATGAAGAAGGTTGAGTTGAATGTCTCAATAAGGTTCCTCACAGTTCCTGTAGCTGGGCAGCCTGAAGGGCTTCCCCTTGGAGAAGACGATGGCCACGGCCAGGTACTGGAAGGTGGACACGTAGAACAGCGTGGTGTTCTCGTAGTTACGGATGTTCTTGTGGTCGTGGGGCCCCGTGGTCGCGTTGGCCCCGTGGGACGGACCCCCGGGGCCCGCCGAGACGTTACAGGCACTTGAGGAGGAGAGGAGAGGCGAGCAGAGGGAATGAAGGAAGGAAGGGACAAAGGAAAGAGACAGACAGACAGATATATTGATAGACAGACAAGCAAGATATCAGATAAAGATAGACATGAGACAATTATTAGAAAGGTAATATTAAGCAACAATAGGGGCAAAGCAACCATTTATTGTCAGTGGCAAAATAATCAGACAAATGTGTTAATATAGTCCATGTTTTTTTTCTTTTTTGATAACAATATTATTAATGTTTTTAATAACGCTGATTAACAACAGTGATATACCCAATAGTAAGTATTAAAATGTTAATAGTGTTACTAATGTCTAAATAATGCTGTTAACGTTGGTAAAAACAGTGGTGTTAATGTGTTTCTAATGCTGTATAGATTGGTAATAACAATGTTGATCATGTATTCATAATGCTGTATAGATTGGTAATAACAGTGTTGATCATGTATTCATAATGCTGTATAGATTGGTAATAACAGTGTTGATCATGTATTCATAATGCTGTATAGATTGGTAATAACAGTGTTGATCATGTATTCACAATGCTGTATAGATTGGTAATAACAGTGTTGATCATGTATTCATAATGCTGTATAGATTGGTAATAACAGTGTTGATCATGTATTCATAATGCTGTATAGATTGGTAATAACTGTTGATCATGTATTCATAGTGCTGTATAGATTGGTAATAACAGTGTTGATCATGTATTTATGATGTAACATAATCCTTACTTGGAGAGGGGGGTCCAGACGTGGTACCAGGCCTGCTGCCGGACCAGCAGGAAGGCCAGGACCTGGAAGGCCAGGCAGGTGAGGATCTGGGTGAGGACCGAGAAGAGCAGCGGGCCCGAGATCAGCCCAGAGGGGGGGCGCTGAGACACCAGCTCCCTCCAGGCCGGGTTCAGGCTCACTGGGGGGGGGGGAGGAGCCAAGAGCCCGCTGTCAGTTCATTGGTTCAGCCATTTGGTTAGTGAGTCAAAACAGAGTAAGGATTAATAATAGTAGGATGGATGAGTGGATGCATGGCTGACAATTTATGCTCTTTTCTTTCTTTCATTTCAGTCATTTATTTATTTGAAACTTTGATTCAGTGGAATTGAATGAAATGTCCAATAAATAAAGTTGCAATATAAATAAAGTTTAAGGGAAGGAAATGTCCTATAAATAAAGTGGAGTTGAAAGCTGTGCTGTAGTTTAATAATAGTGTTGTGTTAGTCTGTGTTATTTCTTTGATTGATCTAAACCTCACTTGTAACTTGCTTTGGATTAAAGAGTTTGCGCGGTGGCTGGGTGTATTGCCTAAATGTAAATCTGATAATGATTCAGTCTCATAAAACCTAAATTCCAAGGGTCTTTCCCCTCATTTGGAGGAGGATGGAAGGAATCATCAGTCAATATATTTGTGATATTCGTAAAGTATAGTTTGACCCCAGATCTCGTCATTCTCAATGTTGGGACATCATATGAATGAAGTGTCTCGCTACAGAGGGGCCGAGTGTCAGGGTGGATGCATGTGTTGTTCTCACTAGTGAAGACGATGAGCAGGATGATGGCGATGTCGATGAACAGGAACTGGAAGTCTCCCAGGTTGCTGAGGATCTGCACAAGGAAAGGACAAATCCAAATGGTAATTAAATTAAATTATACAAACTGGATAAAGTATTCAGTATGTACATACTTATTTTGTATGCAAGATGTTTATCGCTTCAATAAACCCTGATTTGTTTAATTCCAAACCCGTGTTGTTCACATCCAATGTGAAATTGGTTTGACGCTGTGACAAATTTGACGATAAAGTGAACATGCAAAAAAAAAAGTCATGTTAAATATCAGGACATTTAAAAAAAACACAGAATATCGGTTAAACTGTTTAGCGTTCAAACAAGATGTACACATTCTTGGAAGAAGGCTTAAGAACGAGTTACACAAACGCTATTGTTTCGCAAAGTTCCTTCGCCCCCTCCCCTCGCTTGGTTCTCACACCCAGGCTGATTAACCCCCGGTCGGCTGCGGGGAGGGAGATTAATGCGGCTACCTCCCAGGGAGAAATCAATCATTTACATCTAGTCGTTTGGCATCTGATGCTCTAATCCTCTGAGATTCACAGAGGCGACGTTCCCAGCATAGCATCGATATCGGACACTCTTCGAAGTTCTAAATATGCACAGGCAAGTTAAGAAAAGCAACCACTGGTCAGAGCCGAAGAGCTATATGAATCATAAACCAAAGTAAAACTATTTATTTATTCATTTGTATCAATATGTTTTATTATTGGTAGTCAAGTGCACTGTAGATGGGTACAGATATGTTTTAAACCCCTGTGCTAAATCATTCAAAGAGGATCATTAGCAGACCACAAAGGGCATTATTCCAGGCGGGGGGATAGTGTGGTGGCTACTGGCTAGGCTGTGGGACCCCCACCTGTAGGCCACCAGTCACTGTAGGTCGCTCTAGATGGAAGCCAAGCACATGGTATACTTACAATAAGAGTATAACAGGGGAAAACTGTAGTACTACAGGGTACTGTTTATGTATTACTACATGGTGCTGTATGTGTAGTAATAGATGGTACTGTGTGTGTAGTACTACATGGTACTGTGTGTGTGTAGTACTATGTGGTACTGTGTGTGTAGCACCACGTGGTACTGTGTGTGTAGTACTAAGTGGTACAGTGTGCGTAGCACTACGTGGTAGTATGTGTAGCACTATGTGGTAGAGTGTGTGTAGTACTACGTGGTACTGTGTGTGTAGTAATAGATGGTAGTGTGTGTGTAGCACTACGTGGTACTGTGTGTAGCACTACGTGGTACTGTGTACTACGTACCGAGTACAGCAGGGTGACGCTGACGTACTGGATGATGCTGTACAGGGCCATGAACTTGAAGACGCAGAAGGACGTGATGAGAGCAGCACGGCCCTCCCTGGGAACCAATCAGAAGGCTGCCGTTTAGACCAGGAAGTGTTGTCATGTCTACAATGATGTCACTTGACGTGATCATTTTTGCCTCCTGTAAATAGGCACCATATTCTTCAAATTAGGATCCCCTATTGGGAGCAGTTTTAGCGTTTCGTGTTTTTGAATAATTTTTCCATTTCTTCTTGCCCAGCCTTCATTATCTAATTGCAACATTTGCAATAAATATACATGGCTACATTATGGCAACGTGAGGTGGGTCAGACATTTGTGAGGCTAGCTTTCCCTTCTGATGACGCATATCTATATCTATATCTTTATGCATTAAATAATAACACATCTCCTTGTATTGGCCGGCCTCTTCTAGAGAAGGGATGTGACGGGGTGTGACGGGTGTGATGGGATGTGATGGGGTGTGATTTGGTGTGACGGGGTGTGATGAGGTGTGATGAAGCCACCTGATGAGGTTTGGGACACAGGAGATGTTGGGGGTGGTGGAGGTGAAGGGAGAGGCCACTGAAGCCTCCAACTCAGACAGAGAGATCCCACTGTGAGCCCTCTTCAACGCCTGAGATAGCACCAGATAGCACGAGAGAGAGAGAGAGAGAGAGAGAGAGAGAGAGAGAGAGAGAGAGAGAGAGAGAGAGAGAGAGAGAGAGAGAGAGAGAGAGAGAGAGAGAGAGAGAGAGAGAGAGAGAGAGAGACATTATATTTGTTGTATGTTTAAGGAATGATGTGAACATGCCAATAAACTGGCTGTTCCATGAGCATTCGGTTACCAATGAAAGTAATCCATACTCACCCCACAGTCATTAGCCCCATCGCCACACATTCCAACGATGTAGCTGAAGAACCAGAAAACAAGACACCACTTTCTAGTGAACCCATTTGAATGACACATTTTCAAACATTACACTAGCATGACAGAAGACTACTGCATGGGTATCAATACACAGATGTACTGAACATGGCATCAGAAGGAGAGACAGGGACTCACTCCACACTCTGAAGGACCTCCACCAGGTGGGTCTTCTGGTCGGGAGCCATGCGGGCGAACACTGTCGCTCTCAGCACAAGCTGGAACAGCGCCCCCGTGTGGACAGAACCATGAGTTACAACACACAATCACAGCGCTGGGACGCAGC
Source organism: Gadus chalcogrammus (assembly GCF_026213295.1). Lineage (NCBI taxonomy): Eukaryota > Metazoa > Chordata > Actinopteri > Gadiformes > Gadidae > Gadus > Gadus chalcogrammus. Next base: position 20,044,225 of record NC_079419.1, on the reverse strand, counting down.
AGAAGGTGGGTTTCTTTGGGGTCTGTTTTTATGCACACACCACAAAGTATACTTAAGCAGCTAAAAAAATGTCATGCTATATAAACAAGGAAGTATAAATCAGGGGAATTATTTAATCAACCAAACATCAATTAAACATTGTTGTGCTAATAATAATAGCAATCAAACATTGATTGGTAAGTAAACTAACACATAAATGATGCTGAATGACTGACATGAAAGACTGAATCAATGAACCGATTGATCAGCGCTCACCTTGGGCACTATCTCGGGGAAGTGTTCGGTGATGATGGCGAAGGCTCTGCCGCTCACGGCAAAGTGGAAGTCCTGGGCGTCTCCGTCCAGCAGCCCACCGCCCAGCCCCTCCTCTAGCCTGGAGTCCTGTGGAGGGAGCTGGCGAAGCAGACAACACTGCCCACGGTCAACTTCATGGGAGGCAGCTGCAGCCCACCACACCACATCGAAACACGGGCCTGATTCACCCAGCGGCCATCTTGGCTCCGTCTCCACACCATATCAAAACACCTTATTCACCTAGAAGCCATCTTGGCTCCATCATTTGTATGGTACACCAGCATTACGAGTTGCAAGTGGGGAAATCTTCCAGCTTTCTTGCGGCATTTCACGGAGGAACGCCCCCTTTCGGTCGGTCCCACACAGGATTCTTAGAGTATACCGAGTTCAGTAAGGCTGACCGTACGAGAAACTACAAAAAACAAACATTTTGCAATTCCTAATAACAACGAAGGCGGCCATGTTTGATGTTGTGAATGACGTCAAGACGGACAAGCTCTCAATTATACCAGAGTTTCCAACCTGGAAATCGTTTAATTAATTAATTATCGTTTTTATTATACATTTTTAACAAGTTGGAGGCTGTTTTTTTCAGGGTTCAAAGTTTAAGCATTAACCCAGATGGGTCCAAGACCGCCGCTAGGAGACTGGACCAGTTGGAAAGTGACTTATATCTATGTTTTGTGTAATCAATCAGATGCTTTTATCCAAGGTATCACTGAATGTTAGATACATGTTGTTAAGGAGCAGGTATCTCGCTCAAGAATGCCTGACAGTAGGCTGCAGATCAGGGTTTCAAACCCTGTGAGTCAAATACACAAATCTGTCATTGATCTCTGTGATCTTCCTTGGTCCAAAACTGTGTTCATAAGCTAGGGTTCATCAAAGTATGAAGTATGAAGTAGCAATTCATTCAATTCCTAAATGATCTGCCAAATCTACCGGCTCATGTTGCTATACCTTGGTCTTGCTTGGTCCTAGCTGGTGGTCCTTGCTAGTGCCGGGGTCTGGGTTCTCTGTGTAGCACCACATGATGCTGGCTGGTTGGACATCTTTAGGGGGCGTTGCCTCGGCGATGATGACCCTGTCCCGAGGACGGATCATCCCACAGTCCCGGGCCACAGATATAGCCGTCAGCATGTTGTCCCCTGAACCACAGGGTGGGTAGAGTTTGAGTTGAATTCAACACTGAACAGAGTCAGACAACATCACACACATATACAAAGAGAGGGTCAAGAACATGAGATTCACAAAGGGCCTCTCCATTTGATGTTAGCTCTGTATCCAAACACTATCAGACATGTAGGGTGTTACATTTTGCAAATATGCCTTACAACCAACGGAATCAATGTTGGCTAACCACTACTGAATAGGCTGTACCCACTCTGTGTTTGATAACAACAGTTTTATACAGAGCTGTATAGACTAGGTGTAATAGCTGTAATGTCAAGATACAGTTCTGTAATTGATGTTGGAAATGTGTGATTAAATCTCAAGAGGGGAGGGCCAAATCGGCCAGGGTTCATGAAAGAATGCATCCTGAGGCATTGAGGATCAATCTCTTATGGTACAATACATGGTGCATATCTTTTGAACAGTACCACTGTGAACTACACAAAAAAAAAGTTTGAATTCTTAAATACATATGAGGTTTATCTGACCTGTGACCATCAACGTGCGGATATCAGCTCTCTGTAAGTCCTGCAGGACTCCAGCAGACTCAGACTTCAGCTTGTTCTGCATGATGATCAGCCCCAGGAAGTCCATGTTGGTCTCTATCTGGTCCCTGGGAGCCACACAGGACACACAATCACCCCCCTGTCACATGATGGGTCACATACATGGTTACATATTACATACGCATACGGTTCATTTGTAATGCTCCCGATTTTGTATAATTATATTTACTTATGATTTGTCTGAACAGCTTCCTCTTTTCAAAGGGACTTGAACTCAGATCCATGTCGCTAAAGGGGTTATATCATGCTTTTTCGACTTTTCCCTTTGCTTTAGACTGTATATGACGTATGTATACATGTTTGACGTCTGCTAAAGGAGAAAGTCTGAGCCAGGGGGAGTAGTCGGCCCACAGAGAACGCCCCTCAGTGCGTCAAATAGCTTGTTGGCGCTAGGGATGGGAATTGATAAGAATTTCACGATTCCGATTCCGATTCTGCTTATCGATCCGATTCCTTATCGATTCTCTTATCGATTCTCATTGGGTGAGAAAATAAGTATAAATGTGTTTGTTTGCATTACATCTCTTTTATATCTGATCAGAAGTGCTTCTAGTATTAGGAAATTTTACATTTTCAAATCAATTGGTCTAGAAGAAAAAATATATGTTTCGCTTTTTAAGCCCAAATGCCATCATTATGTGCCATACAACTAAAAACACAGACTGAAAACAGCCAAGTAAGAGCTTGTGCCTTTTGGAATTCTAAAAGTGCTCATTTGCATTCAACTTGTAACAAAATTAAACTGACATAAACAAAATGAAGCATTGATTAGACAGAGATGTATTAGATGGGCCTACCTAATAAACCGTTGGAACACATAAGACCGGAAACCATAGCAATGCCGGTAAACAAACCCCGAGAAGCCCAATCCCTATGAGAGCACCCCACGCTACGGCCATCCGGAGGCGACAGAGCTGTTGGCCGTGATATTATATATACAATTATAATATAGTATATAATATATTATATACTATTATATATAGAGCTCCGGGAGTCGCAAACTGCAACAATCACTTTCTCCTCCATTCCGCGGTTCACCCGGACTGCTGCACTGAGTTTGACGGCTGAACGCGGATTGGCTGTTACGTTACACATGTCACTCAGTTATCACGCTGTTGAACGCTGATTGGCTGTCATCACGACAAAAGCTTGTCATCGGTTTTCTCCCGCGAAAAACTCGCCCTTATACGCGTCTCTACGTTCACTTTGTATGGGATCTTGTCGCCCCGTCGCGTTTGGTGTGAACGCACAATGCGACATGTTTGCTGCCTTCTGAACCAAATCAAAGCAGCGTGTGTGTGACGTCACGACGCATTTACCGCGACCGGAACCGATAAGCGGAATCGTTAAGCAGGCTTGCTAACGATTCCAAGGAATCGGTTGACTCGGAACCGGTTCTGAACAAGAACCGGTTCTCGATTCCCATCCCTAGTTGGCGCTCAAACTTTACTTCTGTACCAGTGTGACGTCAGACAGTGCAGTGGGCGGTGCTGAAGTGCAGAAGTCGTGCATAAAATGACCCCCGAATTTGCGACACACGAGCAAAGCGTTCGACCAATCACAACAGAGTGGGAGTTCTGACCAATCACGGCAGACTGGGCACCTCGGGAGGGGGGCCTTAAAGCGACATGATACAAAACACAACGTTTTTTAAAGATGCTGAAATTGGTTTTGCAGAAATAAACTGTGTGAGAATAATAAGGGGTATTGTTTACATACAGGCATGTTACCTTATTCTAGAAGTACCCACAAATGCAATTATTAACCCTAAAAAAGCATGACATTGGTTAGTTGGTATTCATGTGTTGATTAGTTGGTATTCATGTGTTGGTTAGTTGGTATTCATGTGTTGGTTAGTTGGTATTCATGTGTTGGTTAGTTGTTAGTGATGTGTTAGTTGGTATTCCTGGGCTGTGCTGGTTTGTCTGACCTGTTGAGGTTCTGCACCCTGTGCCAGGAGAGCTTGGGCTCCAGCTGGCGGTGGGCCAGGGCGATGACCCTGAAGCCCTTCCTGGTGTAGGCCTCCAGAGTCTCCCCGAAGCTCTCCGGAACTGCACGCCACGGGGAACACAAGAGATTAACAACCAAACCACAACAACGCCAAACAATGTGCTCATTTTAGAGGCCTTTGATCCAGACATCTGCTTCAAAGGCAAAGAGACAGAAGGAGGTTTAATCTGGATTTTAAGTGACAGATGACTGAGGGATATCAGTATCCAACGATGGCGTGAAGTAACCCCAAGATATAAACAACCGCGTCTTTTGCTCAATTTAGTAATACAAAAAAAAGACATGTCATCCCATGTAGCAACCTTATATGAGAACAGAAAAACGTTGCCTCAACATCAGCCGATCAATTGATAAGATAAGAATTTATCGCCACCTGTAGAGGCCTAAAGTAGCTTATGAACATCGATATGGATGAGGAATGTGAAGTGTGTCCAGCCTAGAAGCCTCCGGTCCAGTCCTAGATGGGCCCTGGTGGGCGGCCCCCTGTCGGTAGCCCACCTGAGTCCTCCGTGCAGAGCTTGGCCACCACCTCTGGCGCCCCCTTCAGGTAGGAGTCCATGTGTTTCTCGCCCAGCCGCCGCACCACCACGCTCATCCTCTGCAGCGCCGACGAGAAGGGGAACTGACGCACGATGCCCACCTCGTAGCGCTGGGGGACACAGGGCGGACCCCTCAAGGCGGGGCCCATCAGAGCACGGGGCCCCTCAATTTGGACCGGTCACACGGGCACTCAGCGGTAAACAAAAAGTAGAAAAGGATTTAACTCACCGAAAGCTCAGACAGCTCCTGGAACGAAGGGCAGAAGGATTCATTAATGAATCATTCTGTACTCAAAATAATATTCACTGGTTGTCTTTTATTAATATTTGTCACTCATGTAGATAGAGTAGACGTTTGTCTGTAATACCCTGCCCAGAGTGGGCAGGCGGGTCGGTGGGAGGCTGAAGCCCCTGGTACCATGGTTTCAGAGAGGGTGAAGTTCTGCTGGGCCTCAGACACCAGGTGCTTGGGGGGTCGGACCACCGTGGGCATGATGGGGTTATGGAGCGCCGTCTCCTCCTCGGTGGGCTCCTCTAGGGTCTAAGAGGAACGACCGTTGGTGTCAATCATTATGGACTACTATACGTTATCTGTGTCCTAGCACTAGGATAGCAAACCGATCTAGAACGTAGCGGGGATGTTAAATGTTACCGTCTCTCTGCTGCCCAATATTTCGTACCGACAACTGGATTGACTGAATAAATGTAAAACTGAATAAATGTGAGTTGCCACTAACGTTAAACAGACAAGGATAAGAGTTATGAAACCTTCACGAGAATAGAACATGTCACGCCAAAAAGATGATCAGATAATATTAATAATGTAACAAGAATATGTCTGTCTTGATGTCTCTAATGAATCTCTATTCATTAGAGTCTCATGAATCAGCCTGTCGTCTAAAAGGCTGTTCTAGCGTCACATGACCCACCCATCCGGTGACGCTGAACATCTTGAGGTCCAGGGGGTCTCCGGACAGCTCTCCGTTGATGTTGGTCAGCGAGTGGCAGGACGCCATGCACACCACGAAGGGCGTGAACACCAAGCTCTCCTTCGACGGGTCGAACTCGGCCGGGGAAAACCTGCGGGCGGGTGACGGAGGAAAGGCATGCGGTCAACAAGAAAAAGGATTTTCTTATGAAGCTGCTCGAGAGAAACGCCGTCGCCATGGGAGACACATCTCTGCGAGCACAGGGAGATGCATGGAGGGCGCGGGAGGGGCGAGGAGGTGCGCTTGATTTCGGTCAGGGTCGGACCGGCAACAGCAGAGGACGGAGTCATTCAGTGACAGCAGTGGAAGCGGAAGATTGTGTTTACAGACTCTCTCTCCCTTACTGGTCAGCAGTCCAGTGACACCTGCATACACCTGCCGGTGTATGCAGGTGTCACTGGACTGCTGACCAGTAAGGGAGTGAGAGTCTGTACACACATGCGCTCTCGGAGGGAGGCGCTGACCTGCCGTGCTCCGCTCTCTGAACGCCCCACAGGTCCAGGCCGTCCTCCGTCAGCGTCCCCGTCTGTGGAGACACGGGGCCACAGCCGTCAGGTTAGAGCCTATAGGCTGTGGGGTTTGGTTTGGAAGTAAGAGGGGATCAAATTTGGGATCAAATAAACCCTTTCCTTGAATGGTGCCCGGTTGTGAAGTGTCATTTCAATCCATTGTCTGATGGGTTACCTCCCTACCACGTCTATGAATTAAGGGTCGTAACAGCCAGCTACGGTCGCCGTTCAATAGACAACAGCTACAGCTGAGTCAACCGGTCTGCAGACCCCACGTCGGGAAAAGCTGTGTTCGGGGTGTCGAAACCCACTGGAGAACACCATGTTTTAGTTTGGCCAGATGGATTTTGGCATACGTGCTCCACGGAGTAGTGGGAGTTGTCTATGAACACCATCAAAAGTATTTTATAATATTTGAAGATCCTCATACGGAACTATTCCCTATTCTATAAGCCTTGGCCCCCTGGAGGAAGGAGCCAAGGGTTGGGGGGGGGGTCTCCTAGCCCTTTAGCAGGCTTAGTGTTTGAGGGCGCGTCCTATAGTATGGCCCAGTGAAGAGTTGTTTTTTTTTCACTGGGATTTAAGGCTATCCGAATAAAAGACCCTACTTTAAATCCCTCGACCTGACTTCCAATTCGAACCTCCAAACCAGTGCAGCCGTAGCCATGACAACGAGCTGACCTTGTCGAAGCAGACCAGGTTGAGCTGTCCACACATGTTGATCCTCTGGGGGCTGATGCAGAAGATGCCGAGGCGCTTCAGGCGCCGCTGGGCGTAGACCACGCCCGCCGTCATGGCGGCGGGCAGGGCGGGGGGGACCGTGATGGTGATGATGTCCAGGGACTCGATGATGATGGTTTTGGCGGGAACCTGGAGAGAAGAAGAGCAGAGTGAAAAGACACGCGACGTTCTGGAGATGGATCCCTAACGCTGTTATTTGGTACGACTTCCTCATTCAGCAGGGGCTTGGATCCATGACTGAGCAGGTTGGGGCTCGGACATCTTGCTCATGGAGGCCTGCGAGTCGACTGCTACTACTACTGAGTAGACTGCTACTACTACTGAGTAGACTGTGGACTTGGCAGATCGGACCCTGCCTCCAACACCCTGGCCGATACACACTACAGTTTATGATACGTTAAAGCGGAGTGATAAAGCAATAGCAATCATCATCTTCAAGGCATACAGAGAAGGACATCAAAAGCAATATCTTTCTGATGGCCAAAGCTATACGTGGCTCTAACTACCTGGTTGATGATGCTGAGCACGATGGTGTAGATGAACCCGATCATGGCCACGCCCACCAGGCACAGCAGGAAGAGGTAGGCGTCGCGGTACAGCTTGAAGTCCGTGGGCTTGGGGTACAGGATGGAGCGCACCAGCTGGCCCTTCTCTGTGTTGAAGCCTGAGGGAGGTGGAGGGCCAGCCAGTCAATTATGTTTTTAGTATTCAGAGCCCAGTGCTTTTGTAGCCACAAAGTAAAGAAATAGAACAGCTAGCATTGTTACTCGTCCTGTTGGCCGTCTTTTCACACCCTTTTTTTATTTATAATCGTTTTTGTTCTGTTTTAAAGACTATATTTTGGATAGCCTTGACAATCCTACAGGACTTTGGCTAGGTTGACCATGGATACATTTTAGCTAAATATTAATGACTTGTCACCAAGCCAAAACAAACAATTCAAACAACTTATGTCAGCAGAATCTTTTCCTGATTGCAGTATAACTTCCTCCACAGATAGTGGAAACCATATCTCCTGTTATCTACCCATCTAGTAGGTGGAAGAAAGAGGGAGCGACATGACTCCTGGCCCTAGTGGGTGCAGCCAGCCAGGGTTCCTCACCGGTGGTGACCACCACAGCCTTGACCAGCTGGCCGGTGTAGAAGCGGCTCTGTATGACCTGGGTGCCACAGAACAGGGTGTATCTCTTGTGCTCCTCTGTGCTGTAGGTGGAGGCCCCCTCCGACCCGGAGCTGGGAAGGGCCGTCTTGGTGACGGGCACACTCTCACCTGGTGGAGGAAAGCAGCAACGAGATAGGATGTGAAGTTATAATAACTGCTTTAAAATGGTTGATTTCCTTTTTCTTTCTTTTTTCATGTTTTCCATGAACACTCATACTTTTAACAGTTTTCTGCTGTGCTAACATAATTGCACAAGGGTTTTCTTATCATCAATTATCGTTTACACACAATTAGCTAAACAATGTACCATTAGAACACAGTAGATGGTTGATGGTCACTGGAAATGGGCCTCAGTACACCTATGTAGATATTCCATTAAAAACCCTACAATAGTCATTTACCAAATTAACAGTGTCTGGAATGTATTTCTGATTCATATCATGTTATATTCATTGAAAAAAACTGTGCTTTTCTTTCAAAAACAGGGACATTTCAAAGTGACCCCAAACTTTCGAACGGTAGTGAACATACACACATATATAAATTGTTACTTTATTATTATTTTTTTTTTATGTAATAAGATAGATAATATAATAGGTATACTGACCTGTCAGCATGCTCTCGTTGACTATGCTGGTTCCTGACACTAGCACAGCATCGCAAGGCATGATCATCCCATTGGCTGGGATGACGATGACATCACCAGGGACCAGCTCTGTGGACATGGCCTCCTCCAATTCTGGGACGAAAACCACAAAAAGGTCCCGGACTCTTGAGTCGATAAAACTTTCACTCCAGTGTTCATTTCAGCCCAAATAGGGTTGATTAAAAAATGTTTTATCTGCTTTTAAAACGGTTAGATTCTTTTGAAGGCGTATTTGTGGACCCCAGACTTTGTCGGGGGGTCGGTAGTCAAGCTGAGAGGGTGTAGACACGCTCAAGGAGCAGCAGGGTTCTTTCATAGCTCCTGATGTTATATTCAGAGTGTAAAATATACATATTCCCCTGTACATAGTTTGGTCTGGGACGATAATATCTGCCCATTGTGCACTAATCTGTGGATCATCTGGACTATACTGCTGCAACTCGTTGTTCCCAATAATATACATTCCATAAATGAATACCCTAAACGTGTTTTTTTCATTATAGCAGAGTTTTCTGTGTTGTTATTGACTAGGGTCACTGGAACTCTGTAAGGGTCAAAGTGGGGTCACACGCTGGAAAAGTTTGGGACAGTCTGCTGTCATCCATTATTTTAATAAAATTGATGAAGTTTCTCTTTCAACCAACTGCCCTATCAGTTTTATTTATTTATCTATTTTTCTATAATATTTTTTATTTCATTATGTTGCTTTTGGCAAATATTGTACCTTGAATTATTAAAAAGCTTCTCATCAGAGGAGCTGGGATGTATAGCATACCTTTATCTCCTCTGCAGACGGTCACACGGACCACACTGTGGGCCGCCACCATGTTGTGAAGCATGACGTATTGCTGGGAAAGCGGAGAAAGCCATGTGTTCAATACATTCTCAGTCAAACAACAGACGTCGGCCACTTGGCTTAAAGCTTGTCTTGAGTGGTGGTTTTCTAATGGCTGCACACCGTACTCCATTTAGAAAAATGTAACAGTTTCCGGGGTGCAAAAGTGTTCAATGTATTTGATAAAAATATATATATCCTTGTTTAAAAAAGGTCATGATGACATTGTGTGTTTAGCCCATTTTCGAGGAAATAAATGTACCTGGTTTGAACTGTATAAAAGTGGGTCGCAACTTAATACCATGGGAAAAGGTGGGTCCCAAGGCCAGAGGAGTTGAGATCAACTGGTTTGAAGTATATATCAATACCAATGTTACACTACAAATAATAATTCCCATTGGACAAAAGCTTGTGTTTCATGTAAAATTAGTAAATACCAAACTGACCTTCTTGATAGTATACAGTGAGGTGGCTATGGATATCACAGACATGAAGACTATGGCCGAAGCGTAGTAGTAATAAGAATCAAAGCTCCACAGAATCACACTGAAGAGCTGGAAGATGTAGAACGGATTCAACACCTAGAGAGAGCGAGAGAAAGCGAGAGAGAGAGAGAGCGAGAGAGCGAGAGCGAGAGCGAGAGAGAGAGAGATTAAGTTTTCAGTGAGTATTTATATTAGAGAAGAGAAGTACAGCTTTAATTCTCAACGCACCTCCTTGATGAGAAGTTCAAATAAAGACGGAACTCTGACGGCAATTTCATTCTCCTCAAAAAACAACCTCCTGTCAAAAGTTAAAAAAAATTAAGATGAACCAATTATTCAAGATAAATCTGTAAATAATCAATTGAATGGGTGTTTTCATAGAGAGGTGTATGTTGGAATGAGCAGCAATATTTGGAATAGCATATGGTAGCATTGTTGCTGAAGTAGTCTGCCCAACAACAGTGGACAGAAAAACAAATACATGAAGCCAGAGTATGAGTATGTGTGTTGGAGGAGTGGGTTGATGAATGTGTGCACGTGTGTGTTTATGGGTTTCTGTAGGCTGAGATGGAATGAAGGGATGGGGGTCAAATGGAAAGCAACACACAAAAGAGCGGGAAGATTGGAGTCTTCGTCTGTCCTATGGGGTGTGTGTTTGTGACTGTGTGTGTGTGTGTGTGTGTGTGTGTGTGTGTGTGTGTGTGTGTGTGTGTGTGTGTGTGTGTGTGTGTGTGTGTGTGTGTGTGTGTGTGTGTGTGTGTGTGTGTGTGTGTGTGTGTGTGTGTGTGTGCTTCCATGCTAATTTGTAGATGTACATCCATACATACCTATAGGCCTGCAAGTGCTTACTGGGACCTGAGCTGAGTTCAGAGTGAATACCAGCACAGCTCACTTTCATATCCTCCAAACCTCTGTAAAATCCACACACACACACACACACACACACACACACACACACACACACACACACACACACACACACACACACACACACACACACACACACACACACACACAAAGTATTCAGTATTCATTCATTCAATATTTGAATTCATCTTTATGGCAGTCGCATGCATGAGGGTCACTATTGAGCCCTTATGAATACAGCCAGTGATAAGCCACTCCACTGTGTGGTCCCCCCTATTGAATTCATGAATAAACAAAGCACATTCAGTGTATATATTGAGGTTGTTCAGCGGCACGCTTACTTGTACGTTTCAAAGTTCTGTATGTCATCACTCCAGTAATACTTGATACTGTGGTGACTGAAGAAATGGACCTGAGCAGAACCAGAGGAGAGCAGAGATGAACTGTTGGACATTTACAGAGAAGCCATAATGGATGTCTTTGTCCAACATCCTTATTGATGAATGATCAAAATGTCAGTAAATCTGTTGTGATGGCGATATAAATAGTATTGGACACAGTTAGGGTTCACTGAAATCCTTGATAAAAACTATAAAAGGTACATACTGAAATTATATTAAACTTAAAATACCTTCAAATGCAGCTACATTTTTTTGCATATGTTTATAAAATGCCTTTTGTAGAATGTCATGAATTAATAGGTTTATATGATATCTATACCATTATAATAACAGTATTTTGACCTCAACATAGTAACAGGATTGCACCAGGAACGGCTAGCCGTGTTGAGCAGGTACCGGTACAAGCTGGTTGTGGGGGAACATCCCGCAGCAGTCCCCCTGCTCAGTGGACAGGCTGGGGGCCCCTTCTCCGTTAGAGAGCCCGTCCCCGGCGCACGGAGGCACCGCGTCAAAGGGCCTCTTTCCCGGGGCCAGCATCACGTGCACTGTGACCCGGAACCACTGCCTGAACTCATCCTGTGGTGACGACACAGAACCATCATCTGACGGGCATTCACAATTGTTTTTGGTCTTAAATTAACCATGAACAGAGTTGTGGGTGAAGTTAAGCGAATTTATGTGACGATATTGTCAATTGTTTTATCATATTTACTCGATCCTACTTTTAACATACGATTTTATCCAAGTCGAAAATTTACGTTGGAAACACTAAAATCATACTAACGAGTTAGAGTGACGAACATTCATGTGTTACATGAGCAGGTTCCTCCAAAGCATGAGTGCTATCGGCATCCGGGACGCAAGGTCTCATTATTGTATTAGTAATAAAGTTGTTCAGCAACAAAGTTGCGCTCTAAGGAGAACTTATTTAACTTTGTATATCTCATTCTACTTCCTACATGTTCTACTTTGTACAACTCATTCAACTCCCTACAACATGTTCTACTTTCTACAAGGATTCTACTTCCTACAACATGTTCTACTTTGTACAAGGTTTCTACTTTCTACAACACGTTCTACTTTCTACAAGGATTCTACTTTCTACAACACGTTCTACTTTCTACAAGGATTCTACCTCCTACAACATGTTCTACTTTCTACAAGGATTCTACTTCCTACAACATGTTCTACTTTCTACAAGGATTCTACTTGCTACAACACGTTCTACTTTCTACAAGGATTCTACTTCCTACAACATGTTCTACTTTCTACAAGGATTCTACTTGCTACAACATGTTCTACTTTCTACAAGGATTCTACTTCCTACAACACGTTCTACTTTCTACAAAGATTCTACTTTCTACAACACGTTCTACTTTCTACAAGGATTCTACCTCCTACAACATGTTCTACTTTCTACAAGGATTCTACTTCCTACAACATGTTCTACTTTCTACAAGGATTCTACTTGCTACAACATGTTCTACTTTCTACAAGGATTCTACTTCCTACAACATGTTCTACTTTGTACAAGGTTTCTACTTTCTACAACACGTTCTACTTTCTACAAAGATTCTACTTTCTACAACACGTTCTACTTTCTACAAGGATTCTACCTCCTACAACATGTTCTACTTTCTACAAGGATTCTACTTCCTACAACATGTTCTACTTTCTACAAGGATTCTACTTGCTACAACATGTTCTACTTTCTACAAGTATTCTACTTCCTACAACATGTTCTACTTTCTACAAGGATTCTACTTGCTACAACACGTTCTACTTTCTACAAGGATTCTACGTGCTACAACACGTTCTACTTTCTACAAGGATTCTACTTCCTACAACATGTTCTACTTTCTACAAGGATTCTACTTGCTACAACACGTTCTACTTTCTACCTTACACCCCGGTGTGGCTGAGGGCTCTCAGAGGCCTACATTGGCACGGTGATGAGGGGTAATGTGCTGTGACCCACCGTGGCCCGCAGCAGCAGGGTGCGGGCGTCTCTGAGGGGGGAGGCGTTGCAGGTGGCCTTCACCCTCCACTCAGGCAGCCAGTACAGCAGCAGCAGGAGGAGCCCCCCCGAAGCCGCCGCCCCGAACCCCACCAGGACCCTCTTCCACACACACGGCCGGTACGCCCACACCTCCTGCCAACCCAGTGTCACAGTGCTACAGGGTTATGATGAGGCCTTCGATCGCCGTGACTCTGAGTCATGAATCATGTACTGGCAAAGACTGAATTCATAGATTATCAATCAATCAATCCTTTATTTAACCAGGTAGAAATTCACAGTGTATCCGTGGATACCTATTGTTATTTTATAACTATAACTGAATTATGAATCGCTTACTTATGTGTATGTTCATTTTCCGAACCATGCTGTATAAATGATCAAATATATAAATGTAACAAGTTGTAAACTAAATGATTAGTCTATAGTAGGCCAGACTAAATAGGTGTTAAAGGATTCAAAGAAAATGTCACCATCTCATCCTCCTGGCCCTGGTTGATGAGCTTCATCTCCGACGTCACCATTCCAACAGAGAAACCACGGCTACACACAGAACAAGAGCAGTGTTGAATGATCGCATCTTCGTTTGATCAAGTCATGGTGAATATATCACTCCTGATCAGACAAGGAGGTTCTTGACCAGGTGTCGATAGGCCAACTTTACTACTTAGGAGAGCAATAAACGCTGTGTTATTTAGTTGCTGATTAAATAACACATTTGATAAGGTAAATCGTGTGACCATCAGAAAGTGGGTGCACGATCTGGTCAGCTTTCTGCAGCTTAAATCATTACTGATGGATTCCCTTTCAACGGTGGTCAACAAATCCGTAAGCAAAGTCATAAACCCTGAGTGCAGCTGAGCAGGCTGGAGCCAAAGTCCGAACCCCCGTCGCCATCTGCATGATAACTTGTTGCTTGGGAATGCAGCATGAGGTGCTTATAAAAGAGGCTCAAACCGAGACACTTAATATATCGACAGGTCGGACACTGTGACACTCATTGCATTTATGAATAACATTTTCTATAAAAACACGAGAAGAAAGTTATTCAAGAGTTATTACTTGTTACATATTGCATTGTACCAGTAGGCCTATCATAACATGGGATTTGGTTATTTAACGATAGGATTCGGACAATGTTGTAAACAGTGTTAATCATTAAAAGGAGATCATTGTTTGTGTGTTGTGATATAGGTCAGGAGAACATAGGACAAGGGGAAAGACTCGCTGAGGTTCTGGGTTCGAGTCCCCAGCATGTCTCTGTTGATCGTGAAGCTGCATCCCGTACTATAAACTGAGATGCACCTCAGGTTGTCTCATATTTAAATGTCATTTACTTTTTAAAAACGAACCTTTAATGACTTGAATTGAAATGGTTAAGGCTATGCGTTTAGGCTATGGTCGCAATATTCGGTATCACTGCTTGACTAAACAAGTTTATACGATATGTTGGTATAAAACAACTTTGTCAAAGAGTTTAAATGAAAAAGCAGATGTAACGTGCAAAGGAAAAGCGTGTTCAGCCCGTTTGCACAACGATCGAAACCTCAAATCGGTGCAAGTCTTCTGGATGCATTAGAGTAGACCATCGAGTCCAACTCGAGTCCTTTTGAGTTCACCCGCTTATATATTTACCTCTGGCGAGTTCACCTGTGTGTAGAGCACATCATGCATGAGCCGCTCCAACAGGGCTATTCAACTTACCAATTATTTCCTTGAACATGCAAAACAGTGCATTGCAAGAATGATGGTTTCCCGCGCCCGTCAGATATCTATCAACATGATCCAACACGGGCCCAATATTGATGTGCAGTATGATATTCCACGCGGCTTGCAGACCATGCGAGACCCGCTCCGCTCCAACCACTCACCATTCACAACCAGTGACGAGGAAGTGGACTACAGGATGTGAGGTCATTGGGGGACACGCTTTTTCTAATTTTAAGATATGAAAGGTTTTATCCTTTTGTTGAGTAAGACTGGAAAGTATGGGAGAGAGAAGACATGCAGCAAAGGACGAAGGACAGGAATCGAACCGGGGTCGATGCTATCAGGACTTTGACTTAATGGTACGCGCTGGTGCCCCTTGGGGGACACCCTTTGGCGCATTCCTGATAACTTGCCAAGAACGACGAGAACACGGTGTACAGCCCACTCAACTTATACCACATTTAACTGGGATGAGTTCCGAAAAATACTTACAAATATTTGCACTTTTGACATGCAAAAAAAAGAAGACGCAACAGTGGTATTGACAGAAATGATTATTTCAGTGAATTTGCTTGGGAAAATTTCAACTCGCAAAATTTGATCAACAATATACACAATGACATAGCCCAATGGTAGAGACGTTAAAACAATTGAATGATTAACAATTGATCAATGTTATTCAAATATTCACACTGAAGGACTACATTAACAGATTATTTCATTTCAAACATTATAACCAATACAATAATATGAAATAGGAGAACACAATCAATAGAAAATCTTTTCCCCAGAGAATGTATGTTTACATTTTAATCTCACGGCAAAAGGTGAATGAAACATTGTGATGGAGAATCTTCCGACATTGGGGAACAAATTATTCTTTGACTTCAGCCTCCTCTGCCGTTGCTCCATCCACTGCTGTATCTCCTGCACCGTCCACTGCTGCCTCTACTTTGTCTCCTGCTCCGTCAGCTGCTGCATCTCCTGCTCCGTCAGCTGCTGCATCTCCTGCTCCTTCCACTGCTCCTTCCTCTGCTGCTTCCTCTGCTGCTTCCTCTGCTGCTTCCTCTGCTGCTTCCTCTGCTGCTTCCTCTGCTGCTTCCTCTGCTGCTTCCTCTGCTGCTTCCTCTGCTGCTTCCTCTGCTCCATCTTTTGCGGCATTTTTTGCTGCAGCTTAAAGTCAAAGAAAGTACTTGTAAATTGGGGCTAGTAGTTAACATAAAAAATAAAACGTTTTCAATATGAGATGCATCAGCCAAAATGTGTAATATCGCAAGAGCGTGTCAAAATGGCTGGTATTCAGATGTTTGTCTTATTTCCTTGACTGGGGCAGTGCCAGTTCAAAACGTGCTTTTTGGGCTCCTGGCTATCTCGAGACACTCATCTAAACCACTTCACCCTCAACACTGGTCTTCCTCGTCTCCTGATCATTACATGAGCGCGTGTATGAGGATGATAGGGTGAGGGGTTGTGGAGAAAATCAAAGAACAGCCGTGCACACAGCGAGTCTAACTATAGGGACCTTAACTGTTCGGATTATCACAACATTTAGACTCAAAGCTTTTTGTGGTCAAATAAATCTGAAAAAAGCCTAAGTTCATCTCAACATTACCTTTCTTCTTGTTCCTTCTACGTTTTGACAGCTTCGTTTTGCCAGCAGAAGGTTGATCTTCAGAGACAGGTTTTTCAGGTTGTGATCCGGGCTTCTGTTTAGGCTGGACTTTAGCCTTCTCTGCAGACTGGACACTGGGCTGTGTTTTAGGCTTTTGTGTAGACTGGGCGAACTGGGGCTTGGCGTAGGCCAGTGTCAACTTCTTGCCATCTATCTCACAGTCCTCCAAGGACTCTTTGGCAGCCTGGCAGTCTTCTTTCTTGGCAAAATCAACAAAGCCGAACCTGAGGAAGGTAATAACTGTTTAGGGATTTTTGAGGAGATTTTCACTTCTTGTTACCCCAATGTTACTATTTATATGCTATTATTTACATATGCAACAGAATGTTATTTTACATCATACCTTTTATTCCTTCAATATATTAATTGCGGAGATATTAGTTTTATATACGACTTATTACATGTGTTAAGTGTACCTTGAAATAAAGCCAGATCAGATTCAAATTATATTGTGATCTAATCCATCCATCTTTCTCCATCTCTACAATGGAAACAATGTGATTCTTTAGTGGCGCCCCCCCCATAGGTAGTCTACAATGGCTCGATCCAATCACCTTCCTCCTATATAATGTCCCTTGTTAGTCATTTCAATTGGAAATATATTATAGTGCAGACTGCAATAGTGTCCAAATATTGAACAGAACATAAGATCCAATGCGTTGAAGGATAAATACCCTTTCGATGTTGACGTTTTTTTGTCTCGAATGATCCTGGTAGTCGTGCATCCTTCGAACATAGTTGCAAGAGTCTCCTCACTGGTTTTCTCATCCAGTCCAGTTACCTTCAAGGTTGTCAAGAGAACTACAAAAGAAGATGCATGAGATGCGTGTTTAAAAGAGCATGTCTGACTAGTGTGTCTGCGTTGATTCATTGAAAGTTATCAAAACAAGTCCTCCCATTAGTGGATAAGAGATAATACTTCCTTATCATAATGCTCAACTGTTTTGGTTGAACGGTGTCTAGTGTTTTAATCATATTCAATGCAATTTTCTCTTAAATCTCTGCATGATTTCTTATGCGTTATACGTGGACATCAGGAAGACTTAGCAAATTCAATGTTTTCTGCAAATGTACTGAATAAACCTAATGTGTTGGGCACACACAGAATAACAGGTCCAGTGTATATAATCGAGGAGGCCACTAGTAGTGAGGTTGCCACCAACTGACTACCGCAATTGTTTGTATCCATTGGATTACTTGCGCTGCGCTTCGTGAATAAAGGTGGCTTTTGATAACATGAAAGAAAATCACCAATACCTTCGTTAGCTTCTGGCCGTAACTTAGATCTGCTGTACTCAACGTCGATTGCCTTTTTCAATATCTTCACGCCTCGTGCCATTTCCATGGCGTCCTTGGCTTCCTTGTCAGTTTTAAACTCAACAAACGCAAATCTGTGGAAAACAGTTAGGTCAATGTTTTCCTCCTAAAAACATTAGGGTCTAGGGCCATGGTTTGCAAACTGGGTCACAACCCGGCAGTAGATCGCAGTCTACCATGGCAAGCAAAGAAGATGTAAAAAATGTATCCAACGTTGTGGATATTTTGATATTTTGCTTATTTTTACTGCTCTAAAAATCTGGTGGGTCACACCACGACAAGTAACCCTTGAGGTTCTACTGTAATACAGTCTTACCCTCTTGCGTTGCTACCGTCCATGGGTACGTTGATACCGACAGCATTCTTGAATATCTTCTTTAGCTTCGTTTCACTTTCCAGACGAGGCAGGTTTTTAATAACCAATGTGTTAGTGGGAGCACCTCCCTGCGCAATGGCTTAATTGAATAGGGAAGATAGATTTCTGTAAATGGCATTGTTCAAAAAAATATCAGTTTCTTAGTAGGTTTCAGGCAAAAATAGGTACCGGTGCTAAACGCTTACCTTCAGTGTTTTCGTCATCAACACTGCCAATATTTTTACATCTGTAAGCGTTGATCTTTATCACTCTCTCTCTGAGCTTCTTCCCTTTTTTCTTCTTCATGGCTTTTTCAGCAAGCTCCTTGGTTTCAAAGTGCAGAACTGCGATGCTGTTGAAAATGTTAATTTTCATTGAGTTTTTAAAATGTAGGGAATAGAATCCATGATCCAGACAACTAACTAGGCCATGGCTTATCGGTCCTGTAGGGATTCTTTCACCGCATGCCGGCCAAAATACATCATAAGATTATTGCAACAAAAGGTAGGTTCAGCATTAGTTAGGGAAGTACAATAAAGTGAAAACTAGCTAGGCACTCTGAGATGCATCTGTTGAGCAAGACGCAAACTATGCATCTGAATTCACAGCCTCTTTTGGATAAAAGCCTCTGTTATACTGCTAAATAGAGGTTCCAACTCGTGGCTCACCCTCTGTTTGTGCCCGAGGTTCCTCCGGGAAATGTTACATCAACTGCAGTTTTAAAGATGCCCATAACTTCAGCCTTCGTTGCATTGTGGGGAAGGTTTGTCACCGACAACCACTTGGCAAACTTGTCTGAGAGAAAAAAAAAGTCACAGCGAAAACACTTTTACTTAAGCTACTTTATAAGAATGTCTCTGGTCCCATCTGCAGAGACAACTGATCATTACACTACAACCATTTTATAAACCCGACAACAGCTCATTCATTCTGACGTTTTGCTTATTTGTTAAATTTACCTGCTTTCTGCTCGGCAGAAGGTTTCGCTCTCTTCCGCTTCTTGTCGTCTTTGACCTTGACTTTAGCTTTGGAAATCCTCAGGGGCAAATCAAGGACCTTTTTACCATTCAGAGTCAAGGCTTTGGCCATGTCTATCTCGGTTGCCAGGTCTACATATGCAAACGTCCTGTATGAATTCAAAACAACATTGTTATTGTTAACAGAATATTAATTGAATGACACAACACACCAAATACAATTTTACTCTCACCTGTCAGCGTGTAGTCTAATATCCTGGACCAACAGACTCTCTTTCAGTAAGTAACTTATAATCGACGTTTTTATTTCTTCATATTTCTTGGTCTTGTTCAAATTGCCAATAAAAACACGGAAACCTTTAAAGAAAATTCAAGAAAAAAAAAAGGGAAATGAAATGACGGGCACAGCTTAAGAAACCCGAACGTTATTTAGCACAATTCTGAATAGACACTTCGTACGTTAGTTTTTACATTACCTTCATTTACGGTTTTCTGTTTTTTTGTAGGGCAAATAGTGTCTTCTGACTCCGCTTTCCTTTTCCCGTCCACTGTAGCAAAACACAATCATTGTCGTTTTATAAACAATAATAAATACACACGCACAATCTGCAAACAAACAGTGGCTGATTTACCAGTAACTCCAGCTTCTTCCGCCTTCGGTTTCTCTTCTTCGGGGACCACGATCTAAATACAGGTAGTGAATTAGGAGAAATGTTGAACTTTGCAGACCATTATCTTAGGCGGAAGATCAGATGAGAGAAAAACACAATTTTGCTAGTACACGTGTATGCTGTATAGCTACCGAATAGCATTTATGCTACTAGATATCTGAGAAAGTTCATAAAGTGTCTGAAACAACATACGATCGTTGTAATGGTAGGAATGAAATCTTACCTCTGCTGATGCCATCATTGTGACAACCATTGATAATCGACTGTTGTGTGTAATTTGCAGTTATTCAGTCGCCGACTTAACATGTGTAGTCGTCAAGTCCGAGAGCTTACACACCTCACCAACACATGGCACCACGGTTCACGGATGCGAAACTCCTTCTTCTTCTTCTGTTTAATGGCGGATCATAGTTTTTCACTGTATACCGCCACCTACTGGACCACTACACAGGAGTGTGTAACAAGGAATTTGGCAAATAATAATAAATAATAATACATTTAATTTAGAGGCGCCTTTCAAAACACCCAAGGTCACCTTACAGAGCATATAGTCATCATACATATTTAAAAAAAAAACAAGACATTGTGGAAAAAATAAATAAATAAATAAATAAATAAATAAATAAACATAAGCAATAAGAAATAAATAAAACAAAAACAAGACAAAACAAAACAAAAAAAACAATCAAAACAGTGATCAGTTAGACGTTGTGTGCGAGTTTGAACAGGTGAGTTTTGAGTTGTGACTTGAAGGTTGTAATGGTGTCTGACTGTTTTATGTGTGGGGGGAGGGAGTTCCAGAGCCTGGGTGCTGAACAGCTGAATGACCGGGCACCCATTGAAGTGAGTCGTGATGTGGGGATACATAGTAGTCCAGCAGAGGTTGAGCGGAGGGAGCGGGAGGGAGTGTATTCTTGGAGGAGGTCGCAGAGATAACTGGGGGCTAGGTTGTGGAGAGCTTTGTAGGTGAGGAGTAGGGTTTTGTATTGGATGCGGTAGTGTACTGGGAGCCAGTGAAGTTGAATGAGGACAGGGGTGATGTGGTCAGATGATTTGGTGCGGGTGATGATCCGGGCGGCTGAGTTCTGAATGATCTGCATGATAATGATACTTTAAATCATAAAAATTAATTCAGCGAAAAAACATCCTAACAAAAAAAATAAAATAATAACAAACTAACAAAATTAATGAATTAATAAAAAATAAAATAAAAAAAATATATATATACATACTTATTTAAGGTTAAATTATTCTAATTAGTTCAGTATCATTAAGATACATAACAAAATACCTGCTTCTTTGTCCCTCAATTCCTTGCACCTGTAAAATATTGTGAATGTCATTTTCTTCATCCAGTTCTTTCCATTTCTGCCTGTGCTGGTCAAATTTCTTACATTTAGAAAAAACATGATTAACATCCTCTAAAACTTTGCACTCAGAGCATACACCGTTACTTTTACCAATTATTGCTAGAGTGGAATTAAGTCCAGTATGACCTAATCTCAACCTTGTTATTACAATTTCTTCATGCCTGTTTAGCCCCTTTCAGGTGATTATCTTCCCTCCAACACTGCTCTGGTTCCTATGGTAGTATCTGGCTGAGTTCTCTGACTCCCATTCATCTTGCCACCTTAACATAACCTCTGATTTAATTAATGATATAGTATCTCCTTTCCCCAATGGAACCTGAATATTTGTTTGGTCTAATTCCAGTGCTTTTTTAGCTAATTTATCAGCAATTTCATTGTCATAAATTCTATAGTGGGCTGGAATCCAACAGAACTGAATAACTAATCCAAGGCTTATATTATTTAAAAGAAGCTGCTTTGCCTCTATTACCAAATCTTCACGTAGGCTATTGAATTATCTGTTGTAAACTTTGTAGACCTGCCATAGAATCAGTAGGCCTACATATAACTGATCTAAGAGGTTTAGTATCTACCACCCATCTAAGAGCGCATCTCTATTGAGTCTCTATTGAGTCTACTGATAAAAAGTCACTCACTCTATATCCATATCGTTTTTCAAATTATGGAATAATTATATACAAATACGACATTGCCCTTTGGGATCTTCAAATATTTTCAGATAACGGAAACTCCTACGGAAGTCGAGAAGGGTCTATGAAAGCGAACGCAAATGCTTATTGGAAGTTTTCTTTATAATTTTAATCATGATTCAAAAACACCTTTTCATGTAATGACAAATATAAAAAAAATTACCGTTTAAAATGCATATCGATGTTGACCACCTTATTGCGAGGCCAAATTTTGGAAAATGAATATGTGAATATGATGATTGTATTTTCTTTACATTCTATTGTGAATCCAAACTTCGTTCATAGAGTGATAAATAAGAAAAATAAGTGCATTAGTTGAATATCCATTTTTTTAATTGCATTTTCTTTTGACAATTGTCCTAAAAATGCTTCCATACTAAATACCGTAGTCTTGTCAAACGGGAATTACGAGCAAAATATGTGCTGTAGATTAAATACTCTCGACACGGAAGTCCACCAACTCCACCTCCAGACCACAGCCTCAGTTAATGTCGGGGTCACCTCAGTTGACCAGCAGAAGACCCGCTTAATGCATAAAGTGATACAAGGTCCTAAGTCCAACGCAACGTCTGAACTGCAGGCAGGGGGTAAACACACATGGACTTGTGGATTTGTGTAGTGTAGTCGCTGCAGAAGATGGCTACTCAAAGGAATGGATTTAAAAAAGAAAGTTTCATCTTATCAGTGGACGTAGGAACAACCACAATAAGATGTAATGTATTTGACAAGGGTGCCAAGATCCGCGGGACGTGCAGCAGCAAAGTGAATTATTTCCCTTCTTCCATGCTATTTATCCATGCAACTAAATCGCCTTGCAGAAAAACCGAGACTAATTTGTGTTTTCCAGGTTGTCTTGTTGTATCCAGAACCAGGCTTGGTGGAATTGGATCCAGAGGAACTATTTAATGGATTTATAGCGGTCGTCAAGGGGGCTGTACAAGGTAACACTGGCTATCGACTTGTACAGCTTTGTTCCACATGTAATTCAATACACCGAATCTAAGTTGCTTGTTATACTCGTTTTGCCTCTGTGGATATGACACACACACACACACACACACACACTCACACACACACAAATATACACACAAACAAACGTACACAAACAGATGCAGGTGTGAAGATGAGCCAGATCGTGTCACTGGGCATAGCCACTCAAAGAGGGACATTCACGACATGGGATAGGTAAGAAAATCAATTAATTGGCCTACATTGATGATGATTATGTGTCAGCAATGACCATGTTACACAACTTGCTAATACATGTGTAGTTAAACCATAATTCTATATTATGCATTATGTCAACATATACTGCACCATAATTCCATGCCACTTTAAGACAACACTATTGTGTATTTTCCTCCATGTCTTGTGTCTTTCCTGACCACTTGTGTGCGTTCACTACTCCAGAACCACTGGACGTCCTTTTCATAACTTCATCAGTTATCAGGACCTCAGGGCCATTGACAGTGTGACTTCTTGGAACGGCTCCTACACCATGAAGGTGAGCGCGCAAGTTTCATGATTTTCTTTATTGGCCTTCAATTTATAGTAGGAACTGGTAAAGCATTCTATCAACATTGCCAGGGTTATGGATTCAATTCCCACTTGGGCTATCCGTCATGAGTATGTAGGTATGCACTCATGGTAAGAGGCTTTGGATTAAAATGTCCACTCCAAATGGCATATGGGATAATATCGGTTGAATTTATGTCACTCTAAATCTGCTGTTGAAGGACTCATGTTGGTAAGTGGTGGTCATTTGGTTATTGCAGCGTCTGGCGGTTCTCCCGCCGTCTCTCCGCAGGCGGTCCAGGGGGCGATGACGCTGCTCTACCTGGTGTCCAGACAGAAGCGGTTCCTGGCCGCCAGCGTTCTGGTGTTCTCCCCCCAACAAGTCACCTTCCGCCTGCTCTGGGCCCTCACACACTGCACACAGGTCTGTGGCACGCGTCTGCTGGCTGCAACTCCGGACTCGGGCTGTGAACTTTGTTTTGTGGACCTGGAGACGTGAGCCAGTAGTCTGTTGCAGGCACGGCGTCAGGACATATTGTGGGTGGTCCTTAAATTAAAAACGTTATCAAATCCCTGTTTACCTAATAAAAATGACTGACTCATATACTGTTATATTTTCTGTGCATAGTAGAGATTTTAATAACTTGATGCTCTTTAATATTTTGTTGCATTGTAAAAAGTTTCGTTGCATAGACGATCGCTCTCCTTGGCTCTGAACAAAGAAGAGCGCTTTTGGAATCTCAGTCAGTCTTTTGCGACACAATTCAACAGAATTATGAAATAGTCGGTCTCATGTTATACGAGCAGATCTAAACCACGAGGGAAATATTCGATTCCTGACAACTTTTACAGTCTATCTATAGGCCTTATGTCTATAAAGTGACGCGCTAAAGCATGATGCGTAATTGAGATTCCAAAAGCGCTCTTCTTTGTTCAGAGCCAAGGAGAGCGATCGTCTATGCAACAAAACTTTTTACAATGCAACAAAATATTAAAGAGCATCAAGTTATTAAAATCTCTACTATGCACAGAAAATATAACAGTATATTAGTCAGTCATTTTTATTAGGTAAACAGGGATTTGATAACGTTTTTAATTTACACAAATATGAGTTCCCCTAGCCTGCCTATGGTCCCCCAATGGCTAAAACTTGCATTTGGTGTAAAACGAGCACTAGCTGTTCTGCTCGCCTTTGAAAAAACGGAGGCTCAAGTGTGCTGATTTGGAATGTCTGTATTCATGACGTCTTCCCTTGACGCTTTCGTTCCACAGCATTGAAAAGAGCCGTGCAGTAAATTAAATATATATATATATTATTTATTTTTGATTTTTTTAATAAAAGTTTTGGGTGGGCCTGTTGAACAGTGGGTGGGCCTGGGTCCGTCAGGCCCACCCATAACGCCGTGCCACTCTGTTGGTCAACCAGTCCCTTAAGTTAGCAGTGGTTGATACGCAACATAGCAGCCGTTTGTGAATCAGCGAATGAATCATCATGGTTAGGAGTGCTACTACCATTACAATCTACTAATAGTAATACAACGTTATCTATATCATATGAGATCAAAATAAAACATTATTTTTTTACCATTGCATACATTTAATTTAATAAACGGAGCATGATCATGGCACACTGGCCGCATTTACCAAGCGTCTCCAATGACGCAATGAAAGCACATGACTTTGAGGGGGAAGTTTTACACTGTCACAAAGATCAGATGATGGGGAATAAAGAATCCAACGGTGATCCCAAAGATGGAGTTCCCCCGACTTCTGCACTTCAGCCCCGCCCACCGCAGAGTGTCATTTCACAACTGTTACGAGGCTACAGCGAAAGAGGCTACAGCGAAAGAGTACGATTTGGTATCATTAGCTTGTCAGCTTCTTCAGAATCCCTCCCACAAGACGTGTCCATGATGTGCCTCATGGTGTGTCTCAAGGCGTGTCTTGTAACGTGTCTCATGGCGTGTCTCAAGGCGTGTCTCATGGAGTGTCTCGTAACGTGTCTAATGGCGTACCTCATGGAGTGTCTCATGGCGTACCTCATGGAGTGTCTCATGGCGTACCTCATGGAGTGTCTCATGGCGTACCTCATGGAGTGTCTCATGGCGTACCTCATGGAGTGTCTCATGGCGTACCTCATGGCGTGTCTCGTAACGTGTCTCGTAACGTGTCTCATGGCGTACCTCGTGGCGTACCTCATGGCGTGTCTCATGGTGCGTCTCATGGCGTGTCTCATGGCATGCCTCATGGTGTGTCTCATGGCGTGTCTCATGGCGTGTCTCATGGCGTGTCTCATGGCGTGTCTCATGGCGTGCCTCATGGCGTGTCTCATGGCGTGTCTCATGGCATACCTCATGGTGTGTCTCATGGCGTACCTCATGGCGTGTCTCATGGCGTACCTCATGCTGTGTCTCATGGCGTACCTCATGCTGTGTCTCATGGCGTGTCTCATGGCGTACCTCATGGCGTGTCTCATGGCGTGTCTCATGCCGCGTCTCAAGGCGTGTCTCATGCCGTGTCTCATGCCGTGTCTCATGACCTTCTGCTTCCAGCTCCGCCAGGCCGTGGCCGAGGACACCTGCTGCTTCGGGACCATTGACACGTGGCTTCTTTTCAAGCTCACCAAGGGTACATTCGCCTTTACTCTCAGTACTTACCCAACCCTTTCTTATCGAAAGTGAGTGTGAGTGCACAAAGCATACAAACTAAGCTGTTCATATGTCTACAATTATTTTTGAGTTGCTAGGAAGCAAGGGTGTTGCTCTTCTCATTTCATGCAGATGTTGTGTGTTATGTTCTGTTCATTGAAAGTCATTTGGGAGAACCATGTGCTGTGCTTACCAAATGAGACTTTTTTCGTTTTTCTTTGTAAGTCCACCGCATGGCTTATAGTAGTTTGGATTTCATGGTACTTTATGTCTGTGTCTGTGTGTGCATGTGTTTGAAGGGTATGCAGGTAAGACTCAAATGTTTTTGCTCTCTGAACTGCTCCTTTTCTATGCGTCTTTGTTTTCATACTGTACCTGTGATTTTACACCATGTCTGTGTCTTGTATTTCGACACTGTGGCTTGTGTTTTACACTGTCTTTTGTTTTTGACTCCTCAGGTGAAGTCCATGCCACAGACTACTCTAATGCTAGTTCCACTGGGATGTTTGACCCCTACCAGGTCTAGTGTGTGTGTGTGTGTGTGTGTGTGTGTGTGTGTGTGTGTGTGTGTGTGTGTGTGTTGTTTACAGAGTAACAGGATGTATATGACTTTACTGTGTGACTATAATTCCTGTGTTTGTAGATGTGCTGGAGTGGCCCACTCTTCTCTATGTTGTCACTACCATTTTCCATTCTCCCCAAAGTGGAAGATACAATGTGAGTAAGCAGTTTGTATTTAATCATATCTTATAACAATAGTTTGTTACAGCACTGTTGTAAAGCTCGTCTGTCATGAGACAAGACTTGTATTTCTTGAGTGTTTTTATATTAAGCTGATATAGTGCGGGCATACATTTACATTAAGGGCATTTAGCAGATGCTTTTGTCCAAAGCGACTTAGAATAAGTACATTTGTCAGAAGGATGTCGGTGCAGTAAGGATGTTCATAGAACAAAGTGTCAAGCAATAACAATCGCTAAGTTAACCCTTTCCCCATATACAACAAAGATAGCTAGGATAAGATGCTACAAATCTAAATATGAGGGTTTACATTAAGTACCAGGACGTACAACATACAATTAGTAGGAGGAGTGGGAGGGCGGGGCTACGAAGAGTCTAGGTGGCGTGGTCTATGTCCTACTGAAGCATCACCGTAGAAATCAAGAACACAGGTTGCTTCTAGCTAGACCGGCATAGCCCTTCTTGTGGGCAGTACATTATTTTAACACAATTTTTGAAGATTGAAGATAAAAAGTGAAAGTCGATCAGCAGATACAATTGTGTGTGTCCCTTCTATCCATACAGCCATAGCTTTGGATCCACACACTCCTCTATATTCGGTGTCTCCATACCCATAATGGCTCTGGTGAGTCATATTTTGGACCTGAACGTGTAAATCCAATGTTGTGAGTTAAATCAGGCCACTTCCTGGCAAAAATACATGTTTAAATACCTCAGATATGCTAATTGAAAGTTTGTCTGTTATGTCTGGAATTTGTTGAAATATTTAGCCTTTTGTGGAAAAAACCAAACAAGTACTGATAAACCCCTGACCCAGATTGCTGCTGTTTGGCACGTCCTGTTAATAATAAGCCGTCCTGTTAGCTGAACTCCTCCTGTTAATTATTACCTCTCAACTTTGCAAAGGCGACCAAAAGTGAAGAATATACTTTTTGGTACCAGAACTTTTACTACTTTCTCAGTTTGAAATGAATACTGCAAATGAAAGAACTATGTATTTGTATGTGTATTGTTGTTTCTACTTGTATACAATTAGGGCCTGGATAATAAATTGCATGGATTCAAAAAAATTATCACGCATTCCTATTGTGTTAGATTGCCGACCAGCAGGCGGCCATGTATGGTGAGTGTTGCTTTGATGTGGGCAATGTCAACATCACCATGGGAACGGGCGCCTTCGTCGACATCAACACCGGCAGCAAACCACATACATCGGTAGCAGGTAACCTCACATAAGATGGAAACGAAACAGAAATAATGTATAAATATAGTTATCTCAAGGTGTGTGTGTGTGTGTGTGTGTGTGTGTGTGTGTGTGTGTGTGTGTGTGTGTGTGTGTGTGTGTGTGTGTGTGTGTGTGTGTGTGTGTGTGTGTGTGTGTGTGTGTGTGTGTGCGCGCAACTCTGCTAGGGCTGTATCCGTTGGTGGGGTGGAAGATAGGAGAGGAGGTTGTGTACTTGGCGGAGGGCAACGCGGCCGACACGGGCACCGCCATCAAATGGGCTCAGGGCCTGGGTGAGTACCATCACTGGTGTGTTGGGGGTGACTGACAACACGGGCAGGATGGCCAGGAGCTGCCAGGGTTTTGTCTCAACCCCTTGGCCTAAAGGCCCTGGGTTCCACTCTACACGATCTCATCAGTGTGCGTACAAACAACACAATTTGACCCTTCAAACTGCGTGCAGTCCAATTTTGCATGCAGTTCATACGCCAATCCTTCCCATTGACCTCTGCAGAGAGCAGATGTGTCCAAGTACCACAGATCACCTAGAACGGTCATTATGTCACCAGCAGGCAAGCGTCATCAAATGCTCCATTGAACCACAAGCCGCTGCTAGAAATTAATCTAAATTCGTAACCACGAGATGGACACTTGGCCGTTTCAACCGGGGGGGACCTCGGAATCACTCTGTGACATCTTGAGTCTCTCGGTTAATTGGTTGACCAACTAGGTAGTGATCAACTAGGTTCTGATCCACTAGGTTCTGACCTAACGTTCTGACCTGTTCTTACATTGTGTAACGTTAATGTTCCTCATCACAGCGTCCCGCTCCTATCACAGGAACCAAGGATGATTATTTTGGGGTTGTTCAGAACATTGTGTGCATATTACTTGTTCATGTATTAAATACAGGATATATGCTTGAAGAAATTAAATCATGGCCATAGGTCGTAAACAAGCACTTATGGATTTATACAATAACTGGGGGTGGTCATCGTGTATTCCGAACAAAAATGTAGCTCATTGTTTTCCCATGTTGGAATTCTTGTTGTGTAATAATCATTTTGGATATTTCCTAAATGGAATATCGCCTACCCCTATTTAAAACCCCTCAAAACACTACATCTGCATGTAAAACAAGCAGTTAACCAACAGATACACATAATATGCAACCACTGATTATGACTATGAAGGGCTAATTTCTCGCATTTCAATACGGGAAAAATCATAATATTGCAATTTGAACTGAGAATAAAATGAATCTCAGCCATGTTTGTTTTTCAGCAAAAGCAGCGTCCATATCAACGATAAAAAAATGTAATTCAAGAATTTTTCTGGACCTGAAGGAATAACCGTTCTTAAAGGCCCACTATGCAACTTCGGGAATTTCTTCGCTGTTTTCTTGGTTTTGGCACGCACATTTCTCTACACAGCACCCCTACAGCTTCGTAGTAGATATTTTACAACTCTGTCGCTCGTAACAACTCGTTGACGACCCTTCCCCATGCACTTCTACGCGAGCCATGTGCATTTGTTTTCAAAGAAGCCGGCGAATGCTTGGAGCCATGTCCGAAGTAAATGTTCATAAAGTGTAGGCAAGGTTATACATTTTTAAAATGGTGTATTTGTATTGCAATAAACATAAAGCCATCCTTTTTATAGTTGACGGGGAGAATTTATATCCTAGATTATAATTGTTTTATCTTAGGTTGAACAGAACAATCAGTGTGAGAGTGTTGGCCAACATAATAATCTAAATAAACAAGAACCTGGATTCGGGGATTCAGTCTGTATCTGGGGGACGAGACAGACGAACAGCAAAACACCAATGGAAACAAAGGTGTTTATATGGCTGTAACCAAGTGTGGCATTAGGGGAAAAAAACAAGCTAACCGACAACGCCACCCTAGGGATTGCACCCAGTTTGACATCGCTCGCACTCAAGGCACCAACGAGCCACATCGGAGGACATCCCGGGCCAATAGCACCGTTTGCGGGCCAAGTCCAAGGTGCGCTCCACCCCCTGGTGGCCATGCTCCTGATGTAGCTGGGTCAGAACATCAGACTTCAACTTAGCAGGAAGCAACAGTTGGAAATATTCCTCTGCTCCGTCTGAACGAAACACCCTACGGTATATGGCACCTTCCCTTTCCACTAGTCGGTCCCACTGGCGTAAGAGAACCAATGCCGACTTGGACATTCGCTGTCTCTCAGCAGGCCCAGGTTTAACACCTCGCCTCCAATGTGGCACAACCTCCTGGAAGACAGGATCTTGTTCCTGACTAGAGTGCAAATGGGAGGTTTTGTTATCAGGGAACGCCGTAACCACCGCTTGAACCACCTGCGTTACTGGCTGTGCCTGCTCAACTTGCTGTAAGGCAGTTGGAAGGGTCGTGCCCAGGGCCAAATCCGCCAAAACAGGATGGTCCGAGGGGTTCTGCCTCGACAGAGCATCCGCATTGCGGTTCTGTCTGCCGGAGCGATATTTGATCTCGTAGTCGAATGGAGCCATCTGGGCAACCCAGCGCTGCTCTAATGCTCCTAGTTTTGCAGTAGACAGGTGACTTAGGGGATTGTTGTCCGTAAAGATAATACAGCGCTGCCCCAACAGGTACTCCCTAAACTTTTCGGTGAGGGCCCACTTGAGCGCGACAAACTCCAACTTCATAGAACTGTAGTTGCGCTCAGTGGGCCTAAGACCACGGCTGGCATAAGCTATAGGGCGCACCTTCCCCCCCTGTTCCTGAGATAGAACAGCCCCTAATCCGCTGTAACTCGCATCCACTTCTAAGATAAATGGCAAGCTGAAATCGGCGTAGGCAAGGACAGGGGCCGTGGTCAGCTTTCTCTTTAGGGCATCAAAGCTTTGCTGGCACTCTTCAGACCAATGGGACAGCAAACTTTGGCCCGGGCCTCGCTTTGATTTAGTGCCACCCAGCGCCGCCACCAGCTTGTGGAGGGGGGCCGCCGCCTTGGCAAAACCCTCCACAAACCGGCGGTAGTAGCTGGCGAACCCCAAGAAAGAACGCACCTCCGAGACGGTGCTAGGGCAACGCCAACTAGCCACTGCCTCAATCTTTTTAGGGTCTGTCGCCACCCCCTGACTCGAAATGACGTGACCGAGGTAGCCAACCTCCTGTTTGAAAAATGCACATTTGCTCAACTTGGCCTTAAGGCCCTAATGCTGCAAACGCCCCAGAACAAGTTCCAAACGTTCCAGGTGTTGGGAAACAGAAGTAGAAAAGACCACAATGTCATCCAAGTACAACAACAAGGTTTGACATTGCTGGTCCCCAAAAATCCTTTCCATCAACCTTTGAAAGGTTGCTGGCGCGTTACAAAGGCCGAATGGCATTCGCTGCCATTCGAAAAGGCCGAAAGGTGTACAGAAGGCCGTCTTGGCACGATCACCCACCGCAACAGGGACCTGGTGATACCCGCTGGCTAGGTCCATAGTAGAGAACCAGTGGGCTCCTGTCAATGCATCGAGGGACTCCTCGATGCGAGGAAGAGGGAAAGCGTCTTTGCGTGTCTTCGCGTTTAGTTGGCGGTAGTCAACACACATGCGGAGACTACCATCCTTCTTTCGGGCCAACACTATAGGGGACGCATATGGGCTACAACTCTCAGTGATAACTTGTGCCTCCATCAATAAATTGATATGAGCCTTAGCCATCTCATATTCCGATGGGGGGATACGCCTGTATCGTTGTCGAACTGGCGCCTCATCGACTAGTGGAATCTGATGAGAGAGGAGGTTAGTACAACCCAGGTCCCCATCATGGGAGGCAAAGATTCCGCTGAACCGCTGTAGCAAATTCCGGACCCTTTCCTGGTCTGAAGCCTCCAAGACAGAGGTCAATTTCCTCAATCTGGGATGGTACTGATGATGTAACCATCTGGGAGGCAACAGTGGCCATCACAGTGTTGACCTCGGTGACACTTGCGGGCAAACTCACCACTTGCACACAACACAAACTTCCCAAATCGGTGCGAGGATACAGTAACACATCTTCCGTGCCCACATTAACTATCGGTATGTAGCTAGTACTACGGCTCACCCGGATCAGAGATGGCGAGGCCAACAAGCCCGCAGGAAGTCCTCTGTCCGTGGGCTCAAACAATACCGAGGTGTCGGAAAACTGTGCTGAACATGTAGCAGCTACCATAACCATAGTGCCACCCGGGATACGATGGGCTCGGCCTCCACGGACTTTGACCCTCCCTGGCCTTATGGGATGAGTTTCTGCAAAATGACACCGCTGTAGAGCCTCAGCAACAGCACCATGAGCCTGAGAGACAGAGGGCAGTCCGAAGAGGGCCAGACCATGCTGCCCAAAAAGCTCATGGTAGCATTTATTCAAAATGTTCATGCCGAGCACACCAGGTGCCTGGAGGCCAATCCCCCCAGGTGGGTCTCTCACAACCAGAACACCGCACTGTGCTATGGACTTTCCACAAAGCTCAACATCCAGTTCTAAATAGCCGACGTAGGGTATGCTCAGCCCATTGGCTGCCCGGAGCTGTAGCCATTGACAAGAGCGCAGACGGTCAGAGCCCCAGGGTTCAAAGTGATTCAAAAAGAAGGTCTCGGTGACGGTAGACACCATTGACCCGGTGTCTATTAGGCATGGTACCGGGACCCCACCAATGAGTACATCTAAATGGGGACATGATGAGATTAAGCTAGATCCGACGGACACGTTACTCGAGCCAGGCAACCCCCCACCAGAACTTTGGCTCTGCAGTTCGGTGGGTGCTAGTTTCCCACCGACGGACGAGGTGAAAACTGTCCATTGCTCCTAGGGTGGTTTGCCGAGAAGGCCTGGGCATGAGGAGGAACCCTTGGCCCGTCACAATCTTGGGCAAAATGGCCAGGCTGTTGGCACCGCCTGCATATAATGGGGTTGCCACGAGGCCTTTGATAAGGGCGCTGTAACGTGGCAACACTCTGGGACAGTTGATTAAGCTGCTCTTGTTGACGTCTCAACATGTCCTTTAGCTCTGATAGTTCAGACCCCTCTGTGGAGCTGCTAGAAACGGGCATATGACCACCATGCACTGCATACTGGACACCATGTATGGATGGAACAGACTGACTGCGACCCCTCGCGCCACCCGGCATGCCCTCGTGCTCCCACCTAATAGCCTCTGCTCTGAGCTCTAGCATGGTCATGGTTGGCTGGCGTCTTATAAGCTGCTTAAGTTCCCTCCGCAAAGCACCATCGATAACATGCTCAGAGAATTGATCGCGTAACAAAACCTCAGCATTCACCAAACCATCGGGTGCACGATGCTTTACTCTATTCATAATACTCATCAAAGCCAAAGAGAACTCCAACAAGGTTTCACCATCCTGCTGCTTCCTCGAAAAGAAAGCCTCTTGCAGGGCTACATAAGACTGAGAGCATCCGTACAATTCCCGGAGAATACTTTTGATCTTTTTGGGATCATTTCTATCGGTGCTCGGGCGATACTTTATCTCCTCTCTGGCCTCCCCTTCTAACTGATCAAACAGAAAGAAAGCTTGATCATTCACAGAAAGGTGACGTACCCGCATGCATGCCTCTGCCTCTTCAATCCATTCATTTACCTTAATCCCTGACTTTCCTTTAAACATGGGACACTTTCTATCACGGGGGACGAACACCAATCTCTCTGCCACAGAGGCCCCAGGCTCAGCAAGTAAGGCATCGCCCGAAGGTGCTGGATTCGGTCTTAGGTTCAATCTCTCATTATCTGCTTTAAGCTGTGCCACCAATTCCCTCAGCTCTTGTAGCTCTTCTATATTCATGGCTAAACTATGATTTACCTGTGCCTGGTCCACTGTAAAAGGAGCACAGCAGCCAACTGCTACGACGGTCAAGACAACTGCTGTTTTTGCCAACATACACTCACGCAGACAGAGAGAAAGGTCAATTTAAATGCCTGAAGTGAAGGGAGAAAAAAAATAAATAAGTAAAGTACAACCTATAAATATCGGAACATACGCCTCTGGTGTTTTTAGAAAGTCGATCCTGCCGACAACGCCAAATGTGGCATTAGGGGAAAAAAACAAGCTAACCGACAACGCCACCCTAGGGATTGCACCCAGGGATATACTAATCAATTAAATCCAAACAATTATATAGCACACACGTTCGTTTGACTGACGGCACCAGAGACGAAGTTCCAAAAATAGGTTGTTTTTATTAACTAAAACATGCGTGTTCCACATGTAAAAAAACAGGATAAATGAAATCAATTGGTATGTAGGGGATAGACAGGATGGTTAGGGCTGAGGCTTACCAGCAGGGGGCAAGATACCAGGAGACGGAGGGGGGAGACACAAACACCAACCAGTCACTCGTGCTCGCACATACACACAGGATCAAAATGATAAAAGAGAAATTCCAAGAGGACACACGTGAAACCACACTCGGGAAGGGGGCACCACCACCTAAAGGATCTAGTTGCCTCCCTGCGGTGGGCACTCAGCGCCTGGAAACGAAGGAACAAAAGAGAGATGAGGGCAGATACAAACGACCAAACAAAACAATAAACACAACTACACAAAATGTAATTCACAAAAAGGAAATGAGTAAGAAAACAAAATATAACACAAACACACAAACCAGGCCAAAAAGGATCTTAAACATGCGTGATAGCCCACTGGTTATCCGCAGCTATAAAAAAAGGCCTCCTGCCAGTGGCTTAACAGAA
Source organism: Gadus chalcogrammus (assembly GCF_026213295.1). Lineage (NCBI taxonomy): Eukaryota > Metazoa > Chordata > Actinopteri > Gadiformes > Gadidae > Gadus > Gadus chalcogrammus. The sequence continues at coordinate 20,009,402 of NC_079419.1, read as the reverse complement.
GCAGGGCTCAAAACAAACCATAAACAGAATCCCCCAAATTAAACCAAACACTTCCCCAGGACAAACACGCACGCACTCGCCAACACTCTACACACACACACACACACACGCACACCGACACACACTAGTTGCGACACGGACAGATGGAAACACACAAGGACAAGTCAACAGACAGATCACGTTCAAAGAGTGGTCGTTAGCGTCTTCGTCGCTATCCTCCAGGCTAGCCCAGGACAAACACGCACGCACTCGCCAACACTCTACAAACACACACACCGACACACACTAGTTGCGACACGGACAGGTGGAAACACACAAGGACAAGTCAACAGACAGATCACGTTCAGATAGTGGTCGTTGGCGTCTTCGTCGCTATCCTCCAGGCTAGCCCAGGACAGTTGGGCAGCTTTGGTGGTAAACAACGGGTGGCAAAAACAGCAGTCGGCAACGACACAATCGGCAGTACCTAGAAGCCATACAGGTCACCCCGTTAGTGCTAAACATAATTCTAAAAACAATAGCGATATAAAATAAGGGATACCTACCAGGAAGTTGGGAACTTCCTACTTAAGCCAGCGGCTCACAGCGCACCGCTGAATGTTAGCATTCGGTTGGAATCCACACCGAGACTGTTACGCGATCAACAACCTGCACGCATCACCAACCAAGGCAGGGCACCAGCAGGCACCAGCAAGCAACAGGCACAAGCGCTGCAAAGCGACCAGTGTGAAAAAGTAAATCACCATGCCAAACAAATCAGCCAGAGCGTCCATAGGGAAAGCACGCGTACATACCGGTAGCAAGTGGCCTGGAGGGGCGTAGCAGGAAATAACGAGGAGACAAATTGTGGCACCTCCCGACACAAAAAGCTACCTCAGAATAAATAAGGTGGAGACGCAAGCCATTGGCTGTGACGGCCCTGATCATTACAAAGGGCTCTGCCCCTGCGTCTCACCACACAAGCAAGCTAGAAACATACAGGGCTCACAAGAAAACGGTCGAGAAAACAATTTTTACAGGGCTCACAACAAAATGGTTGAGCAAACACATTTGTACAGAGACTATCAACATCAAGAATACCACGAGGACAAAGTTCACCCAAGGGTACTTTCAATTTCAAAAGCAACACGGCCAAGTCGGAGTCTGATTTGAAGTCTTCTTTTGCTTTCAGTTCACGCTATTCCTGAAAAGCTTGCCCAACGTTTACTCGTGTCTGGCCTCTCTGTCGGTCAGTCTCCCCTTTCTCTTCTTCTGTTCCTCCGACATTGGGTTTCTCTGTCTCTTTTAGTCGGCTGATCTATGATGAATGTAACAATCCCTTAGTTACTTGTGTTTATATCGAGCCGGTTCCGTGTTTGGGGGTCTGTGCCGCAAAGCAATTCGTTACTTCGCGAGACCCGGCAGAAACATATTCATTTTCTTCGCCATGATGCGCAAGGGGGAGTTGAAACAACGAACAATCGAACAAAAATGTATAATGGAACCATCGCAATGACTCCTAGCCTGTTATATTAAGGTAAATCAAGCCAAATTGCCTCGCAACTGGCTGTTTATATCTAGCCGGTGCCAGCTTTGGGTGTGTGTCTGTGCCGTAAAGCATTTTCGAAACTACAATCAGACTACATTTTCGAGGATACTTCCGTCGCGTCACATCCGGAAGCCCTCGGTCGGAACACATCAAGTTGCATGTGCGCTTTTTCACTGTAGAGGCCACATGGGAAAATGAAACACCCACCAATCGACCCAGAAATGGATGCAGAACCATCAGCATAACTCTCAACCTGCATACTTAATGTAATTTTGGCTAAAAAAGTTGCATAGTGGGCCTTTAATAACTGACAAGCGAAACGTTATAAACATCACAGAACGAAGATTATGACAACAATTTGCACATTTCTGTTCAATCGATACCTGGTATTCGGACGATTCTGCTCTCCACAGAAGTCATATGGAAGGATCGGTTTATCAACTGCACGCAGGTTTGGACTTTCGGGCAGCATTGCACGTGGTTTGAAAGGGTCCAATCTTGTTATTTGTATACAGATTAAAGGGATGGGGCCCCACATGTCAGCACAGACTACCTGGGAGGCCTTCTTGGGCAAGACGCCCCTAACACTATCTCCAGTGTTTGTCTCTTTGGATAGCAGTCCACTAAAGGACTAGAATGTAGGGTGGTTTAAGAAGGCTGTCTGGAAGCTCCAAACCTTTTCTCCATTGTTAATCTCTTTGGGTAACAGTCCACTCAATGACCTGACGGTAAGGTGGCGGTAAGGTGACAGAAAGGAGATTTAATAGGCGGAGTGTGAGAGGCTGACAGCTCGGTGATGTGGTTCCAGAGCTGTTCTCTGATGTCCAGGAGACCAGCGCCATGGCTTACAGCGTGGCCGACTCTGACGGGGTGTGCTTCGTACCGTCCTTCAGCGGCTTACAGGTGTGTGTGTGTGTGTGTGTGTGTGTGTGTGTGTGTGTGTGTGTGTGTGTGTGTGTGTGTGTGTGTGTGTGTGTGTGTGTGTGTGTGTGTGTGTGTGTGTGTGTGTGTGTGTGTGTGTGTGTCAGACTCTGATCAGGGTTATCTTGCGGGTTTTTGTTTTCAGTTTCATCTAACAACATCACACTGATAACTATATATCGAGTGCAAATATAATTTATCAGAAACAGAACTGTCTTAAGTCCTTTTCATCAATTTAACTGTGAAAATATGATGTCCATTAGTGCCCTTGTATTCGTCTGAGTTTTTCATGTTGTCTCTTATTTTAGTTTCTTTAACATGGTCTTGTTGTCTCTTCCCTTTCTGCTCCGTGTTGTGTGGTCGCCTGTGTAAGTCTGTTTTCTGTCGATCATGTACAATACCTAATCCTAGCATGCACTGATGTGTGCACATGTTGATGTAATAATAGTAAAACCGTCTTGTATAGAGCATTCGTAGGACCCAATGCGCTTCACATCAAAAAAAATAAATAAAGTAAAAGGGCTCCCTGTATAGAGGAGGTTACATTTATCTACAGGCGATTGACTTGTGTTTTTTTTTGTATACATCTTTTTTTTTTTTTTTAAATAACATTCCATCCTCTTGATTGCTACAGGCTCCACTCAATGACCCCACAGCCTGTGCTTCCTTCATGGGTCTCACACCATCCACCAACAAGTGCCACCTGGTCCGAGCCATCCTGGAGTCCGTAGCCTTCAGGTGAATGGTCGTGGCCATGTGCTCTTTGTAAGGCTGTGAGTTGTAGCCTGTACCTAGACTGCTCAGGTTGTTCCGGTCTTGGTCGATGGTACTGGGGGGCGGCATGGGGCTCAGGAGGTGGAGCGGGTTGGCTGGAAACAGAAAGGCTGCTAGTTCAATCCCCGACTGAGTGAGCGAGGTGTCCCTGGGCAAGACGCCTCACCCTGACTGCTCCCAACGAGCTGGCTGTCGCCTTGCATGGTTGACTCCGGCGTCGGTGTGTGAATGTGTGAATGAATGGGTGAATGTTAGGTAACATTGTAAAGTGCTTTGAGTGGCCACTGGTTAGAAAGGCGCTGTATAAATGCAGTCCATTCACCATTTACTTTGTTGTGTTTCAGTGTCCGTCAGCTCTACCAGACCATGCTGAGAGAGACCTGCATTCCCGTCACTAAGATCCGGTACGGTGGACCTTTTGGTTCAAACGCGCTTTAAAGAGGCCCTGGTTTCCATGACCAACACAGCCACACGTCCAACCCACCCCTGCACCACTAGAAAACGAATCACAAATACACAAAAGGCTGTTAAACTACAAATTTTCATGATATCGCCCTTTTCCAATCGTGGGTATGGAGCAAAGCTTGTGTGCAGCCCTTCTCCGAGCGGTTGCCGGGCGTCCATTTATAGCAGCTCACCACGGGGAATCACTAAGTAGTTTCCCTGTGAGGAATGTCTGCTTCCTCTGCTAATGCAATTTCAGTTTTATTGTCAATACATTACGTGCATCATACAAATCCACAGAGCGATGATGTTACAGGCAGACAGACGATACATTATGGGTCAGACTCTATACGTTGATACTGTTACATGCACTACATTAAGACTCCTTAACGCTCTGTATTTTCTCTTTCTTCTCGTGTGTGTGTGTGTGTGTGTGTGTGTGTGTGTGTGTGTGTGCATGTGTTTAGTGTGGACGGGGGCGTGTGCACTAATGACTTTGTCATGCAGCTGACCACCGATCTGATTGGTCAGAAGCTGGCCAGACCCGTCCACCACGAGATCTCCTGCCGCGGGGCAGCCTTTGTGGCCGGACTGGGAGTGGGTATGTGTCAACTTCAGACGCACACATGTTAATACATGAATACTTGATTCATGTTTCGCACCAACGTCCTACGTTTCCTAATTTTTAGCCCTTATCCGATAGAGCACAACCATGTCATGAGTACCAAAGACACGCAGAAAAGCACTGTAGAAAGGGTTAAAATAACTACTTTCCACACTCTTCCAATCCGGCATTCTTGGACCCGTGGATATCAGTTTGTGTAACAGGAGAACAATGAGGTCACACTTGTGACCTCAGTCTGATGAAGGCAAGTTCAGCTTGCTGCTGGGATTTCTGTCCGACTATGCCTGATTTTGTCACTCGGGAAAAGCGACTTACATCACGTAATTAATGAACAGTAAGAGGCATCTGAGCACAACGGTGAATACAACCTGGGTTGCAGACATTTGGGTAGGAAACCAGATCCTTTCGGCTGGAACCTTTCGCCTCACCACCACATGACTCTCCACAGTCAAAGCATCAGCACAGTGTTGGCTTTCACCACAATAGTAACGGTGAGGTAGAGGTAGAAAAACCGGTGGAGTCTCCTGTTTATATGTCGACTTATATGTCACGTCTCAACGTGTCCAGTCACACAAGGATCTGCCGCGGCCTGTGATGCATGCAGGGAGTGGGGCGGGAGACACCGGACGGAGAGACTCGGTTGAGTTGGTCCGCCACTTGGCGTAGCCTGGCTTTGTCCATGGCTAAACAGCTTTCAAAGTAATGCCTACTAATTTATACTTAATGATCAGAGTCCGGTCCGTTGGCTCTGGCGGAAGCGATGTTTGTGAATGTTAAATGGACTATATTTATACAGTGCTTTTCCAACCAGCGGCCACTCAAAGCGTTCAATATTGTGCAATATTGCCTCACATTCACCCATTCATAAACACATTCATTCACACAACGACGTCAACCATGCAGAGCGACAGCCAGCTCAGCCCAAGTAGCGGGTGCACACACGGCATTCCATCCAGCACCGGAGTAGCACTCACCGAGATGAGCCACATGAGCACGCGCAAATGCACACGCACACACACACACACGCACACACACACACACACATTAGCGCTGCCTGCACAATGACTCTGAAATTTGCATTGGCTTTGCCCACACAGATGGCAGACTGCCTTAAAGTCGCCCTCTCTAATGGCGTCCTCTGTCCCGGCAGGATTCTGGAAGGACAAGGAGGAGCTGAAGCGGCTCCACACCGCTGACCAGATGTTCGTGCCCCGACAGGCGGCCCAGAGCGGCACCGAGCTGGGGGTGGTGAGTGCGGAGTACGAGGCGGTCCTTCGGAGCTGGGAGAAGGCCCTGCAGCGCTCAATGGGCTGGTACAGCAGCAGGGCATGACCATCAGGGCCACGCTGCAGTGCTCTTCATACTCGCTGCACGGGAGCATGAAGCTCAAAGAGCCGTTCTAGGAGCCACTCACACCGACAACCACACTGGACATGTTTGTGGAAGCTTTCGTAAAGGTTTCCATGATCATACCCCCATTTCATATAAATTAGCTTGTCTCTGGTGGCAACTACATTTCTGTTGAGGCCTTGGAGTGGTTTACCACTCTCTCTCCCGCTCGCTCGCTCGCTCGCTCGCTCTTCAGAGACCATTATGCCGACTTCTTTTCAATGATTGGTTTGTGGGCAGGTTTTTTCAGCACTTGCCAACGCAGTCTTTTCTTTTTTTGTTCATTTATTAGCAATTTAAAGGGTTTAATGCCTGACTAATCCTATACATGGTCCCTTTAATACTTCCTTATAAGATAATGTGCAAAGCTATCACATCTTTTTTTTTATTTTTATAAAAGGACAAAGGAACATTGAGCGATGTAGTCGACGGCAGGACTGCACAGAATTCTTTATGTATCGTACAACTTAATAATTGTATCACCCAAATTGTATCATTTTAGCAGGAGTACTGCCTAAAACTGAATAGTATGAATCATAGTTGTTATTGGCGTAATCCGTTCTTGCTAATGTATTCTGAGAGGGGGGGGGGGGGGTTGACACCCAGCTCAGTAAATTCTGGGTCCACCCTATCTAGGGTTAGGTTACCCTAACCCTCCCCAGTGTCCATTAAAAACATGTTTTCTGTGATACACAATGTGCGGGTGTAAACTGAACTCTGAAAGATCCAACCACTGTGTCAGTTTCTAGGTTGCTCCTTCAGGATTGTAATTTGCCTGTGTGCGTGTTTGAAAGAGAAAAAACAAATATGCAATATAACTATATGGCCTTCCAAATGTGAACTGAATTATTTGTTTGACACATTGTGTAAACTACAAACCTGACTTGAAGTCAATGACCGTGTTTGGGCTGCTATGATGTCACATGTCCTGTCCACACTAGTGCATCTCACACTAGTGCATCTCACACTAGTGCATCTCACACTAGTGCATCTCACACTTGTGCATCTCACACTAGTGCATCTCACACTAGGAATACCTTCATCTATTGCGTTGTATTTACATCATGTATTTCATACCTCAAATTAAATGTAAATAGTTACCTCAATAAAGTGTAGGTAGATTATACAGAAGCCCTTGACGGCAGTATTTTCTGTATTTTCCATAGTTATGCATCATACTGTATTTTAAAAGCTCCAAATTACAATACCAAATTGAGATTGGTTTACTTTGTATCGTCATTTCCATACAGTCCACTAGGTGATGCCATTGGCATTCAATTCATCTCTTAAGTTTCAAAATGGCTTTTTCCTTGTTGTTAAATACATGTTTTTTTGTATACTTGAGCTGATTGAATAGTATTTTAAATTTAATATTATCCGGGGGCTCAGTAGTACCACAAGAGCCAAGTATCAGCATACCATACAATACCCTAAAAACGGCCAGATGGTATATATGGGGTGAATACTGTTTCCAAAAGCTACCCTGTGTACTCCTATGAGGACATAAACACACAGGCTGTATTATTGAAGTATTAGTATTATTGAAATTGGTGCAAAACTATTTGGAGGCAGGCAATTGGAAATCATTTCTAGTGCCGAAGCAGCCCCTCCTCCTGGATAATACAATATCTAATCAAGTTAAGTGATACTGTAATAATATGTGCCATCTTAAATCCTTGGATTAGCATGAACTAATATTGCAGAATTGTTTGTATAATATCCCTGCTTCATGTCAAATATAAGTCGTTTTCAGGTTAAACTCTATTCTGTTGCCATTTTCCAAAATGTTCACTTGGTGTCAGAATGGACATGAGGGTCTGGAGTCCATGCCCAGGCCCCCCCGTCTGGCCTGAGAAGATAAGACAGACGAACCCACTAAGGTTCATCTAAAGATCTCCATCCTGATCTTTAACCTGAGCGTTGTGTCACCTATCTTCCTTCTGTTAAATGAAATGGGACATTTCTGTAAATGTGCTATCTGATGTTGTTGACAGTGTTTTGTCCATGTGCCCCTGAGCACACTGCAGATTACAGAGTGAGAGTGCAGTCTAGTTGAACTCAGGATGAAGTTGCCTGTTACATGAGGTTATTGAATACTATAGAGCATTGGCCCAGTTCTACCAGGTGAATCTAACATGAGTCAAAGAAGCATTCATACTAGAAAGTGATATCAAATGTATTTTTTTATTTTGTTGAGGAGTAACTTTTTTATTGCTTCTTGTGGGACTAAAGGGCTAGTGCATTTAACGTTGTTCTAATGTCAAAGTGTAATTCTATTAATTGTTCTTAAAGATGGCAATTTCTCTAAAATGATTGGAGAAAAGTAATCACTGACTTGTAGTTTAAAGTTTGGTCTGTGTAATTATCTGTACTAAATTCTTAAAATAAACTGGACAAATAAAAAAAAACGCCACCCATCCATATTGTGCTGCTGATGATTGTTGCTACAGAATACGTCGATGTACAGAAGATCATTTTCCACGCAAAGCCCACTGGTTAATGCAGTCTTCTCTAGTTTGGGGGGGCAGACCCTGGGTCGGACAGTTTTGGGGATGTTCCCATTAATGTATTTGATTTCCACTGCGATGGTTGCCATGGGGACCCATGAATGGATTGATTGAGCACAAGTGAGATCTGTTCTCCCTCATTGTGTGGCCGCGGCGGCGCTCACGCTAATTGAGTCCACAGTAACGGGATTCATTTTCTGATTTTAGTTTTTGGGACAAACAATGGTATAATTATGCATGTGTGTGAGAGTCAGTTGCAGAAGAGAGAGAGATACAGGATTTTCAGCCTCAAGATCTTTCAAAGTCCCCCTCCCCCTCTACACAGTACACACAGGCACTTGGTTTGGTTGTCAAAGCTCTCTTCTCTACCTCTCCCCCGCTCGCATGTTCTTGCTGAGTCTCTATCGTTCTCCCTTCCCCTCTCTTGCTTGTTCCTGAATTTTAACCTTCTCTCCCTTCCTTCCTTTCCTCATTGCTCACGTTCCTCCCTTCTTGCCAGCATTCCCTCCAGCATACTTTCGTACATTGTCTTATTTTGTCTGCTCTCTGTCCTCTTCCTCCACTCTTTCCAATCCCAGATGTCCACAACTCTCTCTCTCTCTCTCTCTCTCTCTCTCTCTCTCTCTCTCTCTCTCTCTCTCTCTCTCTCTCTCTCTCTCTCTCTCTCTCTCTCTCCCTCCCTCCCTCCCTCCCTCCCTCTCTCTCTCTCTCTCTCTCTCTCGCTCTCGCTCTCGCTCTCGCTCTCGCTCTCGCTCTCTCTCGCTCTCTCTCTCGCTCTCTCTCTCTCTTACGTGTGTTTAATTTTACCCATGGTCTTAAAATAGACTAGCCTTAACGTCAGTGCCTGCAGTGTGGTGTGTTAGTGTGTGTTTGTAACAGGGGCAATATTGAGTTCCGACATGGCCTGCTTTGCAACCGTCTTCCCCACATCACGATAGCACTGCTATCAGACCTATAGCAGCACCCTTCCTCCTCCCTCTAGACAAACGGTGGTTATGTAACGTCCTTTATCTGTCAATGGCATCGTCTTTGTTAGTGAGTAGTGGCTGTGGCTGTAGTGGCCCTTTGCCATTCGTTTTGGGACATATTTTTTGTGTGGTCTCTCACTCTGACAACACGTATATATTCACGGTAGGCTCTCGCTCGCTCGCTACACTTGGCTTACATTCTTATTTTAGTGATGCTGCGTTGCCATGGCAACGCGGTGAGGGCAGAAAAAAAAAAGAATAAATCCCGGTTCTTGCTGCAAAGGTGTAGCGGTGCTCGCGAGAGGCCACAACTCGCGATAAGTGGATCTCTCGAGGGTTTGGAATCCACCCACTGCGCACCTCCATGGGAATCAATTAATGTACGGGAACATGTTCGCGGCTTTGCATTTCACCTTTTGTCACTAAACTGAGATGCATCCATGCTAAAATGTGAGAACACACATGCCTCGTGTGAATGCATCGGGTTTGGAACGGATTGATAGAGAGTTTGAGTGAAATTAAGTGCAATATGAAACACCCCGAATGGGTGCAAGCCTCCACACCTCACACACCACCGTGGACACATTAAGATCCCCTTCTATCGTTAATAACCACCGTTATTGCCCCGACACTGCGCGAGCTTTATATATAAGGTGCAATAACGCTCTCATCTGCCCGGGTCGCATCTGCTGCCACGCGGCGCTGCTGTATACGTCACCCTTTTTTTCCTCTCCTCTTTTTTCCTTCTTCTTCCTCCTCCTCCTCCTCACACCAGAGCCCCGCTCCTTGATTCTCTACCGCCCACTCTGTCCTCACCACAGACCCAGCCACTCATCGGCACATCGTCTCATCACCACATTGCCCGCTGCGCTTTTCTTTATTTTAAGGAAGGATATTTTAAAAGAGAAGGCAATAAGACGGAGCCATCCTCCACCAGTCTTTCCACCATGGCAAGCAACGAAGAGAAACCCGCCGCCGTCGCCCTCACCACCGCCGCAGTGGTCGCCGCGGACAAGGAGAAGAAGTCCAGCTGGAAGGACTCCATCTACAACCCGCGGACCGGCGAGCTGCTGGGGCGCACGGCGAGCAGCTGGGGTAAGATCCTGGGACCCACCCGGGGAGGGGAGGGGGGCCGCTCGGTATCACCGTATGAGACGCCGGCTCTGTTTCGATTGGGACAACGACGAGTCGTCGTTAGTAATCCTCTGTTTTCCTAAAAAAAATCATGAATCAATAATATTTTTACATCATCGCAATTGTATCCCTGCGTGCGTTTGAATATATATATATTTTTACAATAAACCCGCACGGCTGATATTTCTAATTCAGAAAAAACATATCGGCGTTTATTTTAAGCCAAATTCCTTAATGGATGGCCCACCATAGTGAGCTGCATTGTGGTGCAACTGCATTGTGATCGTCCATGCAGCGATGGAAGATCAGACCCTGCGCCGATTCCCCAACAGCGCCAGAGCGTTAAAACACCAGAAACCAACGCGTAACCAACATGGGGGCACGATCAACGGCTTCGTCTTTCTGGGTTGCATAACTCGAGCAGTCGCGGTTGGCACGGCTTCTCGGTGCCCATGGCGGATACATCTATGGATTTATGTAACGATTCAATGCTTATTCCCCGCAGAGGCCCCTCACCCATAGTCTTTCTGGGGCTCTCAGAATGGGCTAGGCTGGCAGGCCGGCCCCTGTGCTGCGGTTGCAGTGGGATGCTCCATTGCAGTTGCATGGCCGCCAAAATTAGCATTAGCTGTCAAGGTCAAATGGGATTCCCTCTCTTCCTTCCTTCCTTCCTCACTCTCTCTCTCTCCCCCCTTCTCATCCCTTACAAGGCACTGGGCAGGTGCATTGTGGGATACCGTTAGGGAGGGACAAGGGGTAGAGGGGGTACACTGCAGGAAATACTGAGGGGGTCTGCTTACCCTTTCATGTGAAAATGCCTGGGTGATACAAGCTGCCATTCTGAACCAGATGAACCATTTTGTGGCCAATATGTTGTCAGCGCAGTGTATTTGATGGATAAACCCATAAATCCCCTGGATGGACTGATGAGTTGGAACATAAATCATGGGGGTTAAAAAAAAAAACAGGTTCCCTGCGTCAGCAATACATCTATCTGCCTTTATAGACGCACCAAATGGGTTCAGTGGCAGTCACCAGCATCGAGAGGGACAGTTCCTCGTCAAAGGGAGGCCAGAGGCTTCCAACACTGCTTCCACTTGGACAGTTTGGCCGACCAGATGGGCCTGCTGAAGAGAACAGGGAGAAGAAATGTGTAGAATCACATTGAGGCCGAACTGATCAGATGATTAATTATAAACGAGCCCCCCCCCCACCCCTCTCTCTCTCTCTCTCTCTCTCTCTCTCTCTCTCTCTCTCTCTCTCTCTCTCTCTCTCTCTCTCTCTCTCTCTCTCTCTCTCTCTCAATCCCTCTCACCATACGTTGTGTCTCTGGTTCTCTGGTTCTCCTTTAGGTCTCATCCTGCTCTTCTACCTGGTCTTCTACATCTTCCTGGCGGGCATGTTTGCCCTGACCATGTGGGTGATGCTGATGACCCTGGACGACTATGTGCCCACGTACCAAGACCGCGTGCCTCACCCAGGTCACTGCTCATCCACACACACACACACTCACACACACACACACACACACACACACACACACACACACACACACACACACACACACACACACACACACACACACACACACACACACACACACACACACTGACAGGTGTGTTTGTGCAAGCCACTGAGTGAGGGAATAGTTTACTAAAATAGCAGGATCTGCCTCTCATCAGCTCTTTCTCTCTCTCTCTCTCTCTCTCTCTCTCTCTCTCTCTCTCTCTCTCTCTCTCTCTCTCTCTCTCTCTCTCTCTCTCTCTCTCTCTCTCGCTATCTCTGTCTCGCTCTCTCTCTCTCTCTCTCTCGCTCTCTCTCTCTCGCTCTCTCGCTCTCGTTTTCTCTCTCCTGGCAATGTCCATTATTCATATGAAACGATTGACTAGGGATTCCCATCATATGTGCTTACTCATCACGTGAATGTATTGATCTGTTTTTCTGAAGTCCTGCCCTCTGTAATATCAGGAGTAGGGCTTGTTTAGCAGAAGCCTGAATGTTTGCTGTCAAACAGAGAATCTGATCCTGCACTCTGCCACTTGTTCTGCTGATCTGATGATATCATATGTCGTAAAAACTATAACATACTTAAATATTTCATATCTTCATCACAGGGTATGTTATTTGTCACAAACATACATTTTCTTGGAAGCAGAGATGCAGTTTTTGGTAAACAAATGTTAATATCTTTAATGCAGGCTTTAGGATGAGTGGTTAACCCAATGGTTCATATCTTTTCTCCAGGTTTGGTGATCATTCCCCACTCGCTGGACATCCATGTCAACAAATCGGACCCCAAACAGTACGGCCATTATATCCAACACCTGGAGACCTTCTTGCAAAGTAAATCCTCGCTTTGGTCAAGTACACATAAGACGTCAATGCAGAAAAACGTATTTACTAATGTAATAAAACAAATACCTCTCTATGCTTCCAGCTCTTTCCTTTTTTGTATTTCTTTCCTTGCCTGGTAGTTTACCATCATCTTAAACTCTGACTACTTCAGCTCCTCCTGGCTTTCTGTTAAACTCTGCCCTGTTTCCAACCCTCTCTCTCTCTCCCTCTGTCTGTCTCTCTGTCTGTCTGTCTCTCGTTCTCTCTTTCTGTCTCTCTCTCTCTCACTCTGTCTCTCTCACTCTCTGTCTCTCTCTCTCTGTCTATCTGTCTCTCTTTCTCTCTGTCTGTCTGTCTCTGTCTCTCTTTCTCTCTGTCTGTCTCTGTCTGTCTCTCTTTCTCCCTGTCTCTCTTTCTGCCTGTCTCTCTTTCTGCCTGTCTCTGTCTCCCCTGGCCTGTCCCCGGCCCGCTCCCCCGCTCTGCTCCCCAGGGTACAATGACACCGAGCAGGAGAAGAACGAGCTGTGCCCCCCCGGGGAGTTCTACGACCAGGAGGGCGGCAGCATGGAGAAGAAGGCCTGCCAGTTCAAGAGGAGCTTCTTGAGCCGCTGCTCCGGCCTGTCTGACACCACCTTCGGCTACAGCGAGGGCGAGCCCTGCATCCTGCTGAAGCTCAACAGGGTACAGCCCCCACTCCCCCTTCTCCGGATCTTTCCTCCTCTCTTGCCTTCTTCACTTCCTTCCTTGGAGCATTCACCATTCTGTATTCCTTCCTTCATTCCTTCCTTTCCATCTCACCTTTCTTCCGTTCCTTCTTCCTTACATTCTCCATACCTTCTATCTGTCTTTCCTTCCTCCCTCTATTTCCTTCCTACCTACCTATATACCTTTCCTCACTTCCTTCTTTTGGGCATCCTCCATAATGCTGTCCTCCCAAACTTCCTTCCACCTTCTACCCTTCCTTCCTTCTTTTGTCCTTCCTTTCTTCCCACCTCCTCACCTCTCTACATCCTATCCTCCCTCTTGCCATTATTCCATTTTTTCTCCCTTCGTTCCCTTTCTTCCTTTGTGCGGCCTCCAGTCATTCTATCCTTCCTTCCTTCCTTCCTTCCGTGTTTCCTTCTGACCATCGTTCCTTCCTTTTCCCCTTCCTTCCTTTCCTCATTGCTCACGTTCCTCCCTTCTTGCCAGCATTCCCTCCAGCATACTTTCGTACATTTTCTTATTTTGTCTGCTCTCTGTCCTCTTCCTCCACTCTTTCCAATCCCAGATGTCCACAACTCTCACTCTCTCTCTCTCTCTCTCTCTCTCTCTCTCTCCATCTCTCTATCTCTCTAGGCACAATGCCAGTGACGCCGTCTGTAAATCAAATCTACTCTTTATATCTTGTGTCTTAGATCATTGGCCTGAAACCTTTGGGAAACCCGTACATCAACTGCACAGCCAAGGTGACACTTTTCCCCGTAATCACAATCGTCCATCTATCTCTTTGTTATGTGTTTTCTGTTACTGGTTTGTTTATGTGATGGACAAATACCAATGACTATTGCAGTGTCAATTGTTTCGTTTTTTTTGTTGTGTCAATCTTGTTTTTTCATTATTTCCTTTCTGTCTTTGTCTTTTTGTTTCGTGACCTCTTTCTGCATGCTGTCACTGACGGCAGTAGGGTAAGAGGAGTCGGCCTGGATAAGGAGTAGGACAGCAGGCATCATTGTCTCTGTCGTTCAAAGTATAGCTTTTTATGCAATCGAAATCACTGTTATGGCGTATCGAACTTCATCTTTCATAAGGCTTTGACAATATCGTCAAACATATTGTCAAAAATGGATTTCAACCGAAAAGCTGCTTATTCATATTAACACATCGCACCGCCAGGCAACGTAAAACCGCCGCACTTTACCTTGCAAAGAAAACCCTAGTGATAATCCTTTCTCCTCTTTTTGTTTGTTGTTGTTGTCGTCATTGTTCCCATGTGTGCGGTCTCATTTACCGTAATAGAACGCTCATAAGCCAACCGCATAGTGGTAGAATGTGCGTCCTGATTGGCTACTTCTCTTACACGTGTTTTGTTTTGACACGACGTTGGCAGACTGATACTCCAGTCCAGATGCAGTATTTCCCCCGCGAGGCTCGGATCGATAAGATGTACTTCCCCTACTACGGGAAGAAGGCCCATGTAAGTACATCTATAGAGATACAACAGATACATAACAATACTGTACAAACATATCAACCACATTTGAACCGTGGTTCTCTGAACCAAGGTTCTGAGGCCCTGTGTACCGACAATAACAAAACATATCAGGAAATGAAAAATCGAGAACAGATGTGCCAAAATAAATAATCAAAATGACTTCATTTCTAAATAGAATAGTATAACAAATCATAAAAAGATTAATTTAAAAACAATAAATAAGAAATATTTGATGTTGGAAAAGGCCCATATATGCATGCACTAGGAAGGCCTCATGACCTGTACCCAGGGGCAGACTGATGTGAGCCCCGTAGTGTGGCCCCTGCACTGGGACAGTGAAACACGGGCGGGCGTGACCACGGGAGTTTTTGTGCAGAGGCACAAAGAAATTGTAAGAAATTGATATTGCATAAAAGCGGGGGTCACAGCCAGGGTTGCCAGATTGGGCGGGAAATCTGGCCCAATCTGGCAACCGTGGTCACAGGCACCAACCAGAAGGTCCGGAGCCACCGCTATGGAGAAACAAAAGAGTCCTGGCCCCTCACCCATCTGCCCTCCGCCCCTGACGTAGGAGAGCTACGCCCAGCCGCTGGTTGCCGTGAAGCTGCTGCTGACCAAGGAGGACTACAACACCGAGCTGAGCATCGAGTGCCGGGTGGAGGGCTGCAACATGCGCAACACCGACACCAGGGACAAGTTCCTGGGGCGCGTCACCTTCCGGGTCAAGGTGTTCGAGTAAGGGAGGAAGAGAGGGAGGGAGGAAGGGAGGAAGAGAGGAAGGTGGGGGGTGGGAGGAAGGTTGGGTAGGGGTGAGGGGAGAAGTGGGTAAAAACTGAGCCTAAAGCCTCCAACATCGCTAGGGATTCACTGGAGGAAAGAAAGGAAGAAAGGAAGGAGGGGTTTGAATACATCACAAGAGAGGAGGGAGAAGAACGGGTAACTTTAAGGGGGAATGTTTCTTGTGTGACATTAGTTGGTTAGTTTGGCCCCCAGGTTAGGCTAGAATGTTAGTTGTGATGTAGAAAGTGTGATTTGTTACCGTTTCCAACTCCTTACCTTCTCTCTGGGGGTTGGGCGGGCTAGGAAGGTTGGGGAGGGAGGGGGTTGATGGGAGGAGCTAGCAGGGCTGACCTTATTATCTTCCACCTTCTGTGAGATTCCAAGAGAACAGGGACTTGGGGTACTCTGGTTCCTGCCCTGACCAATCCATCCATATACACGTTGCACTGTCCCTTGTTTACCTCATTGTTGTACTTTTCTAGTTTTGGTTCGGTTTTGGAGTACGTATTTGATAAGCTGTAGGTGACTGCAGGGAAGACATGGGGTCTCCATGTTTCTGCTAATGGGGGAAAGAAACAAAACAATCTGAATTATGTCTTTTGTCATATCGCGAACCCGGGAAAATCTTTTAAATTCTTATGAAATAGGTAGAATTTCTAACGATTGCCTGAAAAGGTTTTTATCTTTCTGTAAAATATTATTTACGAAATTTCTTGTTACATTTACGTTTTGGTGTTTCACTGTCAAACTTCACACAATATTTTCAACATATTCAAAAAACGTTTTCATTGGAACTTATCTTGATAATCAAATATAGCCACTATATCCATATACATCTATATATATTTTTAGATATCTATATATATAGATGTATACATACCTACACACAAAAAGGCCAATTCTGATACTCCTGTTCACATAAGAATATGTTTTGACCCTTTGTAATATTTAGACAATTGTAGATCTTAATCGTGTGGTATGATGAACCACAAACCAGTGTTGTGCTCTCTGTCTGTCTGTGTGCATGTGTACTTGTCTGTCTACACATCTCCCTCTTCACCACACACCACACACACACACACACACACACACACACACACACACACACACACACACACACACACATTGCCTAACAAACACACATAAACACGCTCATACACATTGTGAGACACACATACACACATACAAATATCTGTTTACATGCACACACACATGCACAAACACATACACAAATACAAATATCTCTCACAAGCACACGCACACACACACACACACACACACACACACACAAACACAAACACATACATTTACACAACACAAAGTGAGGTGTGAGGGGATGAACGCAGTGGTTGGGCGTAAGCGTGTACTGTATATTCCTAAATGTCCTGTATAACCTTCTGGGTCCCAGAGAGCGCCGGTTGGGTCATTCTCTTCACTTTCATCAGCTCTAAATACTCAACAAGTCTGTGTTTTTCTCTTCAATGTATATATCTATACACTATTTACCATATTTACTTGAGTCACACTGTATTTTTTGTCACACAACAAAGATATCTGTGCACTGTAAAGAAATAATTTAAGCAAAGATTTACAAGAAATTATCTTCTTCAAAGCTATGTTTACACAGTCTTAACAGGAACCCACGTTTGAGAAGAACGCGTTGGAACATCTCTTGAGGAGGCCTTAAGACTTGGCAAAATAATTCATGGAATAAAGCTGATTTTGGAGAAAAGCGGTTATGTGTCATCATTTTATGGTCACTCCATACTCTTAGAGTCAATGGCTCATCATCAGTGACTGAATCATCTTAGGTTCGCTCTTTTTGTAGTTTTTAAGTATTGGACAATTAAATCAGAGTTAATTTAACACAGGATCTAAAAAAAGTGTAGTGAAAAACAAAAAAAAATAACATTTAATTTTGAATATCTATAAACCTAATAGAAAATCTAGCCATTGGGGTTTTATGAATAAACATCTGAGGCTACATTTCAGGAAGGAGCCCAATCCCTCAAATGTGGTGTGTCCCTGCAGTACACAGTCATGACCACAGGGGCCCACCAGTAAGAGCACCTTCAGGGGACCAGTGACAAGGACCATGTAGGTGTGGTCTGGCTACAAGCGTTTAGTGAGGCCTATCATTTCCTTCATTTGTTTTCGGTTTTGGTATGGGAATTGACACTCATATACCAAAATGTCAAAAACCTTTCTCCCATCTCTGGCACTTTATTTTTTTAATTCTGACCTCATTTAAAATCATCCACAATTCCCGTAGAGGTTTCTGTCTTTGACATGTTTACTATCAGTTGGTGAGGTCATTGTTGGTTGTGGACGTAGCAGATCAAAGCCTCTGTCTTCAACACCAGCCCTTCTTCCCCCTGCCCACGGCCTTGCTAGAGGCCAGCTTTGAGTAGCTTCTGAGAGAGAGAGAGAGAGAGAGAGAGAGAGAGAGAGTGAGAGAGAGAGAGAGAGAGAGAGAGAGAGAGAGAGAGAGAGAGAGGGGAGAGAGAGAGAGGGGAGAGAGAGAGAGAGAGAGAGAGAGAGAGAGAGAGAGAGAGGGAGAGAGAGGGAGAGAGGGAGAGAGAGAGAGAGAGAGAGAGAGAGAGAGATAGAGAGACAGAGAGAGAGAGAGAGAGACAGAGAGCCTTGCCTTGCACTATCAGTAGCTTTCTTGAGCTGAGTACTGCTGCCGCCGTTTTAGATAATCTCCCGGGGGTTTATCCAGAGTAAGAACCCACTTCCGTCACTCGCTCAACCACACCTAAGCTGCCCGGCTGTCCTTGAGACGCAGCGCCCATCACTGTAAACAAGGAGAGCGAGGCTCGGGGGGCCTACCGTATAGGAGTAGGACTCTGACCTCTCTCGTCTCTTCATACATGCTTACTGAAGAGACAAGGGGAAACATATACACTTTCCCTCAATTGTTTGCTTCACAATGCTACTAGATTTGTAATGTTTGCAATGCACTTGTATAATCAATGTTCATATCACTTACTTTCGCCTCGCATCTTTAAAGTTCTTTCTGACAAAAACGGAAAAAGCCCAACGGAACATTTCACAAGCAGCAAGACTTTTTTTGTGGCTCATATATGAACGTTTACGTCAAGATGTATCAGGGACCATGTGGGGTATTTGTGGTTGTGTTAAGAAGGCCAACCCCAAGGATAAGGCGGGTTATCAGCTTATCGACTTAGAGCAGGACTCTGCAACTTA
The DNA here is from genome assembly GCF_026213295.1 of Gadus chalcogrammus. Taxonomy (NCBI): domain Eukaryota; kingdom Metazoa; phylum Chordata; class Actinopteri; order Gadiformes; family Gadidae; genus Gadus; species Gadus chalcogrammus. The sequence continues at coordinate 19,990,594 of NC_079419.1, read as the reverse complement.
CCTGAGCCTGGAGGGCATCTTGGCTCTAGTGAGCTTCGCTAACAAGATTAGAGTGTGTGATTATTGTACAGTGCTTTCTCCTGTGTTCTGGAGGACCTATAGACCTGGCACACAATTCTCCCTTCCTTTCCATAACTCTGACCGTAGATTCAAGAAAGAAATGCCCACATATGAGTATTTATTGTTCTATATACATGAGTTACATACAAATACATATTTTTTTGGAAAAATAATTTAAAGACAGACTTTATATTTGTAATATATATTTTTTTATATTTTTAAATATTTCTGTAATTATTCGAATTATGCAGGATTCAATAAAATCTCTAATTTTTTTAATCTGACATTTCTAATGGGGATATCTTCTTTGTCGTCATATTTACAAGTATTAATTAGATAATATTAATATGTAGGTATAAATATATATATATATAACAGCAAAAGTTACTGTTAAAACTCGGGAAAAGAACTGCAAGTTCCCAAATCGGATCAAATATTAACCCTGAGACAATTTTCTTTTTATACATAGCATACTTTGTTCAAGCTAACCCATTCCTCTATGAACTCAAACACAGTTAAGAACCTGAACTATACTCCGGTTTTGTTTGAGTCATATCCAAGCACAGCATAATGACAAAAACAAAAAAGAAACTATCCTCATGTTCATTGGAATGGACAGCCTGAATCTTCCCAGGTACACCACCCCCAGATTCCTGGGTCCCAAAATCCTGGTACAGGAATATATTAACAGTTTTGCCCAATTCCTCTGACACTCCTCTCCCTCCATGAGCAGCATATGACTGCCGTTCCTTGACTGGGTTTGTCCAAAAGCCTCCGGGGCTGGAGGTCCAAAAAGCCTCCTGAGTTGAACTGAGCAGCCGCAGCCAAACCAACCATGCAGCCGCTAACCCTTTTACAGCCTTCACTCACAACTAGCATTTAAACAAACATCTCAACAGTTTCTCTGTCGGTGCATACATTTTATGCACACATATACATCCTTTTGAAATAATTAAACTTTTTTCTTGTTATTTTTATAAAACTAATTTTAATATCTAGCATTGGAACTCACTGCGTTTGATGTCAGCAGGTTACGGTGAACATATTTGCCTATGCTTTTCCGATTGTAAAGACATGGTCTCTATGATGCCTCATTTTATAAGAGATGCAAGAGGGCAACTTTTATAAAACACTGAAGAACAAAAAAATAGTGATGGGATATGGTACATTTTGTAACTGAATATTCAAGTCAAGTAGTCATCTACAAGGTAGGCTTCTCATCTGCGAGTACTCCTCTAACTCAAGTACTCCCAATGAGCAGCACATATCAATCACCGGTTCTCTGCTTTAGGGCCAACTGGTCTACATCACAAGAAATATCTGCAGTGTAGCTGAAGGCCAGTGACGACACACACACACCCACACACACACTTCAACAATAACCTGCTCTATCCATCTCCCTGTTTTAAATGTAAATCTCAGTAAACCTTCCATTAAGTGCCGTAGATTTCTAAACCCCGTGCAACCGACTAGAACAGGCTGCTACACCTTTCCCTGTGGCGCTGTTTCTCCTCTCTTTGTTTGTATGCGCAATCCATCTGATGGACAAAGGGTTTAAGTCACCGGACAAATCAACAAATCAAAACTAGTTTCAAGTGTTATTTGTGATGGACGATATCGGGTACTTGTCGGCTCCTCACAGCATGATGCAGGTGCCGGACTTGCCCTCGCCACCGCCACCACCTGCCGATGACTCTTTCCTGTTGGGGTCGCTGAGCTCGTCAAACAGTCCGGTCTCAATCATTTCCTGTTGCCAGGGGATGGAAACCGCCCCTGTGCCAAACTCATTGAAGAACTTGTTATCGTTTCCGTCAAACTCAATGCCCTTGATCTCAGAGAACTCGGCGATGTCGCCGGTGTCCTTGGCGTAGACCACGTTGGGCTTGGGGACCCATGGGGGTTCCACCAGCCCCGCCTCCAGACGGGGGAAGTTGATCAGCTTAAACCATTCATGCTTCCTGGGGTCCTCCAGGTTGTTCCTGGGTAGGAGAGAGGACGGTTCCCATTAGAACGCAAACATAACGTCTGAGGCTGAATTTTATAGTGATGTAAATGTTGTTATTGATGATTGATAGATATAAAGCCCTGGGAGACCTCTCCACTGCAACCATATAGAGCTCTAACTAAATCCTTTAGGACTCTACAACCCTTTTGGGATGTATCCATAGCTGTTTTAAGCCTTGACAAACCATATCTACAGTCTTTTGCAGGTCTGCTTAAAGTACTTGTGAGCTGTTACTGCAGTCTTTTTGGAACTCTATCTGAAGCCTTTTGGAGCTCTATCTACAGTTGTTTGGAGCTCTATCTGAGGCCTTTGGAGCTCTATCTCCAGCTATATAGAGCTCTATTTCCACATTAGGAGCTACTTTCGGAGCGCTATCTTTAACCTATGGGGCACTATCTACAGCCTTTTGTAACTCTATCTTCAATCATGTGGAGCTTCATCTCGAGCATGTTGGACCTCTATCTGTTGGAGCTCTGCATAGCCTCGAAACCTGAGTATCTCCTTACTTGACGCCCAGGCGCTCCTCGATCTTCTTCTTGAGGAACTGCTGGATGATGTCCTTGGTGACCGCGTCGAAGCACTTGTGCTCCCACGGCGGCTCGTCGTTCTGAATGCGGCGCTGCACCTCCTCTTTCTCCACCTTCTCCTTTTTGCTCTCGGGACCTTTGAACGGCGTGTACCCGGCCACCATCTCGTAGATACTGCAGCCCAGGGCCCACCAGTCCACAGAGGTCCTGTAGTGGGTCTTGGTCAGGAGCTCAGGGGCCATGTAGGCTCCGGTTCCAGCCTGGGAACAAGGAGATGTAGTGAGGAGTGCACTGGACGGATTGGTTAGGAGACTCAGGTGTGTATGTATTGGTGATTCAGGGCGAAAATGTATGGAAGGAGAGGTGCAGTTAGGAGGACCATTGCAACCAGTCTAAGACCATGGCACTTGCAATCTCTATATACATACATACATTATCATATTGGTCGCATAAATTCTGGATTTGAGCAGAAACATATGGACACAAAGACAAGATAGACTAGAGGACTGGCTTACCCTCTATGCAATTTGCCTTGCAGGCACATCATATAAAGGTGTATTTTGTACATTTCTCAGGCCGCAGTAAAACCTGGGTAGGTATTACCCCTGGCCACAGTCAGGGACAGAATAAGTCTCTCTACCTCTCTCTCTCTCTCTCTCCCTCTCTCTCTTGCTCTCTCTTCCACGTTCTCTCTTCATCTCTCGCCCTCTCTCTATCTCTCTCTGGTTGACCTCTTCAGCAAACTAAGACAAGTGGATTATACCTTATACTAATCCTTCTACCTGTCAAGAGTCATGTGTGTATGCAGGCTGATGGATCACGTTAGCCGCTTACAACAAGGTAGCCCATCCCTTACTATACTACAGTGACAGGAATAACAGAGGCACTCTAATGGTCAGTACGTGCAGGTCACTATCAGGGCAGCTGTCATCTTATACTTTATATGTATTTAAAGGTTATTGGAAGTTTTTGGTTTCACCTGATAGAGGCTGTGACATGACGATAACACAACTTGGTATATGTTCTAAAGGTTCAATTAAAATGGGAATATGGAGAAATCCGATCCGTGCATCCATCTGCTTTCTGTAATTAAGAATGTGATCTTTATTTAAAGACTTTGATAAATAGCCGGCATTACGATATGTAGCAGATATCACTTCCAATGTATCGCCATCAAAAAGCCCCTAAGAGGAAATGCAGTAATAAGAGCTGGCATAGCTAATGAGTTTGCCTTCTCCCTCTCTCTCTCTCTCTCTCTCTCTCTCTCTCTCTCTCGCTCTCTCTCTCTCTCTCTCTCTCTCTCTCTCTCTCTCTCTCTCTCTCTCTCTCTCTCTCTCTCTCTCTCTCTCCCATGTTAGATACAGCTGGCAGTGAAACATACAAATTTGCGTTCCCGCCAGAATGTCTCCGTGCGTTTTTGTTTTTGTTTAACTACACACTGCCAAGAGAGCCGTAGAAAGTCTATCCATTGTATTTTTTACCCGTTCAACCTGATCGGGGAGTGACTGACTTGAGTAAGTCCTGCTAAGAGGTTTACAGGGTCAGAGCAAGCCTTGGGTTAGCCAAGTTAGTCAGACTAGCAGAGGAGCATCATAGTGAGGGGTAATGAGCTTACTGGACATTCATAGGCAAGATAGCTTACTCTTTGCAACACAGTCCAGTCCAATCACCATGCTAAACTCACACACTCATTTGTGAGGGGGTTGGAGGGCGCTGGTGGGACATGAATGCTTTTTAGAGATGAGTATTGAACAGTAAGACCGGATGGATAACTGGAAAGTGTGTCAACATGTGAAATTCTTGTTGGGAAATCACGTTAGTTATTGTTTTTTCTGTTCTTTTCTTCAAACTAGATCGTTTCATTTTTCTTCAGTACCTTATCATTTCTGTGGGACTTTATTGTGAGTAGTCTCAGAGACAGCTCTGCCGATATAAGGACACCTGCACAATGCCTGTTTTCATCACTTCACTGGCTCACTAGAAGTACAATCCAGCAGAAAGATTCAAACGTGACTCTGAGTTTGAAGGTCAAGCCAAAGAGCGACAGCTAGGGCAACCAGTGACCTAGCTTATCTCCTGTAACCGCAACAAATGCGCTACTTGCACTCCGTCATCTCAAACAACTAAGGGTCTCCACATTCCGCAAAGAGACCTCCAAGTGGCTTGGCTATATTCCATTGATCTTTTGAATTATGTAATGGATTCAAAGAATCTCATTGGACAGATCTTTAGTGTTCCCAACTCATTCTGCTAAGGGAAGACCTCAGAACCAGGGAAAATTGCCTTTAAGCTCAGATATGGCAAAAGTTGAGTTGATCTTGCCCTGACTTCTGACCTAGTTGACGCTACAACTTGACAATAGGGTCCACAACACGTCAACTCATATTAAAGGCGTGGTCAATCCAGATGTCTTTGCTCATGCTCAAAGTTCATCTCAAACAACTACAACGTCTCCACCCTCCCTGGCATGGCAGCTTGCGTGAACTGAGCAGTGTAATCGACTTACCATCTGGGTGATGGTCTTTCCTTCGCGGAGCTCAACGGCAAGACCCAGATCTGAGAGTCGGCACTGGCCAAAGCTGTCAAGCAGCACATTCTCTGGCTTCATGTCTCGATACACGATGTTCATCTCGTGCAGATGGAGGATGCCGGTGGTGATCTGCGCCGTGTAGTGGATGATGCGCTTCATTTCGATGCCCTTGTCCACACCATTGCCATCGTAGCCAATGTTGTAAATGTGGTACTTGAGATCTCCTCCATTCATCAATGTCATGACCAGGCACAGATGAGTCTTGCTGTCGTAGGCATAGGACAAGTTGACTAGAAACAGGCTGTTAACCTTCTCCAAAATCTGCTTCTCCAAAAGGGCCATCTTCTCACCGCCTTTCTTCTTCAGACGTTTTTTGCACAATTTCTTGCAGGCATACATCTGGCCTGTGTTCTTCACCTGTACGGCACACACCTGTAGGGAGGCCACAGATAGTTGAATCATTTGAGCTTTTGGTTGGAAAGAGCAAAGTTCTCCATTCAGGAGTCGGCCATGGTTCTGTATTCTACCACATTCAATTTGTATTGTACACTAATCCAATTATCAAACTTAAACATGACATTACATTTTAAAACATGAATATATACAGGCTTTCTGGGGCCCGATGCCCCTTAGAACATAAGTAGCCTGAAAATCACTGATTCTAATAGAATTTTGGTTCAGGATTGAGCCTCTCATCTGAAACCGTTTGACCTTTCAGAATATTCTTTGCACCCTTACCTCGCCGAATCCTCCTTTTCCCAAGGTTCTGAACTCGTAGAAGTATTTGTCACTGATGGGCTGCTTCTCGTACTCTTTCCATTGGAGGAATTTGTCAAAGAACGGAGTGGTCTGGTAATCCGTGAAAGGCTTCCCCTTTAGAAACTCTCTTGCTGCGTCTTGGATGCTGCCTTTCATCACATCATCGAAGTCCTTGTCCGTCACAGCCTTGCACTTGGTTTGTGATTCGGGGGGCAGGAAGGTGAGGAAGTTCTTGGAGTCCGCCTTGCAGTACTTCTTAATGATGTTCTGACGGGCCTTGTCTTTGGCTGCCCCCTCGGCCAGGTCCCAGTCATACATGTCATCGAAGAAGCTGGCGGCATTGGTATACTCGGGGTTGCTCGACAGGTACTGTCTGAAGAGCTTCTTGCCGATAGGCTGCCTCTCGCACAGTTGAGAGAAGTCCTTTTCAATGGCGGTCCGTACCACCACACATTGATCGGTCTTGGGCAGAGACAAGCTGCGTCTGCGCTTTTTCATCTCCTTGTCATCCCCACCTTGGGCCTTCAGGTAGGCCGTGTTGGCCACCAGGTTATCCAATCCCCCCATGTCACACATCTTGGCGGCTCTTTTGGTTTCCCCCCCCAAGTGACTGGGTTCTTCGCAGACTTCCTAGGAGCTCCCTTGCACAGCCAGTGCACTGTCCTAGCTGATCTGCTCTTCTGACAGAGAGAGAGCGATATGCAACCTGCCCCAAAGCCAGCAGTGGAGTGAGAGGCTTGAGCTAACTTACCTGCGAAACCTAATACACACCGACACACCCAGTAATTACTCATTTAGAATTAAATACCAGCGAGGGATTTTGTCTTAAGATTCTTTGTGTGGTCTATTCAAGGATGCTGTACACGGAAAGGGAATCGTAAGCGGGCTCTGTCTTAAGGAGCTTTCTACCCTCTATATTTGGGCATGGGTGAGCTCAGTAGCAGAGAGCAGTGGTCCGCTGGGTAATGTCGGCTAAACACTTAAGCTAAGACCATGATCAAGAGATGCCAGCAGAGAAGAACCCTGAGCACTGACCTATAGCAAAAACTGATACATTCAAGAATGAATGCCTACACTAGCATACTATGACGAGGCACAATGAGATTCAAAGTGGAGTCGATATAGATTCTTAAGATGAAAGGAAGGGATAATCAAAAATGATAATTAGATACATAATCCCAAACTATCATTAAGCATGGATGTGGACTGAGACTGGAACGGGAGAAAATAGTAAAAGTTGAATAATATTGAACTAATAATAATTACTTTATAAACATAGAAAGACAAAATGGGATTAGATTAATTCACTGCCACATGATTGTTCAAAAAGATTGCCATCATTTAAATTTCAGGAAGAAGGGTCTTTCCAGGTCTTTATTACAGCATGATTGGTTGGCTTACGGTGACATTATCTGTGACCCTCTGACACAATTACACTTCAACTTCAACCCTTCAACACCCTTGGCAATGCTACCTGTAAACCCCTGCCTTTGGCCCTCAAGTCCCCAGTCTATCCAGCCTGTCCACCTGCATTACATCTATTGGACACCTCATATCATGATCCATGTAGAGATAGAATGGAATGCTGAAATGCTTTGATTATAACTTGAAATGGATTTTCGCAAAATCTGCCAGTATGCCCGGTTAAAATTAAGCCATTCGGCTATTGCTTGTATATTGTTACAATGTTTAAAGAACAGAGAGCTCTTGACTTGGTGATATTGAAGGGCTTTGTGCTTCCATCTTCTACTGGGTCACCTGGAATTAGGAGCTCAGAGTTCAAGGGAATCCCCTTGTCGGTGCAAGTAAAGATCCTGCATTGGAAAATGAACAGCAAGTTTCTTGCAGCACCTAAAATGGTTCGATTATTTTATATTATATTATATCCTGTTCTGCTTTGTTCAAGGTAGAAAGAATGCATGCATTACAGGATGAATATGTGTTATAATGCCTTCAACACTGCAATGTATCATGTTTATTTGCATTTATTTTGCAATGGCATTTCAAAGCAATATCTTGTATCTATTTGAAGTGTGGTAAGGCTATTTCATAAAACATCTGTAACCATAATCATAAGTATAGTTGTATCAAGCCAGAGGGGTAAAATACAACAGTGCTATGTTAAAGGGAACCTATATTACCACCAGGTGTGATGTGGATAAGCCATTACATGCCCTGGTCAAATCGAGCCTCCAGTGACGTGTGGATACATAGATCAGCCTACCAGTTGGTACAGTCCACCGGCTGGCAGGCTGATTCATCTATCACACACCTCAGTGGACATTCCCACTTGTGATGTCAACAGAGGGTTGATTTTGCATTACATGTAATGGCTGATCAACATCAGACCAGGTGGTAGCATCACAACCCTTTAATGTAGCACTTATTAATCATCTGCAAATGCATGTTTATGTTTTGTTCATGATAGGTCCAGCAATAACTAAAGGCTTGCAAATGACTTGTGAGTTGTTCTAAAGTGTAACCACCTAATCTCATCATTAGAAATGTTTGTATTTATATTTGTGTAAAGGCCCAACATATAAGTGCATACGCCATTGTTTAATTTAGTCTTGTGTTTGGGCATCCAATTAATGCCATCATACACGATAAGAGCTTCAAATATTTATTTTCTACAAGCATCACCAAGTCAAACTCCTACTTTGCCTTAGTTTTAGAAAATTGATCTTGGCTGAGCCTGCTGATTTATTATCTCTGCTCCCTTCACCTATAGAGGATAATCCAGACTTGGGGAGGGACTGGAGCCTAGGTTAGTAGGCCATCCATCCATCTGGCCTGTGCTTAGTGTGAGTCCATCCCGTTACTGCCCACATCAAGCGCTAACCCTCTACCCGAGGAGGAGCAAGAGCAACCCTGGGGCCAAACACACACCCAATCATAGCTCAAAGATTGGCAACAACTTCAACCTCCACCTCAATCCATGCAATAACACTCAACTCTCCAAGTTACCTTTATGTGATGATTTCCATTCATATATAAAGACACATGCTTGGAAAAACAGTTGCAAAGATGAGCATATTCCAAAAATAAGTAAATAGTATTGTTTGAATTTGTAAGGCCTTGATTGACTAAATCCCAACTCATTCCGGCTGGGGAGCTGCCCTTGAATCCATGTCCAGACCAAAGACCAAGTAGGGAGCCGAGGGAGGAGCAGAAGACCAGAGTGTGGACACACAGAAGAGGTCTCATAACGTGCGCCTGTCTATGCTAATCCCCTGGACCCTGACCCCGTAGGACGTACAGGAGGTCCCCTTCCCTACTGTCACAAAGCATTGATATAAAGACAGCCATGTTTACTTAATGCCTAGGTAGACCAATGATGTTATCATTTACCATGCATTCCTTATTTACTGCTCATATAAAAAACATAAATCCATACTTCATACATCAATTAGAACAATAATAATAATAATGTTGGAAATTGTTTGTAAAGAGTTGTTAACAATCAACAAAACAAAAACAATAAAAACTTCCCCAACATTTTTCCTCAACAAGCAATGTTGTATGTTATGTTATGGTACAATTGGTCGGTTGTTAAATAAATCTCATATTTACGTGACCCTTATTGTATGATATAAATATTTTGCGATGGACCATCAACAACAATCAATGGCAACAATAATCATGGCTGCTAGCTATGGTGAATAACATGGATGTAGAGTATACGGAGAAGACAGCAGGCCAAAACACAAGGCATGACCCTTAAAAAATGCAACAAGTAGGTAATACACAGATCCATTCACCCTAGTGTCTTACATGGTCTCAAAGTAAATACAAATGTTTTGTGTTTCTCTATAAACTCTAGTTAATATCATGGATAGGGATGGCCCCCAGTAGGATTCAAACCCGACCCTGACATTGTGTTATTGCCACACTCTACTCGTGGATCCCCTCATCTCTCCCCTGCCTATTCAATCAGGGTCCGGCAACTCACATATCCTCACATATCGGAGCTGAAAGTAGCCTCCCTGCTGAGGGTGGGTGCTCCACGCTGCAGTCAAGGCTGAGGTAGAGCAAGCAGGGGGCTGGAGGCTGTTTCAACACTGGGCGACGTCCACTGATCCCTGGGTGCCCCAGCCCATGCCTCCTCCCTGGCAGAGGCAGCGCAGCAGGCCGGCCCCCAGTTGGGCGGCAGTAGGGGGCGCAGGCGTTGGAGCTGACGGGAGAGCGTCATGCAGAACCCGCCCGGTGTCGCCTAGGTCGCTGGCCGCGTGCGAGCGCAACCAGGCAAGCATGACCGGAGAGGAGGGGCCGGGCCCTCTGCCGCCCTGGGAGAGGGGTCCTGCCCTAAAGCCACTTACAACAGTTTATTCACACATTCACACGCCGATGACAGAGACCACCCAGCAGGGTGACGTCTCGTCAGGAGCAGTCAGGGCGAGGTGTCTTGCTCAGGGACATCTCGACACTCTAGCTAGGACGAGCCGGGGATCGAACGAAGAACCTTTTGGTGAAGCACCCGCTCTACCTCCTGAGCTACTGTTGCCCCCTGGTACATGGGTAAAGGCAGCCCCAGCCCCGGGCGGCTCCTGGTTTCCGGGTGACACACCGTGGAGGAACTCATATGGAGTCCCCTCACCTCATTCCACTGCAGAACCATTCAATACTGGAGGCCGGTGCCCTGAGATGTTTTTAATAGGTCGGTCTCCTTTTGGCTCCTGATGCATTTCATTAAGTAATAATATAAGATGGAGGGAAAAAAGGGTGATCAAAGGGACAATTGAAGGAATACGTTTGGTATAATGACCATTTGAAAGGAATTATTACAAGATCAAATAATTATTAATTATTAATTAATTATTAATTGATCTTGCACTTGCATGCAAGATCTAAAAACTAAGCAAGATGCATCAATGTGGCAAAGAGAGTTGTGGGTGGAAAGAGTTTATGCTTTCTGTTGCTCTTTCGGGCCCACACTTTTTATAAAGTGTATTCAAGATTAATTAAACCCTGCTTCCCATTTGACTTTTTTAAGATCCCCTGCAGTGTGGCACCTATTACAAACTATATCATTAATAATATCGCAATGTATTGCATCTCTAATTGGCTTTATTGAGCTATGCTGTCTTATAGGCACAAGACTGTTGACAAAATGATATCCTTCAACATATTTCCCTTTTGGGTAAGGGTACCAAAATGAAACTGAAAGTGTAACTAACTAAGAAGGTATAACACAATGAAAATTAACAACACATTCTTGGATCAGGATAGCATATGAAATGGCAGTATGAAGAACTTGAAATTCTGAACTGAGAAGATTACATTCAAATCAACACAAGTAATACAATAAAATTGACACTTCAAATGCATCGGCATAAACGATAAACATTGCATAACTAATGTTAAAAAACAAAATCTTTGATGGCCTCAAATGCTTTAGTGACCCACATTCTTCTCTGCTCTAATAGCAGAGGAGTCCTCTGCTCTAATAGCCTCTGCTCTAAAGTTTCCCCTGTCCTGCTCCTCCTCCTCCTCCTCCTCCTCCTCCTCCTCCTCCTCACTACATATCCACGCCGCCCTCCTTCGGCCAGGTGTCAACAACACCTGAGCCGGATCCGGACTCCCTCGGGGAGTGAGGGTCGGAGACGGTGTCACTATCGGAGAGGCTTTCTGTGTAAGCAGAATCTCCCGTGCCAGAACTGAGAACTGTGCCACTGCTGCCAGCGGAATCCCAGAATGCCTCTGGGGTTCCTGAGGCCTCTGTTATTAATCCCCCCTCCCCCTCCTCCCCCTCCTCCTCCTCCTCCTCTCTGAGCTGCTGCCGCTGGCGGCTGATCAGCTTTTGGAGCTGCAGCTTGCTGGTGAAGAAGACCCGGCGCCAGCCCAGCTCAAGCCCGAGGGACCCCACCTCGGCCGGGACCGTCTCCCAGTGGCCCCGCACCGCCTGCTCCCAGAAGGCCTCTGAGCTGCACAGCTTGGGACCCCGGGGACAGAACGCCAGAGCAGTCAGGAGGTGGATCAGCGGCCAGCAACACATGGACACGGTAGAGTATCGTTATAGGACTGATAGCACGGCTTCTATCTACAGACTGACCGGTAGGGGTTAGACTATGTGGACATCGGGGATCAAACCCAGGACCCGGACTGACCAAAAGGTCCCAGCTACTCTCCCCTGCCCCCAGGACCTCCACACAACAGACAACACTAGTTTGCCGTTCCTTTAACAACGCAGGTGTGTGGGGGTGTGTGTGTTGTGAGCGCTGACCTTCCTGAAGCGGTGGGAGGTCTGGCCCAGCGCGCCCACCTCCTCCAGCTGCAGGTGGGCCAGTATGCGGAGCAGCAGGGCGTCAGGCAGGCGCTCCAGGTAGTCGTAGCAGCCTCGGCCCAGGGCCAGCGTGTAGGCCTGGACCCCCTGGCCGAACACCAGGCCCACCTGGCCTGGGGGGAGGGGGGGGGCTGGTGTTTAAACCTGGGAGTTTGTTGTGTGATTATAAAATACTAATAATGTATAATTTTGCAGAACCCCTTTTTTCCAAAAGGGTTATTATGAACTGAAATATTATCATTTAAAAATATATGATTATCCGAAAAACCTGCACACATCAAAACTCAATAATGACAATGTGTTTTAGAAATAAGGGGAATTTACTTTTACATTTGAGCATTAATAGCCTTGGTAGGCCGACAGTGGCTTGCGTCAAGAAGCAGCCTGCTTTAATAATGCTTACATGCCAACAAATCAAAAGGCCAACTGATGTATTGGATACTGCTATTCTGTATGGATACTGATGTACTGTATGGTTACTGATGTACTGTAGGGCTACTGATGTACTGTATGGCTACTGATGTACTGTATGGCTACTGATGTACTGTATGGATACTGATGTACTGTAGGGCTACTGATGTACTGTATGGATACTGATGTACTGTAGGGCTACTGATATACTGTATGGCCACTGATGTACTGTATGGTTACTGATGTACTGTAGGGCTACTGATGTACTGTATGGCTACTGATGTATTGTATGGATACGGATATACTGGGCCAACAGTGAGCCTGGGATGCGGGGTCCACTGCTACCATTACCGCATCTAACCGCACGGGGGCAGCAGAGAACCCTTTAGTCTTCATCATACTGTCATTCATCAGCACATAGACCGAGTTCAAACTTTAACCTGTAAATAACACTTTCTCGAGCAGCTCAATCCAACGATATACACTCGGGGAAAATCTTAAATCGATTCACTATCCTATTGGACTCAAAGCCGCTTCTTTTGCTCATTATGAGGCATGAGGAATGATTTGATCTGTGGGGTTTTTGTTGTATTTCTACATCCAACGTTCACACCTGCACCACAACCCCCAGATTACTGGTTAATATCAGTAGGTGATCGGTCCATGCTGTGTGTGCTGGGATGCGGAGGGATACGGAGCAGGGTTTACTCTGTAGGCGGGTGTCCTCCAGGTAGTCTTGGTGGGACTCTCTCTGCTCCCCGGGCTTTGCGTTCCTGGAGGCATTTCTGAGGGAAATCTTCCAATACCTCCATATTACCTGGAAGAGGATTTGCCAACGTTTGAACACAGCTGAGGAATCAAACCCACATTGAAGCACTGAGGAGCTGGACGCATGCCCCCGTGTCGTCTTGTCGGGAGACTGGTTGCGACATGGTGTTGCTATGGCGAAACATTTACTTTAACAGAAGCAAACAGACATTTAAGTTGAACAAGACCATAAATAACTTACGTCTGATTTAGTGATGCTCAATTGATAAAAATCCTTATTAGGCGCAGGGCCTTGTGCACTTATTTCAAATAAAGGTTCTTTCAGAAGAGAGGCCATGTCAACGAGGTTGTGGTTGTCATGCCAACAGCGGTACCGCACAGGAACACCAGGGGTGCCACTGAGCAGTGTGCCTCATATATTCTGAATATACTTGTATGTAATGTCATTTTGACCTAAAGAGTTGTACATTTATTGTATCAACGTATTCGTTTAGGGAACATTTTGAATTACATCCCTTAAATCACATTGTATTGAGCATGTGGACACATTGTTAAATCATTTCTTGACCCAAAACATTATTTTTGTGTAAATATATAAAAAAATGTATTATTAGATATAATTAACAAAGCAACTGTTGACCAACCAAAATAAATCCTCTATAGCACAATCTGTAGTTAAAAATCTTTAATTTATTTATACATATATTTATATATGTACACAACGACTTAACCATTCGTGTAAAAACAAGTAACATTTTGTCAAATCCAATGTTAGTCATCACTGGCATATTCCCAGAGACTCAGGCACTAGCTTCTAACAGGGTCCTCTCCGCTCGCCTAACTTTCAAGCTCATTGTCTGAAAGTTGAAGAAAAGGAATAAACGTTTTTTTCTGTCAGAGAAGAGCAGAGAAACAGCTTGGTCAATTATTATCCATCACAATTCATGATGCCAAAAAATAACTGGACGGAAATTCTGTATATGGTCATTTTCCAATCCTCGACTGCTTAACCCCTCATTCTCTGCCATTTTTGCCTTTAGCAATTTCCACAACTTGTACGTGGTGACCTATTCTGGCAAAAAGATTACCTAGGTTACCCCCAACGACCCTGAGACCGTTACAAGACAGTCTTACCCTCACCTCAGTGTAATTGGTGAACCTCCTGAAGTGCTGCACGTTAAAACACAAACACACACACACACACACACACACACACACACACACACACACACACACACACACACACACACACACACACACACACACACACACACACACACACACACACACACACACACACGCACGTCAGGGGGTAAAGAAATCATGATGAAGTTTGATTGGTGTTCATAACTCCATGCAGGTAAGTTCATAAAAGACGCCCTTCTCTTTCACTTGGCCTCAATAAGTCTCCTCTGACCTGGGCTTTTGTGCTGAAACAAAACGTACGCAAGACCCTCGTACCAGGGATGATCTTCAAATTCAGATTTTCCCTTTTTAAAATCTCCACAGGCCGTATATATATATATATATATATATATATATATATATAGGACAGTTCTATAGTTAGATAGAGCCGGCAGGCATTATATATAGGCCTTCCAGGCACGTTGTATAGAGCTACGTTCTTCTAAAATAAAATGAGGGCACGTTTTTTTTGTTAAAGAGAATACGATGTAGGACACTTGTTCACCATCATCATCCCCGGTTTGTCTCCACACTGGGGGACAAAACGTACTTTCAAAACAACAAACATCTCTATAAAGGTCCAGAGTGATGGCAGATTTGGCAGGAACCCTCCTCGAGGAAAATAAAAAGCTTAAGGTATACAGCCTTAGTAATTTAAAATATACATTGTAGTGGCCATCTCCCCAAGGCATGGAGCTCAACACACCTTGGTTAACCCAGTCCAAGCTGTTCCAGACACATAACATGTACATAATAGCGATTACAAATTAGGATATGCACTACGACCTTACGCGCATAGACAAAGAAATAAAGAGTATAGAGTTCTGTATATAGTCCATAGGGTATATAATTACCCTCCCTCCCCTCCCCACCCTTAAGTCTTGAGTAATAGTCCTTTATAATTCCTTCATCGTGTTCATGTAAACGTTTTTTCTTCTTCTCTAAGAAATAAAATAAAAAATCTTTGATTATTAGTCTTTTTGTTTGAGAAAATGTACTGTCACTAGCTGTACGAGACAGTGTGTGGGAGTGTAGAGTATGTGCTGCATGCTGCCCCCCGGTGGCGGGGACTGGAAGGTGTGCTACAGGAAGGGGTTGCTGGAGGATCCTCCAGCAGAGAACGCTCCAGTAGAGGCCTGAAGGAGACAACATGAGAGGGGGGTGGGGTGAGGTCAGTGGTATGAAAGTTATTCAGCTACAGACAGTAAACACTATTTTTCACAGTGCTAATAAAAGCATTTCATTTTGATGCGGTAGAAAGTGTATTACTTTCTAGCCAGATGTGTTTTGAATCGGATCCTTTCATCCCGTTAATCAACATTCCTGTGAGAAGCTTCCTCCCACCCACCCCAACACACTGGATAATGTAGTTCTTCTTCTGGGAAACATGTAGAGTAGTTTCCCAGCATGCTCATTGCTCACCATGAAGGGGTTGTTAGACAGGCCATGGCCGGCCCCAGCCTGGCCAAAGGGGGCCATGGTGGGCTTGGTGTGACCGTACATGGGGTAAACAGGGCCTGGAGTGGGGCGGGGAGAGAGAGAGACCGGAGGGCTGCACAATTAACACAAATAATCCAGTCTCTTCATGTTATCATGCGTTTGTATATTCAAAACAAATCTCCAGGAAAACTCTTTTGTACCGTTGTCAAATAGTGAAATGACAAAAATATGTGACTCCACACCCACAAGCAAAAGGAGGGATTGAAGTTTAGCAGCTATTCCAACCAATGCACACAGTGCAGCAACTACCAATGAATATTACTTTCGCTGCGCAAGAGTTGAACTCAGAAGGGAGCACCACATGTGACAAGTACGAGGCAAGAAGAAGAATAAAACATCATTCCAAATGATTTGCCCGCTGGTCTTTTTCATGTGTTCATAAGCAACTGTGGATGTAAATGTAAACCAACCAGGGAAAGGTAGTGCACAGGTAGGGGGGGGGGGGGCAGGGGACACTGGGGTAGTTAGGAGCAGGGATGGGGCACTAACCATTGGGTTGTGGGTGGTAGGCCCCAGGCTGGGGGTAGGGGCCTGGGGCCTGGCCAGGGAAGGGCTGCCCGAAGCTTCCGCTGAAACTGGTCGGGAGGCAGTAGGAGGGGGCATTCCCAAAGCCAGCAGGCATGCTCATAGAGCCAGTCGCGAAAGAGGCTACAACACACACGGGCCATACAGAAAGGGTCGGTTTTCAATCGCGCAAGAATGCACACGCACACACGTATGGGGACACCCGACACAGATGGGAGCTAACGCACAGGGACAGACACACCGGGACAACCACAAAGGAACACACACACAGACACACACACAGGGGTGGGGGTTGTGGTGGAGATTTAGACACTGATTTGTCTTACCGTTTCTCTTACGGTTTGGCCAAATTATAATCAAATATACGCCAATGGAAGACAAAGTGTTAGACACAGACCTGGAGGAGGAGGTCTGCCGTTGCTCTGGAAAGGATTGTTGGCCATCTCTGGGGCGACGGCTGAGGGAACAAAGGGGTTTGTGGAAGGTACCGCTGGAAGAACCCCAACAGCATGAACACGTTACGCATTGAAATATGAAGGAGAAAAGCATGCAGAGTGTTCAGAGCATTAATAAGAATAATTCTGTTTACCTCCGAAGCCATGTTGCATGCTGGTTAAGACGGATTGAGTTTGTGCGGGCGAGCTCCCCAACGCCGGTCCAAAGACATTCCTACAAACACAGTCATCAAGCATGTTGAAACCTTTCCTTTGAGAGACATTGTTTGGTTGGAAGAAACCGTCTGACCTAAACTCCAAACACAGTATAAAACGTCTTTTAATTCTGCTCCCACATATTTCGGCAAGTGTTTAGACTATATTATGTGATTGTCGTTCTCAGCTGTCTTTAAGTTTTTCCTGCAAACCAAATTGCATACTTGAAGAAAGCTAATTCTCTGTTGCCAGGAAGATTCGGACACTAAACAGGGATCGACCTTATCTCAAAATCTTTTGTTTTAAAAAACCCAGCCAGAGTAACAACATTCAGTGTGCATCACTGTCTACACTTCTGTTTCAATGGAAGTTACCGCTCATGGCTGCTCTCGCTCTCCCTCCCTCCCTCCCTCCCTCCCTCCTCACCCTTGCACATTGCTGCCGGTGGGGGCTGAGGAGCTGAGTTGGTTGTCCAGCTCAGCCAGGGCAGCGTAGCGGTCCTCGGAGGAGCTGCCCATCTGGCACTGGGAGGGAACCACACTGGAGATGGAGGGGATGGGAATTCCACCCCCTGAGGCCAGGGAGGGAGGGAGGGAGGGAGGGAGGGAGGGAGGGAGGGAGGGAGAGATAGAGACGGTCAAACCTTCCGAATCTTGTCGAGGAAGACAGGCAGTAAGTGTGTATGCTTAAATAAAATCAAAACAGCAGCAACGCAAAGGGGACCAGGAAATGAACGAAAGCATGACCGTTAATTCAGTTATACGGTGGGAGATTTTGACACTGTAAGTATAATATGTCATTTAGAATAATCTTTTGGCAGATACGCCAATTCTTTATTTTTCTGTTGCACACAACTAACACAAGTATTCATCGTAAATAATGACGACTGAAATGTAAAGTGGAAGCATAGTTGCTCAGTATGAGTGGAGAATGGGGGGGGGGGGGGGGGTTGGGAGATAGATGGGTCGGTAGGGGTACCTGACGAAAATGAGGTGGAGGGTGACGTGCTCAGATGGGATGGGATTCCAGAGTTTCCAAAAGCCTCGAAGTTGGCAAAGTTGGCATTTGAATGACCCTGAGAGGCAGCTGCCACCAACAGATAAGGGATACAAAACGCTGATCACGGCTGCAAAAGCATGGGGTGACGGCAGTGTAAATGGATACATATTAGACGTTCATCTATACACGGAGAAATACACAAATCCCCGCGAGGCACACCGCCACACCACGTGACAAACGTGACGGGTGGACTGTGAAAGCGGTTACCTGATTGCGTCGGAAAATGTGCAAAGTTGGCAAAGTTGGCCGAGCCGGCGGCTTGCGCGGGCGGACCGGCAAAGATGTCCCCTCCCAGGGCAGACAGCAGGTCAAACTTCTTCTCCTGCCCACCGAGGTGCACCTTGGTGCGACCCAGTCCAGGAGACTGGGGTGGGGGGGGGGGGGGGGGGAGGCAGACAGAGGAACAGAGGGTGTTGGTGGGAGCGGCTGGTTTAATGCATTGCAGTCGGATGCTGGCAGTGATCATTAAGCAGGATTTTTTTATCAGGGATGTCCTGTGATTTACCATTTAGTCACTATTCTATCATTTAGAACAGGATTTATTAGTTTGCAGTGAATTCAGATACAGGTCATTATGGAGGTCATTTCCTAGCTCTCTTGCTAGGAAATCCTGTTCAAGGACGCCCACAGGGAAGGCGGCGTCCATGGGGATCAAACCCAGCCGGTACCTTGCGTGGGGGGGTCTTGGTGAGCTGCAGGGTCTTGAGGGGCTGGACCTCCGGGGTGCTGCCGGTGCTGCTGGCCGAGGAGCCCGACACGCCGGCCTGGACGGTGGACACTGGCCGGGCCTGCTCCGGGGGGACATACCTGGACCCCCAGGGAAGGAGGAACCGTCTCATGTTAACATTAGAACGGATGGCTGTTGGTTGTTATTGTTATCACATGTTTTATACATACATTATTATAGATATGTATATGTATTTTGTTTCCAATACAATTAAGCAGTCAATTAACAGTTGGTTCCTGGCAAAGATCCGGCTTTTTGTGCCATCTTTGAGCAACATGTTTGTCATCGACTAAACACGAAGACAAGTAACAACAAGAACGTCTGTGACTGTCCCGAAACAAGAGTGAAATCAGATTACCATCTTTTCTTCTCATATTTCTCCTGAAGGAATTCTTTCACTTTCTGCGGTTCCCGGAAGTCAGGAACAACTGAGGTCCTGTCGTCATAGAGACCCAACCAGATGTGTTTACAGACCTGGCGGGGGAGGTCGGCGGGATGGGGTGGGGGTGCAGGGAAGAGGAATGTTAAGGGAGTCGGAGAGAGTAGGGGGAGAGAGAGGTTCGACATGAGGGAGGGGGAGGGGGTGACAAGGCGTGCGTAAATTTGTGTGTGTGTGTGTGTGTGTGTGTGTGTGTGTGTGTGTGTGTGTGTGTGTGTGTGTGTGTGTGTGTGTGTGTGTGTGTGTGTGTGTGTGTGTGTGTGTGGGGGGCAGGGTGGAGAGGAATGCAAATAAAGTTGTCTGAGCGAAGCCCAGTGATTTGCCAATAAAGTACTCGTTCTAGCCCATAACGGATAGACATCTGAGAGGATAATGCATGCGGAACACACAGAGCCTTTTTCTAAATGTGTGTGCTGCGTGGATACCGATAAGGAAACACATACCTCATTGGTGTGTTTCTGTAGGAACTCGATCTCATGCTGTGTGAATGTGGTCATAGAGATGGACTTTACTCTGTGTGGGGGATTCAGCCCTCGCCTGTGTGTGAGGAGGCAGAAAGGGGAGAGGTTCGCAGCAGAGAGCAAGATGCAACAAAAAACACACCAAAATACACCAAAACAACAACCAAAGCTAAAAATGAATGTAGCGCAGGGTATGAATCACCACATTACGCTTGTTTTTATCATCTGTCAATAATAAAAACAGATTAAATGGATTCACCCAAGTGTGGCCTGGGTTTGAGAAGGCTATAGTGTATAGAGTCTGAAGAGACAAATTTATTCCATGTGGGCAATTGACCACCGATACGGTAAAAATCCAAACCAAAGTTGAGAATTGTTTCCAAAGCGAGTTTCGAAGGGTCGAGAAGTGGTTTCCGAGACTAACAGCGATGCAGAAAACACCCGCCCCATGTTTTATTGTATACTAAAGGTGTGTTCGGACGTCCGAGGCACTTCTGCCTCCGACTTTATGTTTTATAATGCTAGTCACATATTTGAGTAAGCAGCAAACATATTTTAAACTGCACTGCTGACATGATGGTGGGCAGCCAAGATGAGGACCAACAATAACTTACGATATCCCCTATTCTCACCTCAACATCGACCACCCACCGAGCGGTCAGAAAAACAACATCTGTCAATCAAACACAAACAATGATGCGACCTATCCAGGTCGAAACCATGGGAACCCTTCTCCTGAAGACGGATAGTCCCAGGTTAAGACAAGTGTTGCTCGGTTCTGGTCCTAGCAGGCAGGCTAACGGTACCGCAAGGGGGTCCCACCCTACACAACTAACGCCTTCAACATCAAAACAGTCACACACTGCATCGTTAACAACAACAACAACAACAACACGAGACAACCGCACTTACAAGACCCCAGAGCAAGTGGTACAGACGAACGAGCCCACGGTCATGTTGGCGTAGGTCGGGCCACGTTGGTCGCAGTCGAAGCATCTCCGATTCGGGGGAAGGCTGGTCATCTCCCGGAGCATCTTCAGATGTGTGTCCTCCTGTTTTCGTTTCGCACTCGTCGCCATGACCCACTACTACTACTGCTTCACTGCTACTGTCAGCTGGAGGTATCAAGGTGAGGTCACGTGGGTGAGGGGATGGAGGGACTGTCTACCGGGGAGACGTACCGCGACGGCGGCGGCCAGACACCTTGCCGAGAGGTCTAGTTTGGGGGAGACTGTTGGCTGACTGATGAATGACTTCTTCCGAGTGGGAAAGAGGAGGAATACATAACTTCATGCACACAGTCGCCACCTATTGGATTGGAATGCTGCAAGTGTAAGAATGTTAATCTTATGTCTTGTAATTACATGATAACTTAGGTATATACTGTATATAAAGTTGATGTCGAACTACAAAAAACAGTAAATGATGCATACTTAATCATAAAATCTAAACAGAAAATACACACAAGAAATTCAACCAAATATTATTTTGTTTATTTGCAAAAATCTTGACAACTGCACATGATCGTCGACTCAAAATGGAAACATAATAAATAAAAAAATGTATGATGGTAGCTAACTAGTTCTCCATCTCCCGCCTTGACACCCTGACGTACTTAACATTCAAGGCTTTGGTCCCCGCCTTGGCTCCCGTCACCCAGCAGGTGTCTGCTGAATATCCTTGTGATGAAACATACCCTGTCTCCAGAGGCATCAATAGCAGGGATCACACACTGGTCTCTTTCATAGCCCTCCCTAGCGCTGGGTGACGGTGGTCTGTGGGTCTAGCGAACCCCGAGAACATCTTTTATGTGCTTCATTGACAGGCGTGTGTTGGAGTGACTTCCCTGTCGCGGTGGACGCAGCCTCGGAGACCACTGCTGGGAGGACCAGTGTGCTGTCTCTTGTGGGAGGACTGGTAAACATGAATCAGTAGATTTAAAGAAAATATGGCAAGGTCTTGGGGTTCTCATCCAACCCCGGCCGAGGCGCAACGGAATGCTTTCTGCTAGGACTTGTTAGGTTTTTTTACTTGCTTTGCTGGGAACAGCTTCGGCACCATCCATCTGCTAGGAGAAGAGATGAAGAAAGACACTCAATCATTACCTTTTATTTATTCAAGTTTCAGCAAGTTTAAGTTTCTATTAGCAGGGCTGTTTCTGTCCATCTGGAGGTCCCAAGCCACCACTAATACTAACTAACTTTTGTTTAGTTAGTTCATTTAATAAGAATGATAGATAATGGCTTAAATCATTTGAGAGTAGTGTTTAGTACTCTCTGGCCCGGTTGACCGTGATGATTCATTGGGCGTCACCTGTTTCCTCTTCCTGGTGACTCTGAAGAAGTCCTCCATGCGCATCTGTCTGCTGGGGCCGCTCTTCCTCTCCTCCCTTTCTTTTCTCTTTTTCTCCCGCGCCTCACGGAATTTAACCATTCGCCCGCGGATCCTGGGCTCTCTGAGGCCACACACACACACACACACACACACACACACACACACACACACACACACACACACACACACACACACACACACACACACACACACACACACACACACACACACACACACACACACACACACACACAAAAAGAAAGAAAATAATAATTTGGCCTGTGTGTGTATTTCTCATTTAAATTGGCCTGCAGTTTGTGTTTCAGTAGAAGCTTTACATTTTAGTTGTTTAGTTTAGTAGCAAAAAATGTTTACTTCTTCTTTAAAGTTTCTACTTAGTTGTAATAATGGATCCATTTGAACGATCAACTACAATTTTAAATTAAAAAAAAAACAAGATTGCGCAGCTTTTTTCTATTGCTATTTCAATGTTGATTGTATGCCTGAATTAATCCTAGCCTCACTGTTAACCGCTTGAGAGAAAAGCGTCTGCTAAATGACTAGAGGAAAATGTAAGGGTAACTATGTTGAATGTATGAGCAGAGTATGGGTCGTCACTTACAAGGTCTATATATATAAATATAAATATATATATATATATATACTAGCTCTATATAAGGTGAGACTGAAGCCCACCTACACATGAGCCTACCCACTTGACATGATGTGTGGTGCAGAGGAGCTGCACCAGGCCCTCCTCATCCGGCTCCGTCCACACCAGCTCCTGGGCTACGGTGCGGGCCCCCTCCAGGAACAACTTCCGGGCTTCTTGGTACTGCCAGAAATGAGGAACAGGATGTGTCTGCAGTGTGGCAATAAGAAGAAAAAGGTTGGTTGGTTTCACACATTCTCTGATTTCATTACAATGCTGAAGTTAGTGAATAATACAAGATGTCCACCTTATGAACCACAGGGTTCATAAGGTGTCCTATCCCGCACCTTTCTGTTGATATTCAGAACCACTTGCTCTATGGTGTGATGTTCCTGGATCAGCTTCAGGGCTCTCTTGGGGCCTAAACCCACTATCTTGTCGCAATAGTCACAGCCCAGCAGAATACACAGGTCCACAAACTGGTAGAGAGGAAGGCCAAGGGAGGTTTTCTAAATGTGTGTGCTGGAAGCGATGTGTGAATTAATGTTATTAAAAGTGACCTTACCTCCTCCTGGCTTAATTTCAGCTTTTCAAGGATCTTGGGTAAGGAATATTCAATAACCTCACTGGAAAAAAGTAGATTTTCGAATTTTATAGACCATCTATTAGCAATCTTTTATCAAATTTAGAAAAGTTCTTTTACATTTCAGTCATCGTCTTCTTCCCTCATTAATTTCTGAAGAACCATTTTGAAAAGTGGAAATCAATAAAAAAAAACAAGGTTTCTACTTTCATCAACATTTGACTAAAGAATCCAAGAATCCAGAAACAGCACTGTAAAGAGCACAGCTCTAACCTGTCCTTCTTTGCGTTCAGTTGACGAATGAGGAGGCCTGCTCCAAAGGGCAGGGTGTCCATGTCTTCTGACGCCACCGCGTCCGCAGTACCTTCACTCACGAGGCGCGCACACAGAGCCTCCCCATCCCCCGGGGCCTGGAGCACAATGAGATGCATCCAAATATTGTCCTGCCTCTGGTAGAATAGGTCTGTTCTGGGGAATTGGCTCGAGTTAAAGCATTTAGCAATAGGACATCTTGTTGCTGATAGCCTACCTGAAGGATTGGTACACCTAGAAGCTTCAAGAGCTGAAGGCATTCCTTGGTCTGTGATGATGCTAAAAAAAAATAGACAATAAAATGCGTCACTGATACTTTCAGGACTATTTAATACTAAGGGGAAACAAGTTGTGAAGTGAAGCTGAGTAGTGAATGGACAGTGCAATACTAAAATGCATGTTAACGGTTTGGTCCTACCAGCACCAGAGCGGTTTGGGGAGCCCCATCCAGCGGTCTCTGCTCTCCTCTCCAGCTGTAAGGGGTCACAGGGGGCTGTTGGTCTTCAAGACGTCATTGGTACTTATATTCTAAACAGACTCACAAATAACAATAGCAACATAATTTCACGTTGGCATATCACGTATTCTTATTTATTCAGAGGAGAGACATCTATGAAACGCACATCTTGATGCAAACCGCTGTCCACACTTACCACAGCCAGCTTCTCCCCAGGGGGCTTGCCGTCAAACACAAACACGGGCTTGATGTCATGTTCTAGGAAGGTGAGCGTTCGGAAGAAGATACCTGTCATAGGACTGAAGACACCGAATAAAACAGGTATCAGATACCTGCCCAATTAATATGGTAAAACCAGGAGCGCCCAAAATTGATAATTTATCCAATACCTTCACCTTAGAAAGTTGAGTTTAGGTACAGCAGTCCGAAACTGGTTCATAATAATAGAAGTATCCAGCGCAATCACCTTCCCTGATGAATGAGAGAAGACACACAGATACACAAAATACTCATGGTGTGATCTCCTTGTTTTTGTGCATCTTGTAATTGAGCATTAGCGAAGTTACTTTCAGAATAACAAAGGGGTATGCTAACTAGGATTAGCCACCAATAGAATACTACGAGTTACTACGACTAACCCTAAACCGAGTTATAATGTATTACCTGTGTAGTCACTTATATCTTTATAAGAGATCGCATCAGGTGCTGCGATGCGAATCAGATCGGCCAGTTTTGTGATCCCCATTGTTATGACATGGGAATAGTTTCCTTTAGCTGGCGCTACCTCAACAGTAGGACTTGTGTTTTGGCTGTAACACGGATGGACCAATAGGGGCAGTATTGGTCAGTGGTGTACAATCAAAGACACATCATCATCATCTTTCATTTATCATTTACACTGAAGTATTAAGAAATAATACATATTTGCATTAAGACAAAGAATGAATGTCTAACATCACAGTATAGGTACATCATCACAGACGCAATATTCATTCAGCAAATAGCATTTTTGTTGTGAAAGCCCGTTGGGATTTCTCACTAAATGCCCATGGACATGGTTCACATTGATCTTTCATCCAGAATGAAATATATTTTCTTATATACACATAATTACTTTATATACACAGACATCAAGTACACATATTTATAGCAATCTAGTTATTTCCAGCATACAATGTGGAATCAATGGAAAAAACTTTCATGCATTTACTCTTTTTGGTCATCAACATCCATTGCCAGAAACCATTGCCAACTAAATTAAAATACATGACCATTATCCTTCATCATTTGACTCAAGATAATAAATGGTATCAAAATGTTGAACTAAACTACTGTGTATTTGCAATTGCTCCAATGCTCCATTAACACTATAAAACTCAAGTGTTGCAACAATACTAATATTGTAAATAAATAGTATACACACAGTTGTACATTATTTTGGGTAAGACGCAATGATTATTTAGGGAAATTATTATGGCCTCTCTAGATTTTGTCATGTTATGACACTTAAGAGCAAAACAACATTCAATCAAACTACTGAACCACAACCCATAACAAGATAACCTGATTCCAACTGCCAGTCTAGCATTACTTTCCCAAACCAATTGTCTCACTCTATTGCTTATCCTTTTATAAGTCACCCCACCCATTTGTAAACTATCACCCATGGGCAGTGTTTGTAAGATTATAACCATTGAGAGGACTAACATGGCGGTTGTTTCTTGGTTCACATTGTGACCATGCAAGGGAGAGGACTAGAAAATGGAAGGAAGAATTTGATCCGACCACCGCCGTTTGGGAAAGTCAATGGCCAGTGGTCCGTTGTGGGTGGTTGTTAGCGACGGAACCAGGTCCAGGTGTTGACCAGCCAGAAGGCCACGGTGGCAGAGTACAGAATCATCTCTCTCCTGGAGCGCTCCTTGTTCTCCTCCTCCAGCAGCTGCAGACGGCGGTTCAGCTTCACAATCTGAAAGAACCGTTCGCTAGATCAGGGATCGTTAACCTTCACTCTCAGAAGAGCCATATCTGGTCCCTCCCACCAAATAAATATATCTTGAGCCACAAAACCTATTCGACCCCTAAAATGAAGATAACACAGCATCTAACTTTTGTACCTAGTTATACTAGATATATAATAACCAATAGCCTATAGTTGGTTGCATTTATGAAATGTATTGTTGTAGAACAAAATATTAAAACATTTTATTTTGCTATTTCAGTGTCACAGTATCACCTTGATCTCCAAAATAAGAGGTGTTCCCTTTGAGATAAAAGATAAAAAGTTTTTATTATTAAAAGAAAAAATAATAATCAGAGCTACATGGAGCGGGGGGATAGAGGGGCCACATTCGGCTCCAGAGCCGCAGGTTGCTGACCCCTCACTAGATAGATCAAATACTATCAGCACTCCAAGAGGCATTCTTACACCGCTCGTATCCATCTGTACGTTCCGGCTTATTTTTGAGTTGGTTTACCACCTAGTGGTAATGTAGTGTCGGTTAGTTACCTGACGTCGCAGGGAGGACGCGTCCACCAAACTGGACTCCTCAGCTGCTAAATCAAGGGTCATTTCCATCTGGGTCCTGTGGACAACAGTTTGTTGGGCATTATTAAGCTAGATATTAACCCCAGCCATTTTTAAAAAGGGCCCCTATTTTACCATCAGGTTTAAGTCTGATTAGGGTCCACCTAGACATGTGATGGCTAGATAAGCCCACCAGTTGCTACACTCCACTGGGTAGGCTGGTTTACTGATCTATCCTTCATACATCTAGGGGGACATTCCCGCTTGTGATGTCAACAAGTCGCATGGCAGATTTTCCGATGGCTTGCAATGGCTAATAACAATCAAATCCATTGTTAGAAAAAGGGGCCTTTTAAATATTAAGCGGTCAATCATATATCATATTTGTTTTTGCTGCCACCTTGTGGATTTGTAGTTAATATTATCAGAAGGAATGGAAACGGGTATAATATACATGTATATGAGCACAGCTTAATACAGTTGTATGAGCATGTTGGCGTATGTGACTTTACTCTTGGTTTGCCGACCCCTTTAAAGCTAAGAAAACCAGTCAGTCCAGACGTTGAACGTTACGACATTATGATAAGGTGACCAACTGGTACGGGTTTCCTAATGATTTATACAGGTTTCCATAGGAAGCACAGCAGATTATATTTCAAGTGTTTTCTCTGCAAGTACATTGACTTGCTTCTGATGAGTTGAGACGTATTTATAGAATAAAACAAACTAAGGTAACCACAAGAAAATGTCCAGAATGGTGCGAAAGTTATGCAGCTTCACGAGAAATAAACATACAAATATCACTTGATTATATATTAGTAGAATCTTAAGGGTTTGACTGGTACCGATTGTCAGAGCCAGGTTCAACAACTATGGAGTGTTGGTTGTGCACATAACAATGACTACCATATAGTATAGGGATAAACTCATTAACTCCAGTTCCGGTTGGAGGTTATCTCTCTCATCCTTTTGTGCTGAGAATTATTGCCATTTCAATTAAGTGATGACATCATAATAGGGTGTCACAACAGAACTGTAATAAAGCCAAATATATGATAAGATACTAATGAATTAAGTATCGGGGACAGGGAATTGTAGTTGGCAGGGTGTTCTGACTCCAAGCCAGGAGGGTTGGGGTTCAATCCCAATGTCCCCCAAAGCCTAAATGTAGGCATCCTCGAGCAAGATACCCTAATCCACAGCCTTCTCCTTAATAAACAAGTCTGAATCCTCTGTTGGTCATTTTAGATAAAAGGGACTTAAAACCGTCATTCACATTTTCCCACACCGACGGCGAAGACAACCAGGCAGGGCGACAGCCAGTCAGGGTTAGGCGTCTCGCTCAGGGACACCTTGTTATCAGCTAGGAGGAGCCGGGGATCAAACTAGCAACCTTCCGGTTACCAGTCCACCCCGCTCAACCACCTGAGCTACTGCCTTAAGACGACAAACAATGTGGACCCTAACCCAGACGGGGGTCCCCCCGCTACACATCCCCAGAGGAGAGGGAGAGGCGTCACCTGCGCGGGCCGTCCTCCAGGAGCTCCAGGACCTGCTGGTAGGCCCGGCGCGTGGTGGACTGGATGTAGCAGAGCAC
Organism: Gadus chalcogrammus; assembly: GCF_026213295.1. NCBI lineage: Eukaryota > Metazoa > Chordata > Actinopteri > Gadiformes > Gadidae > Gadus > Gadus chalcogrammus. Next base: position 19,962,246 of record NC_079419.1, on the reverse strand, counting down.
GCCCCCCGCTGTGTACAGGCTGTAGTTGGCGTCCTCCGGGGAACAGAGAGGGGGGCACGCCCGGAACGGCGGGGGGGCGGCCGAGGGGGACGGGGACACACTGGTGGGGGTAGGAAGGGAAGGGGGATGGAGAGGAAAGAGATGTGAACGATGTGAGAGTGAAAGACTGAATGAGTGTCGGGAATGTCTTTCAGATAAATCCATAAATGAGTTACCACAGCTCAAAGAAAAAGAGTGAAAAGCCACCAAAAATAGCTTCACAAATTACAAAAGAACAAGTCAACGATTATCAAGATAAACCCGTATTAGCTTTCTGTCGATTCAACCATCGATTGAGCGACTCATGTCCTGTGGTTTCCGTGCTAGTGAGCCAGCAGCACCCACCTCATGTCCGCTCGGCCGGTGTGGCTGACATGCCGAGGGGCCAGGTTCTCGCTCACGCTCCGTTCCCGTCGAGACCGTGAATGAGAGCGCACCTGGGGATTCAGAACCACCACGGATTACTACGTCGTTTAGGTTGAAGCTGGTCGAGTCCAAGAAACATTGTGGGTTTAACTGGTGTGGAATAAAATAAATCATACGCGACGCAACAATACTTAGGGATGCGTTCTGATCACACAACCACCCATTAGCATTCATTTATCATAGAAATGTAAGCAATGACTCATCGTATGAATAAGAGCAGATGAAATACAACACAAGGGACCAAATTAGGATGAATCCTGATGGGTGTGTGCCTACCCCCTGGCTGACGTGGGACTGGGGCGACGGGGTCTGCTCCGTCTCCAGGGAATCCAGGGGCTGCTCAGAGAGGGTTAGGGTACGTGGGGGGGCCTTCATGTCCAGCAGGTCCATGGGAGGTCCAGTGGTTTGGATCAGGTCCAGGTCGTGGGGCCGGGAAAACCGAGGATCATCTTCATCTCCTGAAGAGTTGAAGAGATGATGGTGATGGCCATTTGATCCAACAGAAACACTTCCAAAGACAAATCCCCTTCTGCCGCATGTCAGATGAAATGATCTTCCTTTAAACAAGTTTTAGATGATTTGCAAAATATGAAATCCATACCATTATTTGAAAACAGATGAGCTGATTGCTGAAGTAACCCATAAGCCAACAAAACTATTAAGATTCACTACACTGTACCTCATCGAACAATTCACTCACTCATTTGTCTGGTTCAGTTTTTCCGTCTCCAATTCCTTTCCATCGCTACCAATGATTCATTGTCTTGTTGTTGTATTGATATGATACACATCACAGCAAAGACCAAGATAGACAGAAATAAAAAGAATCAAGTCGCCATGCCTACCCGCTATGATGATCCTCTCGGGTACTTGCATGAGCGTGGTGGGGAAGGGGAAGAGGTGATGGACAGGCAGCCCCCCGGAGTGAGCGTCCGGGGCCACCTTGAGGGTCTCTGGGATTCTCATGCGCTGGTTGATGCCCTCTGTGTACTCCAGATCATAGTGGATGCGGTTCATCTCGGTCTCCTCCGCAGAGGGTGAGGTATAGGTTTGCCCACTCATACAGTCTACAGACGTCAAGGAAAAGGAAGCTAATACAACATGGGCCAATAGTGTGTAATGAGAGCCATTTTTACGTTACATTACATACATTTTTTTACAGTGTATGATCTTTCACCCTTTATTGCATTTCACAAATTGTCGGTGGTCTGAAATTAATAATAATATATTGGACCTAATTTCGTTTTGTTGAGGATTAGAAAAAAAAAAAAAGGACACCGAGGGAACCGCAGCCCATAAATAACAACCCAATATCTATGTGATTTGAGACAAAGTCTGATAATTTAGTTATAAAGACTCATTGACAATGTTTAATTGGGTTGTCATTCTATCACAGAAGATAGACAATTGTGTTAAAAGGCTAAACGATGCCAACTCTAGTGTCCATTCTCGGCCGTGAGGAGCTTCACGGACGCGACCTGCGTTGGAGATACCGCTTGAGGCTAGCTGGCTAGTGCGGGCATATCCGCATAAAACGGCTTCATTCGGCCTGTTGTGCTGCCAAACTTACCGTTCGGGAGTCTGCAATGTTCAGTTCATACGATTTACAGACAGGGACTGGAGGGCATATGAGATAAACAGAGCCACGACGAGCGAGGCAGAAGGCGGCTACAGGGCAGTGTTGCCAGATTGGGCTAGATATCTGGCCCAATCTGGCAACACTACTACGGGGAGAATGTGTGTAATTATTCGCTCGTTTTGTTTGACGTGGTGCGTTCGCCAGAGCGGAGCTTAAGTGTTCTGATGACCAACTAGGTTGGATGGAGAGAACGCGGGAGGGTACTTGAGAAAAAGTGCCTACAATCCCCCCTACTAGCGGTATCTGTCAAATAGACAAACGTCGACTAATGCGCACACAGTGTGCTTATTAATCGTCCATCACAAATTAAACCCAAAAGTTAAATTAAATATTATTTGTGTGCGTGTGTGTGTGTGTGTGTGTGTGTGTGTGTGTGTGTGTGTGTGTGTGTGTGTGTGTGTGTGTGTGTGTGTGTGTGTGTGTGTGTGTGTGTGTGTGTGTGTGTGTGTGTGTGTAACCACTTATATCAATTATTAAGGGTAGCTTTTATCATATGTGTATAGATATAATCACCTTCAATGATTTATTTTAAATATTTATTAAGCAAGTGCTGCGTGCATATTGAACACATAACTGTCACTGTGTTCTCAGATACCTTGAGCAAGAAAACAGAGAAGAGATTTGTTCTCAAGGTTCTGCATCAATTGCATAATCCATATTGAGATGGCCACTTTAATGCAAACATTTACCGCTGTCTTTGTTGTTTAAGTAAAATTCCCTATACTTTATATATATATATATATATATATATATATATATATATATATATATTCCTGGAAGAGATGACCACACACAGTCCTAGGATGATGAGCCCTGTTCCGTCGCCATGGTAATCTTCGTAGAAATACAACTCCCACAAACCTAGGTCCTCAATATGCCGCGCATGCGCACTCGGCACATGCCATTATTTTTGTCTTTTGAAGCTTCAATTGAAGAACTGGGCTGTAGACTCTGGTCAAAATAATTTAAAAATTCATATCGGAAAGGGGCTTTTTTAATCCTCTTATCACCACGATTCATATACATGGATACCGAACACATATAGAGCGCTTTGTGGCCCGACTTCTGAGTCAGCTGCCCGGAGTGACAACCCCGCCGGAGCCAGCAGACTGGGTGTTGATCCAGCAGCAGGCGGGCTAGCTGGCTAGCCGCCTAGCTTCTTAAGAACCAGAGGAATTGGGCAAGAACAACGAGAAGGAATAAGACTTTGACAACTGCACGTTGACAGAGAAAGGGTCGCGGTTGTCCCTTTCCTGTGTAGCCTGTCAGGGGGATGATGGCACACCTCCGAGACATGCAGAACCAGGTAAGAGGAGTCTGGGATCCAGACTAGTGTCACCTCCCTTCTGCCACCCAGACACAGAGGCGAACCCCTGGGTGTCTCTGAGCATGCTGTTCATTGACGTATGGGTGGGAAGCGTGGAAACCATAATAGCAAACGTCGATGTTGCACATGATATGGCGTAATAACGCTGTATGAAAGATATTCACATCTTTAACGAATGGTAGAATAACGGTGATGCCAATATGTACATTGGTAATATAAGGTGCTAAGATGTTTAGATGTTGTCTCTGCCACCCAAAAACGACACATGACAACTTTGTATCTTCTGTTACAATCCCTTCATAATTGTTTAAAGCGACTACAGTTTAACCATAAAGACGTGCAGTGCCTCTTAAGTACCCCATTAAAAGCACTAAGTTCAAGTGCACAGGCTTCTATACTGGCTATAATTGTGGAAACTATAATAGTAAGGTTAGCAGCAGGTCATCTAAAACTTCTATAATATATAATTTAAACATTTATCAAATATAAAAAACTGTTTGGCCATCAAGTATGACTTATACATTTCAGCTTGAACACACTTTTTGGATAATAATTATTTTAAAGTTTTTATTTGTGTAACCAGAATTCTCGGTTGGACCCGGAGGAGTATTTCACAAAGCAGGAGCGCATCGGCAAAGGCTCCTTCGGCGAGGTCTACAAGGGCATCAAGAACCGCACGAAAGAGGTGGTGGCCATCAAAATCATAGACCTGGAGGAGGCAGAGGATGAAATAGAAGACATCCAGCAGGAGATCACGGTGCTGAGCCAGTGTGACAGCCCCTTTGTCACCAAGTATTATGGCTCCTACCTGAAGGTGAGCAGGCCTAATCAAGTCCCAGTTTACCTGTGTAGCTCTTAATCAGTCACAGCCTCAAAGGGCTTCCCAGTCCCACGTTATACAACACAATACAACTAAGAATGAAAACATAAAGAAGGGGCACTCCTTTGGGGTTAGGTCTGGAGTGCAATAGATGCCAAATGGGTCATAGCACAAAACAAAACAATGTTTAAAAGTGCTTATCTATCTGCAAACATTAATTTACCAACGCATGATTATGTGTGTGTTGGCTGCAGTGCACCCAAAACACAACAGCCAACCAACAATGGCGATAGTAACTGTGGACGGTCTTGACTCTCTTTCAGTACATTGATGTCGTGTTTGTTTTTTGCCCAGGGGACCAAACTGTGGATTATCATGGAGTATTTAGGTGGTGGTTCAGCTCTAGATCTGGTGAGAAGACACTTGTACCGTCCACCTCTAATGCTCAAATAAACTATAATAAACTACATTTAATGATGTCATCTGTTATCTTGTAACATCACAGATACTCATGCCTTAATGTCTCTCATCTCTTCCTCCTTGTGTGGTCTGCTAGCTCCGCCCAGGCCCTCTTGAAGAGACTTACATCGCTACGATTCTCAGGGAAATCCTTAAAGGACTGGAGTACTTGCACTTTGAACGCAAGATCCACAGAGATATCAAAGGTAAGAAGTCAACTGCAAATTCCAGATCACAGGAGTCGACGTGAATGACTGCTATTGGTTTCTGGGCTAACTAGAGAGTGGTACCTTTATCTGACCTGGCTGTGTTTAGTCACCGGTGTCTCTGCCTTGTTTTCATCACAGACATTGTCCCAATGGACGGACTAAATTATAACGTCTTGATAAGCTGTACTGAAAATAAAGACATAATAATAATGTCCGGTAGAATACTGGATCTTGTATACAGTGTATGGCTTGAGTGGTTGAGAATAGTGTCCAGTTTTAGTTCTGAGCACTTAATTTAAATCTGCATTTTTTTTTTCATTGGAAACTTCATAAAAGCATATTAAAATAGAAGATCATGATTTGCACATTAGATTCCTGGTGTCATTGCCCAACCACACTGGTGAGTTCAGGGCTCACCTGTTCAGAGTTCACCCAGGCTCTGTATAGCTACCCCCTCCCACCCCTCCTACTCATGTATGTTGTACGTCCTGGCACTTAGTACGCACTTATTGTATGTCGTACTAAGTTATAGTACTTAGTTGTGTAGCATCTTATCCTATCTTTCTTTGTTGGTTTAATGAACATCCTTACTGCACCGACAGCGATATATTGTTTCACCTTCTCCTGACTTCTGCTTTGGATAAAGGTGTCTGCTTAATGCTCTAAATGTAAAGCCCTCCCCCAGCCCCAGAGGCTGTGAGGTGGTGGACCGATGGAACATCAGACCATCTCTTTGTGCCTCAGCCGCCAACGTGCTGCTGTCGGAGCAGGGGGACGTGAAGCTGGCAGACTTCGGGGTGGCGGGCCAGCTAACGGACACGCAGATCAAGAGGAACACCTTCGTGGGCACGCCTTTCTGGATGGCGCCGGAGGTCATCAAACAGTCGGCCTACGACTTCAAGGTGAGTTGAGATGTATTGGTGTTTTTCAGGATCTTTGTGGGTCAGTAGTAAGTAGGTAAATGCATGCGTTTACTAGACCCAGGTCTTCCCCCAGGTCTTCCTAAATCAACGTTTGTCTGGCATTTTGCAAGCCAGATTTTTGGTATTTTTTTAATCGAGAAAGGCCTTTTTTCTGAACTTTGAGATTAAAAAAAATGGTCCATATTCACGAGTCTTAAATCTGACATATTTAACACATTTATTGAATGAATATTCAAAGTGTCTGCAGAATGTCCTCACACCACCCCTGTTCCTCTTCCCTAAGGCGGATATCTGGTCGCTGGGCATCACCGCTATTGAGTTGGCCAAGGGGGAGCCCCCCAACTCTGACCTGCACCCCATGAGGGTCCTCTTCCTCATCCCCAAGAACACCCCTCCCACCCTGGAGGGCCCCTACAGCAAGCCCTTCAAGGAGTTTGTGGAGGCTTGCCTCAACAAAGACCCACGCTTTGTGAGTGAAGCTGTGTGTGTGTGTGTGTGTGTGTGTGTGTGTGTGTGTGTGTGTGTGTGTGTGTGTGTGTGTGTGTGTGTGTGTGTGTGTGTGTGTGTGTGTGTGTGTGTGTGTGTGTGTGTGTGTGTGTGTGCGCGCGCGCGAAACTTGACCCAACCGCCCGTCACCACCAGCCGGTATGGCACACTGGCCCAATGGATGTTGGGGCAGTGTGCCAGTGCCTAAGATATTAGGGTGGCCGGCGTCTCCCTCTACATACCAATCACTTTGAGTCACTTGGAGTCCTAACAGTCACAATGTCCTAACAGGAAGAATGAATGCACCGACCCTGACCCTTGACGGAAGCTTCAGTCCTGAAAGGCTGGAATTTGATTTTAAACTGTTGTTCAGTACCTGTCACAGGATAACCACTAATAACATTAAGACAGAAATGACTAGTGATTTAATGTTTTGCCTAGCAGGCAAATATTACAATGAAAATAAATTGTGAAAGGATTGACTTTAGATTGTTTGTATGATGGGTTAAGGCTGGAAGCACTCCTTCCTGATGGTCTTCACACTGAATGATGAGCTTTGTGCCTCCCTCCCTCTCTCTCCCTCCCTCCCTCTCTCCCCCCCCCTCTCCCTCCCTCCAGAGGCCAACAGCCAAGGAGCTCCTGAAGCACAAGTTCATCACGCGCTACACGAAGAAGACGCCCTACCTGACAGAGCTCATCGACCGCTACCGCCGCTGGAAGGCAGAGGGCCACGGGGAGGAGTCCAGCTCCGACGACTCTGACATGTGAGACAGGTCACACACAGACAGACAGGCCGATGGACAGACAGAAGGACAAGCAGACAGACATAACGACAAACAGACAAACAAAAATACAGACGGAGAAAGCTGACAGACAAACAAGGCTGATGGGCAAACTTGAAGACAGGCAAGCAGACAGACAGATAAAGATCTTAAAGACAGACAAGCAAGCAGACAGACAGACAGACAAGCATACAGACAGACAAGCAGAGAGACATGCTATTCCCATAAAATAAATTGAAACACTACAGGATCTTTTAGAAAGGATCATACAAAAGATCCATCAGAGCAAGGGCGGGGCCAATACAACGCCCTGACCTGTCAACAATACCTTCAGGCTGCAGTACAGAGAAGGGTTTAGGTTGATGCTCATGTTCAGGTGAGGGGGTGTGGAAACAGCCTTCTGGGTGTACTAGGACCTAGAGGGTTTCTCACTGCTCTCTCCTCCGTGTGGGTTCTCAGGGACGCCGACGGAGACGACAGCCAGTCCCCCATGTGGACCTTCCCCACCGTCAGACCCAGCTCCATGAACAAGCTGCAGAAGGGCTACACACACACAGACCAAGAGGCACGCACACACACACACACACACACACACACAGACACCAAGAGGCACACACACACACACACACACACACACACACACACACACACACACACACACACACACACACACACACACACACACACACACACACACACACACACACACACACACACACACACACACACCAAGAGGCACACACACACACACACACAATTCAATCAATCAAAAGGTAGACACGCACGCACGCACACATGCACAGAACAATAGGTACACACACACACAGACAGCCTGGGGTGTGCAGACACAGATTGAGCTACACCCACTGGCAGGAAGGAGGGCACCGAGCTCCCATCCGTGCTAGATAAAGAGACGAGCCCACATCCTCCAGAGATAAAAAAGAGGCCAGATGAAGTGCCCCACGTAGGCCTCAGCGCAGCCTGATGTCCACACTCCACCATCCAAACCCAGCCTCGCCAGATAGAAGATCAGTGAGGAAAGCACCAATGTGAATATCAACTGTGTGTTCAGTCTGTGTGTATTATATAGCCCACACGTATATGAAGGAGGCTTATACCAAATACAGGTAATGTCTCTCAAACCAATGAGTCGCTCAAATAGATTATTAAACGTCATTCATGCATCATGGCGGATATAATTGTGTGGGTTCCCTCAATTCAACAAAACAAAATAAAAACCATTGGTATGCTTTAAGCACCCCCCCCCCCCCCCCCCCCCCCCCCATCAGGCGCGTGTGGGATCAAAGCCCTGATGGACTATGGCCATAGTCGCACCTTTGCACGTTTAAGCCCCTGCATGTGTGGGAGCCAGAGGTACAAACACACAGCCTCAGGGGAACACACACACACACAACCAAAGTACGCATGCACATAAACACACACACAAACAGAAACACAGAAAGACACACACAGAAACACATTGAGAACAGAAGTACACACCATGAGTCCTTTGTTTATAATGTGTTCGGTGTTTCTGTCCAGTCAGCAGATTCGGTGAAAAGGCAACACAAGTCACAGTGTCTGTCAGCTCTGGTCACGCCCATCTTTAGAGAGGTAGGTCCGCTCTGATAGTCCTTTAAAACTGCTTCTATGCTCCGTCAGCTCCGTTAATGGTTCATGTGTTTCCAGCAAAAGCTTCTGGGTTCGAACCTCAATGTCCACCTGTAGACCCCCCCTGAGCAGGATGCCTCACCTGGTACTGCTCCCCAATCCCGTGTATCCATAGAATCAGGCTATTGATAACAGTACTTGCCAAATGTCTTACATTGTAAAATCTGTAATCTCTTACGTGATTTAAAATGTTTACATGCTCCAGTGGTATGAATACACAAGATCAAGTCCTCGGGGAAATGATTGCAACAGGTTCTCATTTCAAAGTGATTCCCGTTGAATTCAGGAGCGTTACTAACGAGCACTACAGGGAGGGGACAGGGCCTCTGGCTCAGCCACGCCACCAGGTAGTGTGTAGCGGACAGGGGGGGGGGGGGGGGGGGGGGGGTCGATCCCAGTGCATTTCAGCTGGGAGACGAGCACTACTGCACTCTTGACTCCACCCGTATCTCTCACCACTCATCCGGCCCCGTGTCGTCCCATCTCTCTCTCCACACGCGCGTCCGGCTCTATGTCGCCCAGCTGAAAGAGAAGAGGCGGGCGGCCGGCGGGGGCGTGGGCGCCATCGAGGAGCTGGAGAACGCCTTCAACCTGGCCGAGGAGTCATGCCCCGGCATCTCGGACCGCCTCGTCACGCACATGATGGAGAGGGTGTGCAGGTGAGGCTCGAGAGAGAGAGAGAGAGAGAGAGAGAGAGAGAGAGAGAGAGAGAGAGAGAGAGAGAGAGAGAGAGAGAGAGAGAGAGAGAGAGAGAGAGAGAGAGAGAGAGAGAGAGAGAGAGAGAGAGAGAGAGAGAGAGAGAGAGAGAGAGAGAGAGAGAGAGAGAGAGAGAGAGAGAGAGAGAGAGAGAGAGAGAGAGAGAGATCATATGGAAGCAGGTTTTTCTTTAGACACCCTGCCTTGACTCGCCTACTGTTACAGGGCAGTTTACATATTCTTATCATCACTGGTATCTCCTTGTCCGTTGCGTGGTAGTATTTACAGTATAGGATAGACATGGGGGGGTTCCTATCACACAGAACGTCCTGCTTGTTTAGTAACGGATAAAGGAGGACCAGGTGCTCTTCTGGATAGTTCTGTAATGGTTTGGCCTTTTGATTTATTTTGTTCTCTTTTCCCAGGTTTTCCTTAAACGGTAACACCACCCCATCTTCACGGTGAACGACCAGCTGGATGTAACCCCCCCCCCCCCCCCCCCCCCCCCCCCCCACCCTTCCAAACCCGGTCCTTTTTTGTCTCCAGGACCCCCCCCCCCCCCACTCCCTTCAAACCAGGACCAGAGAGAAAATATAGTTTTTCTCCTCCCACACCCCCCCCCACCCCAACAAGATCTTTAAATTAGTTATAATTAAATATTTTTACAATTTTCTTTAAAGAATGGAGAGTATTTAAGATGACAAAGCCATGACATTCAGAGCATTGTGTATACCTGCAAGGTTGAGAAGAAGTCCTATAATAAAGTCTATGGAAAATGTCAAACAGTTGTTTTTCCTCGAGGTGAATGATCTTGATTCCTGGCGAACCCTAGAGGGGAGGGGGTCACCAGAGGCAGCCACTGCTGTTCTGAAGGCTGTATTACACATGCTGTCTAGAATGGCATTCACTAATTCATTATACAGCATTTGGTCAGAAGCTGGCTAGGTTTTTGGATTGACAAGATCCATAACCATGTGTTAATTTACTCCTCTTTACATGTTGTTCCTCCATGCAATGCATTTCCTTCCCATTTAGATATGCATATACATCATCCCACAGCAGCCAGTTACCACCTCAAGACAGGTTGGTATCTTTTGGGTCCTACTCAACGAGGCTTACCAGTGCTTGACCCCGGCCGTACACTAATCCCCCTGGCGTTCCAGAGGTCAGCGGGACAAGGCGTCCCCTGCCGCGCAGGACCAATATGGACATGACCCCGTAATCTCTTCCTGGCATTACGGTGCGATTAAAAGCAGTTGTATACAAAAGGTAGGGTGAGGTATGTAGTGAAAGAGTTGGTCAAATTAATGTGTAGAAGGAGGAGTTTGGCTGTTGGTTGACAAAATATAACCACAGAAAAAATAACAAGTATACTGCAAGTTTGCTAAAATGATTTATTACAACATATGCATTAATAACAATATTTTGTAAAATTTTGGCTAAAATGGCAGTAAGGTGGAATGTTCTTATAAACACTAGCCTTAGCTTGTGGAAGATATATTGGCTACACTGATCAAATATCCCATATCATCCTACAGAGTCGTAAAGGCCCAATAAAAACGGATCTATAATCTATTTGGAAAATCCAAAAAATGTAACCTTTCACCTCTTTTGAACATAGTACTTCATGTCACTGAAATAGGACTTCAACAATGTTTTCTTTATGTTGGTAAATGCGACATTGCCTAGCAACTTTGCTGCAGAAGCAGACCTCAGAACCCTCCTTCAGTTAAATGCCAGTGTGTCATCGCCCCTACATATCCAGCTACAGAGAACAAAACAAAAAAAGGTTTGTATAGTATGGGCCCGATGACACAATCTTCATAAACTGCTCCCCGTAACTCCTCACACCTCATTATTCAGTCATAAAAGCATCACATTAAAACAGCTGGGCAGTTTAACTCTGTTTGGTAGCATGCACCACTCATTGACATTTAAAAACACGTGACCTTACACTGCGGACGTGGCGTCCGAGGGGGTCCACACACCTTACAGGCACATCACAGTCACAACGCCAGCTACTCCCCCCGTCAGAAAGGACCAGGTCCGGGTATTCAAGTCACAAGGAGAGCGGTACTGGGAGGACACTTCCCCCACACACTAACAGCAATCCTGGTGTTAATAATCAAGATTAGGGGCTGGGTCGTCAAACGTTAAGATGGGAGTCGATAGGCTGATCTGAAAACAGTTCTTCACTCAAAGTATCAGATATTCACACAAACACGCGACCCAGGGGCGTCATGCCGGGATAAACATTAAAGGGAAGGCCGTTTAGCACCTTCAAATACAGCGACTCGTCGGCACGAAACGACTTCAGAGCACGCTTTGTCTTTGACGATGTTGGAAATGGGACCGTTTGCTGTAACGCTAGTTTGCACAAAAGAAGAAGCTTCTTTTCACAGTTGTGGACTTCTGTCAAAAGAAAAGGGGGGGAAATGCTAAAACCTACCATATGATAGGGGTTTATGGCCTGCAGGACTATAGTACATAACATTTCCAATGAGAAAAAATAAAATAAAGTAACGGTAACCTGTGTGTTGGCATAAAAAAGAAAAAGGTGCTTCCACTAAACCGCTCAAATTACTTCATCGGATCAACTGGCAAAAGGCTGATATCTGCAAACTGGCAAGGTCAATAATAAGTAGACATAAACATAATAGTGTGAATAGATATATATCGTTTGGTATAAAAGAAAAATCCCAAGTTCTAGTGAAATAAAATAACATAGTGGCAACTTGTACAGTCAAGGACCTCAAGGTCTCCCAAGCAGTCAGTCGTATTCAGCCCACGAGGCCATGGCTCACAGACCTGGGATGGGACCGAAAGCATTGGATTATCACCAACGTCATCCAAGGACTTTTACTGTGAAAATACTGAACCTTCAGATTTGATTGATTTGATGACCAAGCACAAACGTGTCCCACTGTGTTGGTGTGTCTGTGAGAGTGTTTGCCCTCACCTTGGGGTTCACACATGATGGCCGTCTCCTTCGCCATCTCCTTGTTTCTGCATCTGTAGCTGCATTTTGGCTATCATCTCCTGCATCCTCCTCAGCTGTACACAAGGCAACACTTTACCAAACCATCCATAGCCATGGTTTGTAAGGACTCTCCATTTCCGTCAGTTAATGCATAAGTCATTCATAACTGTCATTTGACTGTAAACACAAACCAGACTTAACCTTCTGATTGGATGGAAATAAAGCATAAGTCTTTGCCTTATCATTTTTAAGACACATTAACAACAAAAAAAATAAAACAGGGAAACTAACAAAGCCTCCTTAAACAGACAGGAAGTGAGATGTGGAGCGTAGGGGAGGAGCTCACCTCGGCTTCCTTCTCCTGCAGGATCATGTCCTTGTCCGTTTCCTCCGGCTCCGGCCCCTTCCTGTTACTGAACCACACACACACTAGTTAACGCCGCGCCACATGCTAACACTTAGCCTAAGATTTAGGATTAAGGATTATTTTTGAGGAAATGTAGAAATTCAATCATGTGTTGGTTTTCATTCAAATTTAGATTACTCGATTATCAATATCACAGACACAATTTTAAAACCATTCGAGTTTGAGTGTTTTCATTTCAAATCAGTGACAAAAGGTGTCAAAGCATTTAACTTGGAAGTGGAACTTCAGAGCAGGAACAGTGAGAGCCTCCCCCATGCAGAGGATGTCTGGTGTGCGTGTGGTTCGTGCACGTGAGTGTGACAAGCGTATTAGATGAGCCTTTGTTTCTAGAAGCATTAGGCAGAGAAGGGGAGCGGCAGCATATGAAGCACGAGAGAGAGTGGTGTCAACGCGGTCTGGGTGGTGTTACTCTACGAGAGGAGGGAGAGCAGGTGTGAAGAGGGAGCTAACAGGTGGAAGAAGCAAGAGATTAAAACGGGGGGGGAGCTACGATGAACGGTCAGGGTCAGGGGAGCACGGCGATACCCCCCCTCCGCCAGAATAAATGAATCAGACTGTACCTCGGTCACGGTCCCACTCAGGAGGAACAGACAAACCAAGGCAGCCATCGTTGGAAAGATGGCGAGCCCACTAACAGGAAGTGAGTAAAACCATTTCCTGTATCCTGGACTGGCTTTAACAGAGTCTCACCTCTAGCTCCATTCAAATGAATAAAGAAAAGTGAACCAAACCTAAGTTAAAGGGAGATAATAATGTCATGTTGTCCATATAACTATTCAAACCAGATGTGGCTCAAGATTAGCAGGGCTGAAGTGGACAGATTGATACTCCGCTGTAATCCATCACTCTGTGCGACATCCTGTAGTACAACACTATTTGAGGAGCTGGAGAAACGGTTGTGGCTTTACTTCATGATTGTGATCAAAGGAACTGAACAAAAGCAAGGACAAATTGCCCTTGCAAACACGGCCTCCACTGCCTACGTCTAAAGTGACCCCTGATGATGTGGGTGGTCCGAGAGGGGAAGGGGAGTTATGGAAGAAAAGCAGGCAGACAGAGGGGTACGTACGCAGGAGAGAGAGGCAGAACATAACCGTGTGATGACAACCTGCCACCGCGCTTCAGGCGCTCCGAGCGGAAGTTCTCGTAGTGCAGGTCCTGGGTCACCTCCTGCAGGTCCTGCATGTGGGTGCTGTGGAGGAGGAGGGGGGGGGAGGGGCAACGGGTCAGCCAATCAGCGGCAGAGAATGGAACCGGTCCCGTGGTTTGATTGGAGTAAAACGTGCCCTCATTGTGGGCCTTCCGTTGGAGATGAGCTTTAGCTGATGATGGTGATAAAACACTTGCACACGTTTTGCCAAATGAATCCCAACGTCAGCCGTTAAAGCCGGGCGTCTCCACGGGCGACCACTCACATGAGCATGGTGCGCAGCTTGAGGAAGTCGTTGTGCTCGGGGTTCTCCACCTCCACCACGCCCCAGGGGTACAGCCGACCCCTCACCTTCTTCCCCTTGGCCTCGATCTGCTGGTTGGACCCCACCACCGCGAACGGGATGCTGGCCTGGAGGGAGGAGCGTGTGGGTCCAGGGGGAGACGTTAAAGGCCCCCCGTTTCAGCAGCGGGTGTGGCGAGCATTGGCCAGGTCTAAATCCACCCTCTATTTAATGCACACGTGGGAGGGTCCATCCGAATGCATGGATCCACCCAGCCGGCATTACCGGTGGACTGTACCAACTGGTGGGCCAATCTATGAATCTATGAATCATACTTTCTTCACTACATCACCTATATAGTCATACATTCAAATCATACTTTTTTTTCTTTTTGACGACAACGTCTTCAACGGTGCGTAAACGTATTCCCTAAACATTTTGAACTCGACTAGTTGTCCCGTCCTTGGCGTCAGACTGACGGGACTGTGCCTAGTGTGTTAAGCCGCGGCGTTACCTTCAGGATCCGGGTCTGCTCCTTGAAGTCCTCGTCCTCGTCGGACTCAGCATCAGGAAGGTGGTAGATCTTGATCCCGTGTTCGTCAATCTCATCCAGAATCTACACCGGTGAGGAAGCCCCTCCAGTTAGTCTCAGACCCAGCCGCTACAGAGCGGGACCTCACCAGAGACGGACGCCGTTCCTCACAGAGAGGTTCTACCCAAGAGGAACTCATCTGGGCGAGTGGATCAAGCTTCCAGGAGGGGACTGTAATAGGTTTATTTCTGTCCACACTGTTATGATGTGAAACCTTTAAGGTTTAGCCTCCTTCAACATGATGTGAGTGAAGCGCCCCATTCACCCAGATGTGATAGTCTATTAGAATTTAGATTATGAATCCAACATCTGATTTGTGAGACTAACTGCATACAGATTATGACTAAATCTAAACAGACAAGCATCTGGTTTCTTCTAAAGACAAGTTATGTTGTTACCTGATGTTTCCTATAACCATTTACTATTGACCAATTGTTATGGAAATAATAATCATGATGTTTATATCAAATTGTATATACCTTGTTTATATAAAGGGTTAAAAAATTGATACATCAATGTGTATAGATTCTCCTTGAACCTAGCTAATCCTCTTCAAATCATTAAATTAAAACTAATACTTTGCCATCAAGATATTTTTTTATGTTATTCTACATAATTTCTGCCCAGATATGTGGGGGACTGGTTGAGACTGGTTTACCCTGCGCTTCAGCCTCTCCCTCTCCCTCAGCGTGAGCGTGTCCGCCTTAGCGATGACTGGGACCACGTTGACCTTGTTGTGGATCGCCTTCATGAACTGGACGTCAAGGGGCTTCAGCCTGGGGGAGCAGGAGGGGAAACATGTTGAGCAGGAGGGGAAACATGTTGCGCAGGAGGGGAAAACATGTTGAGCAACATGTTTACACATTAAAACAGGAGGAACTCCAAAAGGGTTACACTTGCATTTCGTTTTTCAGACACTTTTATCCAAATCAACTAAAAAGGTGAGGCTGAGAACAAGCAAAGCATGCATTCAAAATGTGCTGCATGACCACGTTAAATAACAAGTGAATACTCTGTTGAATTGCAGCATTATTCAGACAGTGCTCCACTATCTCTAACCCTAAACTTAACGCTTAGAAGATAAGTCTTGAATTTCTTTTACCTAGACCCCAACATTTTTTCAAACTAAATGAGTGATTGGTCCCATAACAGTGAAATGAAAGTGAAAGTGACGGAGGCTACAATCCAACCAGTTGGGAAGCATCCTGCTGTCGGGTTGTATCGTCTAACTGTAGGTTAACGGATACAGGAGTGAATGGAGAACCCACCCGTGGCCCAGCGGGGAGATGAAGTAGAAACAGCAGTGGACTCTGTTGTCCACGATGTGCCTTCGGTTCAGGCCACTCTCGTCATGCAGGTAACGCTCAAACTGGTCATCGATGTAGCTAATGATGGTGCTGAAGCTACAGCGGGATAAAAGGGCCATATTTGTATGCAATCATTGTTGTGTACTTACAATGACAGAAATGACAACCGTTAAATGGAGGATGCTTCACTTTAAGTGTATAGAGGGGGGTTTATACCAGTCCTGGCTGTTGATGGCGTCCCCGTATCCGGGAGTGTCGACCACGGTGAGGCGGAGCTTAACCCCCCGCTCCTCGATCTCCACGGTGGAGGCCTCGATCTGAACGGTGCGCTCGATTTTCTCTGATGAAGGAGGAAGTGGAGGGAGAGGAAGTCAGAGAGACACGTGACCGGCTCTCTATGTTTGTGACACGTCACCAGAACACCGTGCCATCTACATCTACTCATTCAGCTGCGACGTCTACCCTACCCAATTTAGGAGATTTTTGCTGACACTTTTATCCAAAGTGACTTACAACCATTCATTCACACACCGACGGCGGAGTCAACCACGGACGACGACAGGAGCAGTCAGGGTGAAGTGTCTTGCTCAGGGACAACGAGCAACCTTCCAGTTACCAGTCAACCCTCTCTACCTCCTGAGCTACTGCTATTATTATTATTATTATTATTACTCCCGGCCCCAAATGGTATGGCGTTATGAACAATGTCTCAAGGGGTCAAGCTGGAATATAACTGTGGACATTGGGAGACACATCTAGTACCCTTCAGCTGGGAGTTGAACACCCATCACAGTTGAATGGGGTTTTGTGGACCTACCTGCAGCCCCAGGGATGATTCTCTCAGGGTAGAGGTCCGTGAGGAACAGGCTGTTGATCAGAGTGGACTTCCCAAGGCCAGACTCCCCTGAAGAACACAGAAGAGATCATCCATTAGATGGGGTATTGAGGGACCCAATCGGTCCGATATCATACCACACTTTGATATGGACTGGGCCTATTAGACCCTATTACACTGCTTTAGATCACTACGGTCCCCTTTGAAGACTAAGAAAGAACGAAGAGACATTCTTTCACAATGTTCTCGTGTTTTTGTACTAAACATTTATATTAACTCAGGGTTTGCCAGGCTGATCAACACCAACTAGGAGGAGGAATGCTTCCGGAGGTGAACTGATGAGTCTTTTTACATTTATAATACGTTCACCACAAAGGTTTACACTTAAGGGTTTTGATTAGAACATTTTAAAGTGCTAGACAATGATTTTCTGATGGGCTTGATATCTAGCTGCATGCATTACATTCTTCCATTGCATACCGATTTAAATCTCTGCCAATTTAACAAGCCCTGCTAATGCATTGTAATGTGCAGCTTATCAATAAAGAGGCAGGCTGTGTCCAATGTGAATCAGTCCCCATTGGCCTGGAGCTGAATTCCTCTCCAGTGTATTTTAGGATGACTAGATAGGCGGCGTACAAAAGGGTCTCTGTGTCCGCCTCCCCCGGTTAGAGAGGCACACGGAAGACGGGATAATGTTTAAAATATACTTGGCTGCTGACACCAACTGGATGAATAATGAGGGTCAAACATGATAAGAGGCCTCAATATTAGCTTGAGCAGTTACAACATGTAGTTAAACATAATGTACTATATATATATATCCACCATTAATTCACAAGAGACCGAAATAGATCACAACTTGAAGACTCAAGGTCTACCACATCAACAAGCCATGGCGGTTCTGAATGTCAATATTGGACGTGTCCATGTTAAAGATGGGATCTCATTTACAGTGAAGTATTCCGAAAATGCAGATTAAAAACTCATAATTTCCTGTTCTGCAGCAAAATGTGAGTCTGCCAAATGCCAAAAGACGGCGACACACAAAAAATGCATTCCACAAATGTTAGCACTTCCTGTCAGGCCACAACTGTTTTCCTTTCCACACTGGTCTCATCTAGTGCAGACGAACATACCACATACAGACAGTGTCCACGAGTCTGAAGAGGCAGCAACCATGTACTCACCGACCACCATGAGGGTGAATTCAAAGCCCTTCTTCACCGATTTTCGGTGAACCTGATTGGGTAGGTTGGCAAACCCCACGTACCCCGGTGTCTCTGGATTGGTGAACTGCCCTTGCTGTGGATACACAAGTACAGGCAAGGTATACAGCTGTCAAATTAATCGTATTTGGGGGAAAAATAAACTTCTTTTTTTTTCCCTCAATAAACCAAAGGGATACTACTCTTCGACTCAGCATCCAGTGTATGATTAAGTGTTTTTGCTTGAAGTTGAAGAACCACATTTTGCTTTATGACTAACTATGTGACAGGCTGTTATTAGAAGCCTGTGGAGAACACATCTGTTTTACGAAGTGAGTCCACAATGAGGAAGTACATTTAAGCGGGGCAGCAGCATCTTGTGCGTATTTGCAAGAAGCACTCTTTAGCCCAGCATTCCAATGTTTGCGGCTCTTTATGGAGAGAGAGAGAGAGGGGGGGGATAGAGAGCGAGACTACAGACTGGCAAGGCAGCTGACCGTTGGAACAGTCGAATGTTCAGCTTCAGCAAGAGGGGATTAACATATAACATTACGTACGTGTATGAGAAAACCATGTGTTCTCACGCTTTCTACAGACCCGCCCATATTGGGCATGTGGGAAACCTAGCTTTCTGAGGATCGACTTACATTTACATTCCATTGCAAAACTGTTCTACGAGCAATCATACGAATAGCCATAAGAGTTGTTATTAAAACAATGCAAGACTACAGTGACAGGAGTGTTTCTCGTAGAGTCATTGCGTTAGAAGGAAGCGATTGATCTGAACATCATCAAGCAGTTACTGCTGCACTGCATGAGCTTGTCAGTTGCTAGATGAATATAATGACTTAGCTTCTCACTGCAACTCACCTTCATTTTATCTGCCTGAGACATATCGGCATTCGTTGGATCTGCCATGGAAAAGAGGTTCAAAACACATCAAATCCAATACGAAAAATATCCAAACTGTTACAGAAGCATCCAAGCAAACTGTCGTTGAAGGCTGTCTTTGTGAAATGGAGTCTCTCTGTGTGGGGATGGAAGCCTACGTGTGTGTGCGTCTGTGTGTGTTTGTGAGAGACAGGAAGTCAGGGTTGTGCTGTGAATGGTTGCCGAGCTGTGTTTAACCACAAACACTCAGTTTCACTCATTCAACTGGTTCGATTGGCGGCCAATAAACATCATCTTAATCACAACGTGGACAAAGAAATAACAGATAGCTTTGGATGACAGATTAGATGTATCCATGTGTAGTTTACTTGTAAGTAGCCGCGTGTAGCTTTTGTCACTGATGGGTCTGTCCGTGGTATTTCTTAGTATAATCCAATTTTTAGAAGTGAATCATTTGCAGGACATGTCAGTAGTCGTGTGTGGTATTGTCGTGTTAGAGGAACACGGATGTTGACTTGTGTTTGATGACCTACAGCAACCTGAGGTGTGGACGTTAACCAAATGTTATCGTTTATAGGAGATATTAGAGAGATGGGATCACTGGGCTTCGTCCAGCCCAGTAATCATCATTCTCTGATATCTCCAATAAACGACAACAGTTCTACTGCTGGTAACACGTTTCAATCGAGCCGATCTGGTCAAGTCGGTCTGATTGAAACTTGCTACCAGCATTAAGTTAGCCACAACACAGGCTACGAGAGAAAGTGCTTAATTATCGTCGATTCCATGCAACAATAACTTAACCATGGCACAGAGGTTTAATTCAAACACCAGTCCGATTCATATACCCAAATACCCAAAATAAATGGCAGTATAATATCTGATTGAAAGAGGTTTTCAACACTAACTAGCTCTAACGACTAGCTACCTGTGACTTGTACCACAGGATGTTGCCTCAACCATGGCGAGGGGTTGAGTTTAAGTCAAAAATAACGGATGGATTAACTTAAAAAGCGAACGATACTCCAATATATGCGTAGTGTTACCTTATAGGTAGTCCAATACTTGTATATTTCTGTGGAGAAATATTCGCAGTGATAAAGAGAAGCCTGGCGGACACCTCGGATTCTTCACATTCCGGTCAGCAGCTCCTCAGTCTGGACCACAATGCACCGCGCGATGAACCGGACGGGTTTTGATTTTCCACTGATTACACAAATACATTAATTGTTTTACTTTTTAGCTGATTAGAATCATTGACCAGTCAATAAGTGAAGACAATAATATCTTAAAATGTATACTAGCTTATTTGCAACAAATATGCCTCACTGAGGTACGATACTACGAAAGTCGTGCATCGGGAACATTCGTTGTAATTGACTTTCACAGAATTTCTGCAGCGTTGGAAGTATCGTGAGTATATAATGTTCAAATACCTGTGATCTCGGCCCTCCATCATGTGGCTCGTTGGTCTAGGGGTATGATTCTCGCTTTGGGTGCGAGAGGTCCCGGGTTCAAATCCCGGACGAGCCCAATCTTTTTGTGTCACCAATTTTCACCTGTGTATGTGAATTCCTTTGTGAAGATCAATTGATCGTCAATTCTGCTGGGAAAAGAGTCAACACTTTCCATCGACTGAAATACAAATGCGGTGTTACACCATGTGGTAGAACAGCCAAAGATCTGCTGCCATCTTGTGGTCTACATCCGTTCCATAACATAATCAAGGTTCTCAAACATTGACATTTATACCCCTCACCAGCCCAACACCATGTTGTCATGTCCTGTGCTTTCCACCAGTAGACTTGCGTGTAGAGGCCTATTTCGAAATATGTTTGCAGACTAATCATCAAGACGTCAGCTCCCACGGAGGGAGAATGAAATCTTTATCAAGATGCTTCCAGAACACACAAGTCATAAACCAGCCATGGAGAACAGATTGTGTGAAGATTGACCCTTCCTGGGAGATGCTGGGTAGTTATATAGCTATAGCTATCTAGTTGCGTCTCCTATTCTCAACAATCAACATTTTTTACAATAGTAATAATTAATTGCATTTATATAGCGCTTTTCAAGGTACCAAAAGCGCTTTACATAGTGAGTCTGTGTCTGTGAGTCCACCTATTATATATATCAACATAATAGGCCTAATAATACCTGATTGAATGATGTAGAAGAAGTGATTATAATATTCCGTTGGTGCGGTCATAGGTCTGTACACACAGTTCTTCTCCCAGTAGCCTAAAGCGTTTTTTCAAAAAATTTTCTCAACCACCGGTGGAAGTTATCATACAATTGCAGAGGGCCTTAGGAGGTAAACGTTAAAGGTTGCTTATAGATAAACACAATGATCATTTTCCTAGGCCACCTGCCTACACTCATTGCCAAACATAATCTCACTGCAGCAGCTCAAAGGGGGGAGCAAATGTGGAAGCTTAAAAAAAAAAAGATGCTCAATTTCATGCTTGTCTGTCCTTACCCAGTAGGGGCTTATCGAATACTGTGGCCCCAGCCCCTCCTCCCCTCCTCCCCTCCTCCTCCTCTTCCTCCTCCTCCTCTTCCACTACTCATCCTCCACCACTTCCTCCAACTCTTTCTCCTTCTGCCACTCCCCCTCATTTTCCTCTTCTCCTTCTCCTCCTCTTCTTCACCTCCTCCTCTTCTCCTTATCCTCTCCCCACCCTGCCCTTTCCCTCCTTCTCCTCGCCCTCCTCCTCTTCCTCCTCCTCCACATTCTCCTCCTCTTCACCTCCCCTTCCCCACTCCCAAACCCCTTCTCCTCCTCCTCTTCCCCTCCACCTCTTCCCCTCCTCCTACTCCATCTTAACCACCTCTTCTCCTCCTTCCCCTCTTCCCCCCTCCTCTTCATCCTCCTCCCCATTCTCCTCCTCCTCCAGGTGTCAGCTCCAGTCATACAGCTGGACTTAACCCGGGTCCAGGCATATGTCCGCTGAATAGCAATCCCCCGACCTCCCCAGTCACGGAGCCCCCTCCCACCACAGGGGGTACAATGTTTGTCATTATACCTTAAGCCCCTTGGCGGCAACACACACACTCACACTGCCGTGTGTGGAGTGAGGGACGGGCGGTGTTATGGACTGCTATAATTCAAACCTATGGTTAATTTACTTTACTGTTTGTTAAAATGCTCTTTCCTTGGCCCATTCTGTCATGGGCGAGAGCGGAGGGTGATAATACAGATGGACAGAGGGGATAGGAGAGCGGCTGAGGGAGAGAAGGAGAGAGAGAGAGAGAGAGAGAGAGAGAGAGAGAGAGAGAGAGAGAGAGAGAGAGAGAGAGAGAGAGGGTTGGGTTAGGTATTATTTCTGATTTTGACACACATCTCTTGTAACTCATTGACATCACACAAGCAGACTTGGCCATCCTCATATTTGAGACTGGATGATGATAAGTCTCCCAACTATGTCTCTTGCACACACTTTTGCACCGTCCCAGAGTGAAAACTCCTCTTTTGAACCAAGCATCACTGTAGTCAATTGTAATGAGGTATCAATGTCCGTATTGATTTTGTTTTATCTAACATACTGTTGTTGTGCTTCAGGATTTTTTTGCATATCAGATGAGAGAAACTGTAAAGCATCTCATATACCCATAATATTATATATTTAAAATGACAGCCATCGCTTGTATACTCATCATCCTTGAACCCGAGCTGAGAGTAGCTCATGTACATTTAGATGGGCCCCTTGGGTCGTAGATGGGTCAATTTCCCGATCACACCTTTCCTCTTTTGACCTGCTTGCTTAAATCAAATATCCTATCAGTGTCAAATAAACTAAAATGCATCAGCCCTTAAACCACAACACACACAACAGCTCCTCCGCCCCCAACCTAACCCCCTCTCGCCAATCTGTACCATAGCCTCTCACCATCATCACCTCCTCTTAAATACTCCGCCATTTAAAATAAGCGCCGGCCTGCTTAGCTGGCACCTCTCACTTCCTCAAGCCCAACTTTAATTTAGCCAAGGACATTTTAAATCTCCTGCATGAACGCCACTCAGCCCCTGACTAATTCCGGGCTGTAAATGTGTCTTGTTGACTGCTGACATGGTTGTACTGCAAGCCGCCTGACGCTAAAGTAGCCCTCAGGTTTATCCCAAGATAGTGTGAAGGCGTGTATTAATTTAACCTAGTTTGGGCCGTGGCAGAGTGCACCAGCAAAGCAGGGGAGAGATCTCTCTGGCTCTCTCTCTCTTCCCCTCTCTCATGCTTTCTCTCTATCTCCCTTCCTCTCTCTCCCTCACCGTTTCTCATTCCCTCTCTCACTGTCTGTCTCTCTCTCTAAAGCTTCCTAGCCCTCTCTTGTGTGATTCCCCCCCCCATCTCTCTCTCTCTCTCTCTCTCACTCTCTCTCTCTCTCTCTCTCTCTCTCTCTCTCTCTCTCTCTCTCTCTCTCTCTCTCTCTCTCGCTCTCTCTCTCTCTCTCTCTCACTCTCTCTCGCTCTCAATCTTCGTCCCTCTCTCTAACCTGCTCTCTCTTTCTCATGCGTCCTCCCACTCCCTCTGTCTCTCTCGCCCCGTCCCTCTCCCTGACCCTCTCTTCTCTCCATCTATATCCCTCTCCATCTCTACCTCTCCCTTTCCCTCTTCCTCTCTCTCAAGCTTCCTGCCTCTCTCTCCCTCTCTGTTATGCTTCTTCTCTCTCCCTCTCTTTGTCCTTCCGTCTCTCCCTCTCTCTTTGGCTCTCAATCTCTCACACATCTCATACCCTCCCCCCCCCCCCCCCCTCTCTCTCTCTCTCTTCCTCACTCTCTTCCACTTCCTCCCTCCCCTACTCCTCTCTAACTCTCTCTTTATCTCTTTGGTTCTCTATCCCCCAACCACATCAGGATAGTAGCAGACCCAAAGCATATTTCATCACCAATGTGTCAGGGGAAAAGCTATTAAAAGCGATTAACTTTTCCTAAGTATGGGGCAAATAAGCACGAGATTTAGTGAAATCCCCTTCAGAGAGCCTGAGAATCTTGGGGATTTTCCTCCTGAAATGTTTCCTAATGGACCGCTCAGATGTGCCACCCGGCCAAGTCAGTTTATTTTTTTATAAGAGGCCCACCACACATACAGACGGGTTTTTCGATGTGTTTATAGAAAGCTGTTGAACTTTTCTGCAGAACTTTAGTGTACATGCAAAGAACTGCTTGTCTATTCAGTGGTTTGCAATAATAGGACTTTAGTATTTAATAGAATTAAAGTGACAATCCTCCTACCAACCCTGTTTAACAAACGCACACACACACACGCGCGCACACACACACACACACACACACAAGAATGTCTTTGTAGCACAGAACACAAAAAGTAAATTTGACCATATGAAGAAAAGAATGCTCACTCCAAGTGCATCATAGCGGACGACCATAAGGCGCCTCCGATTAAAAGAGGGACAGATAGGTGAACTAATCTGGGGGCAGTGGATTTAGATAACAACAGGCCAGTGAACACATGAGGGCATTCGATTTCCTCAGAAGTGCTCCTATAATATACAGCCATGCATCACGGTCTTATCTCTTTCTGTAAGCAGTCTGGGCTCTGGTCTTTGCTTGTCAATAATTCATTTTATTCCCTTTTCCTCTGACCCCTCCTTCACCTTGGGATCAAGTCAGTAATAGTATAATACCATAGTAATAATATATACCCGGTACTTACCATTTCACCATTATATGGTGAGAGTTATCAAGTAGACACTAATTATCATCAGTAACTGAATCAAAGAGGTATCCAATACAGATTGATCATTACACCCTGTCCTCGCACCTAAACGACAGAACAGGTCGATGTATTAAGTCGCACAAAACCTCACGTATGTCAAAGGTCTGTCTTGCCAAAATGAATGGATGACATTCGTAATCCTCTATTCTAAAATGGTTTCAGCATTAAAATGATGTAGCCTATAATAAAATGTATAGCCATAGACATGAGTTTTATTTTCGAACTCTTCCGCCAGTGAATGTATATGATGTTTAGTTTAGTTAGTTAATCTAACTTGTTCTGTCGTATTGTGGGTGATCCAGGACGTTGAATCCCTGAAACCCGCTCGCATGTTGCGAGCTGAATCTATGTCGATTGGTTGAGAAATGCATCAAACAGTACTTTTTGGGAAAAAGTACATTTTGGTCAACAAGATAACCATGTCACATTAATACCGCTGTTAGAAGATATTCTTTCAATTAAAAGGTAGATTTTCACCTGACCCACCAGAGATCCATTCATTGTTCTTTAATACAGACGATGGGCTTTTGTGGCGCACAGCAAAGTCTATGTTCCCTCTGCGACGCCAAAATAAATCCATTCCGATGGTGCCTTTTATGAATACATTTGTTGTGTGTGTGTGTGTGCAGAGAAGGATATAGATTGACGTCTTGTCTCTTTTATGAATCAGGGCATTAAGGTTCACTAAAATGAGTAGATAATATACTGTACACCTAGCGCTACAGGAAGTGATGTAGTTAGGTGACCTAGGGGTCAAGGACCCCTGCGTCTCTATAATATGAAAGAGGGCCTCAAGGATATACAATATTACATCTGGGGGATCTAGCCCTAAAGGATGTGATTCACAAGGCATCATCTACTGTGCCATTGAAAAACACTGTAAATAAAAGGCATTGCAATAAATTCATCTAAATTCATTGGAAAGAGACAGAAACCAGGCCTTTAGACCTATCAACCAGGGGACGCAGTGGGATTACTCTTGAGCCTTTGCAAAAAGGGGGCCACGTTCATAACCCTTACTCTAATCCGCATGGCATCTCTACCCATCTTGGAAGGGCACAGAAACGGCCTTGACCTGCAGCCAGAGGAAATGGGCCTAAAAAAGACACTGGTTTCAAGTTCCCCACTTCCAGGATAATGGAGATAGAAACTCACATGGACGCAGACCTCCGTGTTGTCCTCTGAATCTGAACAGATACCAAACATTGAGAGCGATGTGTCTCTGGGAGGCTGGCGGGAGATCCAGGCCTCAGATCTCAAAGGTCCGAACAGAAGACAGACGGACCCTCAGTGCTGCGGCCCCCGGGGCCACCTTTCTCCTTCCCTCCCCTCCAGGTCTCCCTCTACCTGTCCCTCCTTTCTCCTGGCTGACTCCCTAATCCCCCAGAATGCGTGGAGGACACTTTAGACATAAGAAGAGGAGATAGAGTCCCGGGGGTGGGTCGCTATCTCCGTACCCCAGGAGGGATAACCGGATTACAGACAGTTTGCACTGCTGGCCCTTTTTATTTCTTTTTTTCTTCTCTACCTTCCATCGTGCTTTCCTTTTCTTCAGAGGAGTTATGAGAACTCCCACCAAACACTGTCTGTAACAACGGTGTTTAGTTCTACACACTACAGTAAACTACAGTTTCATACACTCAAGTAGGCCTACACACTGTCTAATATACAGCACTGTCTAGTATACGACACTGTATCACCACACACTGCCTAGTATACTGTATATAGTACGACTGTAGTAGCTGATAGTCGCTTTGTGACAAACAATACAAGATCACTTTGCCCTCAAAGACTCTGCAGCACGCCTATTTCACGCAAAAAACAACAAAAAAAGCATCATTTATTTAGCTTGCGAGGCCAACTCTTCCTCCAGCGCCAGAAGCTGTGGGCAGATCTTCTGTTTCTCTGTGGAAGGTAATCAGTGTCTCTGCGTGGCGGTGCGTCCCCCCTCTGTGTGTGAAGGCCTACACCTACGGCGCGCTGATAACAGCACAGCCACGAGGAGAGAGATCACCCACCCGCCAATCATCTGGCAGCTCCCTGCACGGCTAAAGGGCCAACCGCTTTCCGAAAAGAAAAAACGTCTTTATCGTCTGCACGCCGCTGATGTGGAGCGCGCCGCTGGATCTTCGATGTCCATTTATTTGTGCCTTTGAAGAGGCGTGCAGTGCAGTGGATTATGTGAGTGAGGAGATATAAAGCCCTCCTCCCGCTCCTCCTCACCAGCGGCCAGTGGTGGCCCGTGGTGGCCTGGTATCTGTAGTAGACTCACCCCTATCTCCGGCGGCCCCATCCCGCTCCAATTAGTTGCCGCTGGCCCCAAAGTGCTGGACGACGTCATGCTTCTGACAGGCTGCTGCTCACACTGTAAGCATTTAGTGTGCTGCTCACTGTCCACACGTGTCGCACGACGCACAGCTTCAGGGAGTCACACATAAACTTGGATGGTTGTTTCGACATATTTTCCTATCATGATGTTGTGTTATTAATGTAAAATACCAAATTGGTCTTTAATGATCTTATGTGATCATGTCTCCAAAACAGAATACTGGAAGAACACGGCGAATAAATAATAGCCTAACTTTCTTTCTTAGATAACTGGTCTTTAAGTAGGCTATATTTCCGTCAAAGTAATCCTGTTGTTTCAACTGAAATGTGCTGATGAATTATGTGAGCCTTAAGTTTGCAGCTTTACTTTAACTCCCCAGACGAGTATTTCTAACAATGTCATTTCAATAACAGGTAAGGGGGAATAGGAATACATTTGATCAGATAAGGGAAAGTGATTATGAAAACTGTAGCAATCGATGCAGTCCTGTAGGGCAAGTGAATTATGCTTATGATTAGTATTGATTTTCTAAACTAGGAAGTGATGGACTCATAGGTTAGGCGAGACAATCGTATACATAATAAGTAGGCCTATGTAATAAGTGTCAATAATGTACACGGCAGAAACTATGCAAAGTTTTAAAACAGCCCTTCAAAAACGTATGATACTGACACATAAGGTTTGTTTTCTTGCTTCTATTTCAATCATTTCTGTTATGTACATATGGTTTGACAAAAGAACCTTTAAATCGTGTGCGCGCGCGTGCGCGAGTGTGTGCGTGTGTGCTTGCTTGCTTGCGTGCGTGCGTGCGTGCGTGCGTGCGTGCGTGTGTGCGTGTGTGTGTGCGTGTGTGTGTGTGTGTGTGTGTGTGTGTGTGTGTGTGTGTGTGTGTGTGTGTGTGTGTGTGTGTGTGTGTGTGTGTGTGTGTGTGTGTGTGTGCCTGGTTAGGTATTGATGCATTGTTTAGTGGAGGGATAGGGGGCCCTCTCCCCATTGGCCCGGGGGCCGTGACAGCCCCAGTGTTGCGGTGCGTTGTGGTGCTGCGGGCGGTCATGCCACCTGCACTCTCCACAACAAGCTTCTAACTAGATCCTGTGTGACATTCCTTCCCTGTAGGGCATGTCTCGTTTTCTTGGTCACTTTTTCTCATCCCGCGCCTCTGCAATTTAAAGCTTAAGTCAAATTATTATTTGTAATAGTTTATATTTATCTAACATTGACCACCTATCCTGTTGCTGTTTTAACTCTAACTTCGTACGTGGCGAACCAGCCTCTGGAGAGGCGAATAGAGTTATTTAGGTTTTTGTTCTGTTGACTTTGGGAAATGTCTAAACCTCTAGGTCACATCAAGAGACCCATGAACGCGTTCATGGTGTGGTCCAGGGGCCAGAGGCGGAAGATGGCCCTGGAGAACCCCAAGATGCACAACTCGGAGATCAGCAAGCGGCTGGGCGCCGAGTGGAAGCTGCTCTCCGACCCCACCAAGCGGCCGTTCATCGACGAGGCCAAGCGGCTGCGCGCCCAGCACTTGCAGGAGCACCCGGACTACAAGTACCGTCCCCGGAGGAAACCCAAGAGCCTGCTGAGGAGAGACCGCTTCGTGTTTCCCCTGCCTTTCCTTGGGGACACCGCGGAGCATTTGAAGGGATTTCCAGCGGACACTTCTTTCCTCAGCGCAGATAAAGCCCGGGCTCTGCTGTCCCCCGCCGCCCCGTCCTTCTCCTTCCTGGACCCCATCTCAGCGCACTTCAGCACCGGAGCTGTCCAGCGGCTCAACGACCTGCCACACACTCTGCCGCTCGGGTGCCTACCCTACGCGAACACTTTTGGATACCACCAGACCGGACCGATGGGGAGTTTGAGTTGCCCGGGGCAGCACAGCCACACGCACCTGTCCCCGAGCAGTCCAGGGTACAGTCCCGGGTATGTGGTTCCGTGCGGCTGCAGCAGCGCGTGGTCAACCGCCGCCGGGCTGCAGCCGCAGGTCGCCTACATCCTGTTCCCCGGAGGACTGCATGCCAAGAAGGGGCTGCTGGACCCCTACACCTCCGCAGGGTCAGGCCTGGGACGCGGTGCACCAGGGGACGTAATGCACACATGAACCAACGACATACACGAGGGTAACCACTGTAATGCATTAAGACACTTGGCAGTCTATTTAATGTTGTATGTGTGTCCTTTGGTGTTGCTTTAGAGAAACTCTTTGAGAGGAACAGTTGAAAATATGATATATAATTTGAATACAGGATTGCACAAGATGATGATTCCCCGTCGGTTTTGTTGCCTTGTTGCCATTTTAAGTTTCAAATAGTTTGTCAAAATCGTTTCACTTTATAACCAACCTGCAAATATCTTGGTTTGAGAAAGAAAACATCAGTTAATGAAGGTCTGTTTTGAAAATGTTTTTCTCTCCCTCCAAAACATGCATTGTGAATTTATTAAAGTATTGAAAAATCCCGTGAGACTCCTGAGATCATTTCCAGGTCACATCTCGCCAAAACAAAACCACCTCTTATTATTTAAAGTCCAAGCAATCCGAAAAGTAACTGATGATTATTCTCGGATTACAAATTCTCATCAAAAGAAACAAAACAAGGAAAACATTGAAATACCACTAGCCATCCAAAAATAGAGTCTGCCTCCAAACTACACCAACAATAAAGAGAGTAGCTATATAATTCTCAAGGATTTTTTGAGTACATTATTTCTGGATTTTATTGGTTACATGTTTCCAAATACTATTCGTTCTGTCATAGAGAGAGAGAGGCATAACTATGATAAGAAACAAACTTCCCCTCCCAAACTGTTGACCGAGTGATAAGCTCCGCATGAATCATAGAAATGAAATCAGACACGTTTTGATTCCACAGTGTGTAAATGAGTAATGAGTGCCTCTACTGAAACTAACAGGCCTGCCTAATGCTATCAAACGGTGAACACTGAGGTCAGTGTGGCATGTTGAAGTACCGCTCAAGCCTTTTCTTGCTTTCCTGTGACCTCAGCATGTGCTTCCTACATAGTGTCATGAGAGTGAGCTCTGTCAAACCTATGGAAGGAGGAAGATGTGTTTCTTTGTTGCTGATGGGATGCAGGATTTGGGCTTTTTTGAGAGGAAGCTGCCAAAATATCAGTTTTGTAATAAAACAGTGATTGTCTTCCAATACTTAAGGCCTGAGCTCCAGCCGCTGAGACCCTGGTCACTAGTCATGTGGGTCCTTCTCTCTGCTACCCAGTATTCTCAAATAGCATCTATTGTCTGACAGATCAATCTCAGTTTGTATAAGACGACTGCTACACCTATACCTTCAGCATACAGAGTTTAACATATACAATCCAAAATCTACTTCAACACTTTGGTCCTTCTTTTTTTTGCTTTGTTTTTTTGACCTGTCGGAGTTGAAGTTGTTACGGCCAAGTAATTGTTTAAAATGTTAACCAGATTGTTTGGCTGCCAAAAAAATGAATCTGAATACTCAAATGGACCGACCACAGACTGGAGTACATGTGGGGCCCTGCATGTATGTTTAATATCAACCCCTTGGGGTATGACGCTACACCTGCATGTCCTTATTCATGACTTATGCTTTTTGAACGGCAGTTTCTGGGGCCAGTTTCAACTGCTGCCATCAGACGAGGCGGCGTCCCGCTGCGGACCGAGCCGTGAGCTCCCTGATGGTTCCCCCAGCGCTGTGTCACGCAGTCCCTGATTGGATACGACTATTATTTACATTTAAAACTGTGAGATACGCCCGTCGCCATGGCAGCCACACCTATCGACACAACCCGCCCACAAGCAGGTTCCCAGGGGGAGTATGTGTGCAGTTCCAGCGTGTTTGTATGTGTGTGTATGTCAGTGTGTGTGTGTGTGTGTGTGTGTGTGTGTGTGTGTGTGTGTGTGTGTGTGTGTGTGTGTGTGTGTGTGTGTGTGTGTGTGTGTGTGTGTGTGTGTGTGTGTGTGTAAGCTCCTGTGCTGGCCAGCCCCTCCCCTGGCTGCTTACCGTGTGACCACATGACCAACTGGGTGGCGACCCAGCCCCCGCAGGCGGGCCACAGCATCACCCCTACGTGTCCCGCTCAACCCTTCATTTCCTCCCTGAGTCGCCGCGCACCTCGACACCTCCTCCACCACTCTCTCGCCCCTCTACTGCTCTCTCTCTCTCTCTCTCTCACTCACACCCTGTAAGCGTAGACCTCCGAGTCGGGTTTAAACTTCTACTCACACACACGACCCACCGGTACACACCGCGCCCCCTCGACCCCCGGGGGCCCCCGACCACAACCACCGCCTCGGTCCGAGGAAGAGGAGGGAGAGGAAGGAGCATGGCGCCCACGGTTCTGCAGACGGGCGGCTTCATACTGGGCGTGGTCGGCGCGGCCGCTCTCATCGCCGCCACCGCCATGAACAACTGGAGCGTGAAGGACCGGCAGGGCGACGTGGTGACCTCGGTGTACACCTACAAGGGCCTGTGGCGGGACTGCGAGACCACCTCCTCCGGCCTCACCGAGTGCCGGCCCCTCTACGGCCTGCTGGGCTTCTCAGGTACACGGGGTGGGAGCGGGGCGAGGGTAGAGATGGTGGGGGTGGTGGTGGTGGTGGTGGCCGTGGTGTTGTTAGTGGTCGTGGTAGAGATGGTAGGGGTGGTTGTGGTGATGATGGTGATGCTTGTGGTGGAGGGGTTTGAGTTTGAAGTGAAGGAACAGGAAGCTCTAGTGAACAGAGGATGTAAATGCTTAATAAGCATTGGTTGAGTTTAGTAAAAAAAAAATCTGTTAGAATTATTATTATTATTATCTTTTAGTAAGTAATGTGAACTATGGACAATGTGAAGGTTTGTCTTGGAATTGTTAAAAAAGCTGTCGGGGATAAGAAATCTTATTTGAGTGGGACAAAGCAATATTTTGCTTTTGGTTCATTGCGCCTTGCTTGAAATTTACCTTGGTTTGGATGGATGGGGAGGAATAGTTTTGTTAGATTTCCTATATTACAGAAAAAACTGGATTATTCTCTCAAAGGTTAAGGCACATGGTCTTTCATGAATAAGGAAATGGGTTCTCCTGTAACTCGTAGGCCTTACATTTCCCAACATAATTCAATCTCGGGCGTCTCTGGCCTCCTGGTATCAGTGTTGACTTAAGCCCTGATGCATCATGGGCCTCTATACCCGGGCCTTCGCTTTAGTCAACACACTTATCAGAATCAAAAACCAACAACGCACAAATGTCAGGGCGCAAGAAGCAGAACCAGGAGATTAATTCATTTAAAAACAATGTGTTTTGATTGGATCATTCCTCAATAGCTCAAGGAACTGGTTCAGATAGTTACTTTTGCAGTATTGATTGACAGCTACCTGATTTGATGTTTACAATGAGATGAGTTATATTCATATGATATATCGAGACATTAATCAAAGCAACATACAGTGAATTCAGGTCATTAAGTACAGAGTACAGTACAGAGACAGGTCATTAAGGAGCAGGCAGGGGTTAGACAGTACAGAGACAGGTCATTAAGGAGCAGGTAGGGGTCAGACAGTACAGAGACAGGTCGTTAAGGAGCAGGTAGGGGTCAGACAGTACAGAGACAGGTCGTTAAGGAGCAGGTAGGGGTTAGACAGTACAGAGACAGGTCATTAAGGAGCAGGTAGGGGTTAGACAGTACAGAGACAGGTCATTAAGGAGCAGGTAGGGGTCAGACAGTACAGAGACAGGTCGTTAAGGAGCAGGTAGGGTTAGACAGTACAGAGACAGGTCATTAAGGAGCAGGTAGGGGTCAGACAGTACAGAGACAGGTCGTTAAGGAGCAGGTAGGGGTTAGACAGTACAGAGACAGGTCATTAAGGAGCAGGTAG
Organism: Gadus chalcogrammus; assembly: GCF_026213295.1. Taxonomy (NCBI): domain Eukaryota; kingdom Metazoa; phylum Chordata; class Actinopteri; order Gadiformes; family Gadidae; genus Gadus; species Gadus chalcogrammus. Next base: position 19,929,186 of record NC_079419.1, on the reverse strand, counting down.
GGGTTAGACAGTACAGAGACAGGTCGTTAAGGAGCAGGTAGGGTGAAACCTATTAAGAATCCGACCCCTATATTTCTCTACCCTGTTAGTGTACACTAGAGCGCTGGGTACAGATTGTGGGTCATAAATCATGAAGAAGTCCCAGTAGGACACCAATTGGGTCGCGGGATAATGCAAATACATATGCCTACATGCCTAGCCTCAAGGTTTGAGAACTGACAACAGAGATATTGCTTAATAACAACGGAATACACATAATAACAATCCCAGAATGTTTGACATGTTATTGAGACATGTTACTGCACTAAGCATCGGTGGTGCGTAATGGGGACACAGGTAGCCGCCAGGTGGGGTCACGGCGTGAACCCCAGAACAGCCTGAACCACAACGTGGATTACTGGTTGTAATCCTCCGTGTCTCTGGGTCCCCCTGCAGGCATGTTCCAGGCAGTGCGGGCGCTCATGATCGTGGGTGTGGTCCTGAGCGTGCTCGGGGCGCTGATCTCCGTTTTTTCTCTGAAGTGTCTCACCATGAACAGCATGGCCGACTCCTCCAAGGCCAAGATGAGCCTCACCGCCGGCGTCATGTTCATCATCGCTGGTAGGACGACGTCAAGCCCTATTGGCCACCCTGTATACCTATACACAAAATAAGTGTCACATAAGTGACAAATGTGTGACGAATAAGAGTACAATTTATTTTTGTTTGTTCTATTACTTAGAATCGTAAACATTTGTGGTGAACAACGAAATGACCACTACACAATACAAACCTCTGTCTCTCTCTCTCTCTCCCGCCTTCTCTCCCTCCCCTCAGGTGTGTGTGGCATTGCGGGGGCGTCCATCTATGCCAACCAGATCGTGGCCAGCTTCAGGCAGGCCAACTACAACCCTAACTACGGTGGGGGATACCAGGGGGGCATGGGAGGAGGAATGGGAGGAGGAATGGGCGGAATACCAAGGTACATCAACGGTCTATTGGAGCTCGACCTTCTCTCTGTCTCTGACTCTCGTTATCTTCCTCACACTCTGTTTCTGTCTATTCCTCCTGCTCTGTCTCCTTCTACGTCTCTGTCTGTCTCTGTCTCTCTCGCTCAATGTTCTTTCTATGTCTAGTTTATATTTATATTTCCCGTCACAAATATATGAAAGTAGATCTCTGTGTGTATATTGAGATAAAGCCACATAGCGAGAGCTCCTGGAAGCGTCTAGCTTGTGGCGGTTCTGCTGGTGCTGAGCGCTGCTCTTCGTCCCGCCGCAGGTACACCTTCGGCCCGGGGCTGTTCGTGGCCTGGATCTCCAGCGGGGTGCTGCTGGTGGCCGGGGTGCTGAAGAGCCTGGCCTTCAAGGGGATCATGGACGAGAACAAGTCAAGGTGAGGCTGGAATACCAAACAACCTCCAGGGACCTGTGTACACCTTAAGGAGCCGCTAGGGGTTAGGGGCGTCTCGCTCCAGGAGGTCTCCAGGTGGCCTGGGGACTTTTGGGTGGGAACCCGGAACCCCTCGGCTGGGGGGTCAAACACGCTAACCCCTGGCCTAGACCATCCTGCACTTAATAAAATAATATATAATAATAATACTTTAAGATGGAATGTATTCCATGTTTAAGACAGTGTATTTGTTTGCATTGTTTAAATCAGAATATCCTCCTAAAGCATGTTTGTCTCCTATGTCGGTGCCTTTGCGTTGGCAGTTACCCCGGAGTGGCCTACAAACCCAAGCCACAGAGCAAAGCGGAACACGACGATCCAGAACCGAAGAGGGAGATGCATAAATATGTGTAAAACAAGGCCACTGTTGAGCTTTAGGTCACTGAAAGATGATGCATCCTCTATGTTTTTATACTCTGTTTAGCCACTTTATTACTGGACCCCTTTCTTTCATCACCCGTTTCTGCACAAGATTAATTTTTTCAAAATAAGAAATGTTTTTCTATCTTAAATTGAAAATTTAGCAATAATTCAGGGCCTCCTGATATCATTGCCGTTTTTTTTTTTCATTAAAGTTTTAACTTGTAAATCCAAAATAAACAATTTGCCAATGTTTTTTTGTTTTGTTTTTTAATAGCCATCACCTTAACTGTAAGGACGGAAGACTAATGGAGTGAACTTCTATCTCTTCTAAACGACGTATAGCTCGGTATACATGCAATACCGAGCTATACCACTAGAGGCCAGGCGTGTGACACGCAGGTTCTAAAGTCAAAACAAGAATTAATACGATTTTAAAGCGCCCCCAACCATTTGTACCCACAAAACATCACAACGCAACGAAATCGGTGAAAGATTGTTTTTATTGTTCCATAGCAACCACACGACTCAACCACTCAAAAACAAAAGTGCATTGAAGAGCCTCAGTGTCTCTGCCAAGAGGAACGCTCACCGGGGGAACACACACACATCAGACCTCACACGCCAGGACAAACTGGTTTACTGTGAGCTCGTCACTAGAGTCTGTCTCCTGGCAACAGCGCGCCCGATCGGAGGGCCACTGAGGCCCAATCATGGAGGGGCCCCTAATCACACACCTGGTGGTGATGAAGGGGCGAGCAATGGAACAAAACAAAGAAAATAAGCACAAGGACTTTAAAGGTAAAAAAGGAAAATAAAAAAGGATGGTAATTCCGCAAAAAACTGATTAGTTTGGAAAATTCAGCACATGATTAAATCAACACTTTAAGGTCCCTTTGTTCAGTGATGATGTTCTACTAACGACTCCTCTGGAAAATATCATTTGGCCTAAACTCTCAAAAAGAAGAAATTAATCTTTGTTTGCTTGTATAATTGATTTTACCTTGGTACAAAAGACAGTCTAGTCAATCAGTTACTCATCGGGCAGGCTACAAAATTAATGAAAAGGGAATTGATAAGAGAGCATTAAAGGGACGCCGTCATGATCTAGATGCGCTCCAGCTTCTCGCTGAGGAACTCCTCCACGCTGTCCGTGTTCCACTTGAGGATGCTGAGCTCCTCCTCCATGTTCCCTGCCTCGTCCAGCAGCTTCAGCACGGGGTCCGAGCCTCTGACGTACTGCAGGGCGGGGGGACAGCAGAGCATGGGGTCACTCGGGGGTCAGGGTCTCTTATCCAGGGTGGATCACAGTGAGGTCAGATACACCTCAGTGAGGAGCAGGGTCGACTTGCACAAGGATGCGTACAGGTCGATTGTGACATTGGGGATCGAACCCAGTGCCTTTAGTCTGGGAGTTTAACGTCCTAGCCACGACACTTTAATTATAGACACAGGACTAGTTGTGGTTGCTTTAATATTGTTCTTGTTAAAAAAAAAAAATTTCTGTATTAATTATATTAATTTATTTGACTTATTCATTATTGAGAACAGGTGATAGTCCAGTCAAACCACAATCGCACCCTTGAGACCCATTCAGGGAAACGTTGCAGGGAATTCTCTCAAAAAAAGATGTTGTGCATGCACTTCAGAAACAGGTCAACATTATCTCACCTTGATCTGAAGACCTCGAAACATCTTTGGCTTGTCACTCCGGACGAAGGCTGGAGAGCGTGTGTTGGGGAGACGGAGCGACAGAGACGACAAACAAATGTTGCAGAGGTTAAGAGGCGTAGTGACACGACATAGCAACACATCAAACACAACAAGGTCTCTTAAAGCCCCCCCATGTAATTAGCAACAACTGCTAGCTCCCCTGAGTACACAGCGTCTGTGGGGAGGGGGGGGCAGGAGCCACAGCTGAAACACAACAAGCCATATGGCATGGATTCAAGTCACCATGCCCGGTTATAACAGCCGGGTGGTCCCAACTAAGGCATTACAGGGTCAGACTCTGGTAGCACAACAGTAGCTTTGCCACTGACGCCAATGGAAACAAACCTTTCTTCCCAACTCCTCAGAACTCACATTTGAAACATTTAGCTGTTGTAACTTGCTAACCCCAACTACAAAGCATTTATCGCCGGGAAAGACAAGGTACGATGAATCACAACAGACGCTGGGTGAATAATTAAGACACGGTTCTCTCCCAGAAGAGGTACACAGAGGAGCCATCATAGTGGATTGACAGTTGAACGTGGCTGCAAGATGACAGCTGCTCACCTTGGACTTGGGGGAACCTCCCCAATTTTCATCCACAGACTTCCAGGATGGCCCCTGGGTAGAGCTGTGGAGAGAGGGGAAGGAGAGGATTAACACAGCGTCCGCCTCCGCACTGTCCTGTCCTGTGACAAGAGTCTGAGCAGAGCCCCTACCATCCCGGCTAATATGGAAACACATGGATCAACTTTTGGCAAAGGTGTGTTGCTTATCTTAGCGGTAGCAAGGACATGTGTCAGGGCTGGGATGGTTCTCATCAAAACTTCAACTCTCACACACTAACTACTCACTCACGCACACTGATTTGCTCACATTTCTGGGACTCAAGTGTCCAACTGCTACTCTAGTAGGCTTTGTATTGCTTTAAACCCTCCACTCACACGCCCTGACCCAGCTAAGAGGCCCGTAACCCACCTAAAAACAGAGGCAACTCAATAACCCTTGACCTAATTAAAAGAACCCTTTACAGACCTAAAAACAGAACTAATCCAGTTGAAAACCCGCTGAACCGACCTCAAAACAGAACATGGAAGTGGGAAGCACGACAATCTATCTCAGGAGAGGCGGGGAAACCAAAACAAGACCAAAGTTTGTTCACTTTGGCTATTATCAGAGTTCAACTGACATGTGACCAAAACGAAGAACCTGTCGACTCCCTGCTGGGACTTCCACAGCAATTATCATAGACATGGTAGTGGGTGGGGGCGGTGGGGGAAGGGCAGCCTGCAACTTAATGGGGGGGGGGGGGGGTAGGTAGGTAATTTGATTCTGGCAGGCGCTGTGATTCATAAAGGTGTCCTCCTCCTTGGGGGTCATTAAATGGCGAGGATGTGCATATGGAGCTGGGGCTGACTGATGGCCGCGTGGGCCGAGGGCCGCTTGTCATCGACCTGCGCCGCTCCCAGCGGCGCAGGGCGCGGCCGAGGAGACGGGAGCGACACGGCCGTATCTCAAAGCCTCACGGCTCCGTGGGGCCATGGGGGGGGGGGGGGGGGGGGGGGGGTTGGCTTACACACAACATATTCCAATGGAACAGGCCAAGTGTCTCTCTCTCGATCTCCCTTTGCATAAACTACTCGGTTCATCACCTGTGTTAATCATGCCCACTACATTAGTAGCTGGTGCTTTGTAAAATATATTTAAAAAGGTCTGCTCTAAAGTGTCCTCGCCATAGTAGCATCAGAGTTTCCATGGTGATGGATCTCGCTCTGCAGGGATATAACTGTATTCCCTGGCCGCGTCTGCACCCCTGAATCTCCATGTAGGAGAGCAGGCCGTGCGAGGACTCCTCAGTGCTCCACGAGGCCGAGGTTCGTGTCCGTTGTAGAGGAGTGAAAAGAAAAAAGATCTTTCAGGGAAGATAGTCGCCGTCGTCTTGAAAGAGTGCGGTCACCGGCGCGGTCGATAAGCTGTCTTTTGTATTGGAAACGGAGTGCAGAGACAGAAGGGCCACATCGTCTTCAACGGGGACATATTTAACCGACACTCGAGGGTTAAACGCAGAGACACAGATAGGAAGAGACAGAGAGAAAAAAAGCGCGCGCCCGCGAGCGAGCGAGAGCGAGAGAGAGAGAGAGAGAGAGAGAGAGAGAGAGAGAGAGAGAGAGAGAGAGAGAGAGAGAGAGAGAGAGAGAGAGAGAGAGAGAGAGAGAGAGAGAGAGAGAGAGAGAGAGAGAGAGAGAGAGAGAGAGAGAGAGAGAGAGAGAGATTGAATGAGGAAGTGAAACAAGGTGTGCTCTGTACTTTCTGCAGTTGCTTGGTTACGCGACAAGCTCTAGGGCACTTTGTTTAATCAAGATAAAATGACACCTTCTCCTTCATCCTACCAAGCATCCTTCCAGACAAATTCATATTTTTTTGAAAGAAGGCAGTAGGTGGGAATCTAGGCTTTAGTGTACCTAACGCACACGCACGAACACACGCAGGATAGCAATGTTAACACACTGTTCATCAGGTTATGTAAACCAAGAGAGAGGGCCGGAAGAGGCCGGAGGTAGAATAGACAACAGTGTGCAACAAGACAAGATTAGTTGGTTAGGCAGCTCTGCGCCACCGGATGAATTATAGAACATTTATCCTATTCTTCTGTACACGTCTGTGTGCTTTTGGTGCTCGGCCAAGTGCTGGGATTAAGAGAATTTATCTAACAGGAACGTCTCTTGCCAGGCTGTGGTCTCGGTACTACCAGGTGCTGTGGGGAAAAGGCTGCATCAGCAGGCGGCTTTTACTGCTCACAAGAAATCTGTTCCTCATCCACTCCCTTCCCAGCGATCTCACCGTTATGTCTAAACAATCTTAACACGACCAGTTACTCATTTCTATTAGTAACTTCCTTTTAATAATAAGTACATTGTCCAAACAATCTTAATGCGACTAGTTACTCACTTTTACTAGTAACATCCTTTTAATATCCGCAGTGTCAAAACAATCTTAATGCGACTAATTACTCATTTTTATTAGTAACTTCCTTTTAATAAGTACATTGTCAAAACAATCTTAATGCGACTAATTACTCATTTTTATTAGTAACTTCCTTTTAATAAGTACATTGTCAAAACAATCTTAATGCGACTAGTTACTCACTTTTACTAGTAACATCCTTTTAATAGCCGCAGTGGCAAAACAATCTTAATGCGACTAATTACTCATTTTTATTAGTAACTTCCTTTTAATAAGTACATTGTCAAAACAATCTTAATGCGACTAGTTACTCACTTCTAATAGTAACTTCCTTTTAATAACTGCAGTGTCTAAACGACCTTATGCAACTGTGTTGGCCACCATTGACCACTCTATTTCGATTAACCACCTGAAATCCAGCCTTCTTCATCAGTTTACCTCTATCGCCCTGAACCAGAGTCTGTTTTCATCGGAGAGATAGATATACGCTCAGTGCACCAACGTTGGCCTCATTTGTCACAGATTTCTAAAAGATAAAAGGATCCTGCTCCACGGGGGCCATCAAAGGAGACGACCAGAGAGTCCTCTTCCTAATAACCTGAATCAACGCGTCATCGCTGCGGACACGCAGGCCTAATCCCTGCATTGGCCCAGCGTGTGCAGGGTACTCTGCCTTAATAGTCAAACCTTATCCCTGCACTGGCCCAGCGTGTGCAGGGTACTCGGCCCTAATAGTCAAACCTTTCGCACACTCCCCTAATACAATGAAACCTGCCATTGATTAGCCATACCATGTAAATAAGTGCATTAGGTCTCGCCGCAACATACTTCATTTGACTAACAGCCCATAAATTGCAGTGACTTCATAGTGCCCGTCGTAATCACTGTGATTGAAAGCAAATTAAACGATGTTTGGAGTATATCCAAGGCTTAAAGTTTCATAAATCCCTTTGTGTAGCCTTATAAACCCTATTGGACGTCTTTACTCTTTAATAATGAAAGAATTCATCCGAGTCGGCCCTCCTCGTTTCTCCTTGTACTTTATTCTCTCTCAGTATGGGAAAGTTGACCAAGATCCTATGTTTGTTAAATAAAATAAAACCGTCAAGATAGGTCTTCACTTGCACACATAGTTCTATCCCTCAGTACGTCTATAGCCTCCTTGTGCTATCCTGAAATCGCCTGATTAAAAATGAATAAATAAATCAAAGAGTGTCGGTGTCGTCTGTCTCACCTTGCGTGCCTCCAGCTGGGCCTCCTGCTGGCAGCACTGCCGGCAGACGGGCTGGATCTGGCTGAGGCTGAACTCGCCCAGCAGGTCGCAGGAGCTGCACAGCAGGTTGCTGGAGAAGCCCATCTCCCGGCAGGCCTCCGACGTCAGGTCAGCGCCGAACGCCGACAGCTGAAGAGGATGAAGATGAGGAGGAAGGTGAGGGGGAAGAAGACACGAGTGTTGCTGCTTTCAGTGCAGGTGTCGAGGAGGCCGTTGTGTAGCACTTGCTCTGGATCGGGGCAGCGTGGCAGTTTATTGTTGGTCGTTGTGGTGGAGGTCAATTCGTGTCCCTGTTCTAGTAGGCACTCTTGGATAAATTGGTGCCTGTCTTGATGCTTACTTGGCTGAGGTAATGTGCGGTGAGCTGTCAGAGCTTTGCCAATAGTGTTGCATTTTATAGTCATATAAAGTGCGGAGAGTAGTAAAAATAGTTTGTTCAATCGCCATTATAAGTGGGTGTGCACAAAACCCCTCGTTCAGCACACATAAATATAAATTACAGAAATTATTGGTAAATTGTCTCTCCACATTCAAAGGTGTGGTTGGGTGCAATGCATTGCGTGGCTGCTGCAGATTATATCAGGTTGACTTGGAACGGGCTTCAACTAGCCTTTCCCTTGTGTATTATTCCAACAAACCTTAAAGCCAAGAGACAACCCCCCCCCCCCCCCCCCCCCACTCAGTGTTATGATGTCTAAACAGTTTGGTGCCCTCACCTGTCCACCAGATCGCTGTGACCACACAGAGGAGCACAAGCTCCATGATTTAAACTAATGTAGAAGATACGACACATCCGCTTAGCGAAGAAAGAGATAGTCGTGGCGAATCCCTGCTTTGTGCCAATTTGCGTTTTAAAGTAATCCGATGTTTTTGCTTTAGGGTGAAACATTATAGGCCACGTCATTCTGGTTCCTCGGGAAATGCGGGGTAGCTTGAATGCAAATCTTGAGGAATAAAAAGACATGTCACTGTGTGCGATTAATTATCTTATATTATAAAACGATGCACTCATGAAATACTCCTAATTCTAATCTTAATTTGTGTTCTTACCGTTTGTAGGAGCGAAAGGAGCCACAGGAGATACACTTCCCCCGACATTTTGGAAACCGCTATAGAAGGAAACGACGTCCAGGACCCAAATAATAAAAACGGGGAGGCTGATTCGCGCCTGCCGCTTGTTTTAAAACATTACATCATATCTTCTATTTTAAATGTCCTATTTAAGCTTAATAATAATTTTAATCATTACCTAAAATATTAAAAATGTTTATAAAAAAGTTTTCCAAGTCATACTAAAGTTATTATATATATTCGTTTTCTGGCTTCCGTTCAGTGAGCCTTTCCATTTCTTCTTTGTCAGAGCGCCGTCCTTGCAGAGCGTCACAGGGACCACCCCTTTCGGACCAGCCCTGGTTCTGGAAGTAAATATCCTATTCATTTTCTCCATTTACTTTTCTTAAATCACTATATAAAGAGTTTTAATCCTGGAACCAAGGCAAATATTCGTCAAGGTTGTTGTATCCATATTATTTTGTTTCGGAGCTTAAATAAACTTGGAAATTGAATAAAAACAAAGGTAGTATACTGTGTACATTATTTATTTTAAACGAGTGAAGGAACTACTCATCCCATAATCCATTGCGAACCTTTTCATGAAACGTCGAGAAACAGCGCCCTCTGCTGTCAGGTCTGAGACCATGTGGTTCAAACCGTCCAATCCGATCTCAGCATACTTACAGTAGCTCTGGACGAATGAAGTGCCTCACCACGTCAGTCGGCTGCTGGTCCAATGGCCGGGCGGTTTTAATCAGTTTTCCACCGTGCGGTGAACACACTGGACGGGACAGCGCTGTGCGGCGGACACACACAACATCGGCTGGTAGTCTCACCCATGGAGGGACACATTACACTCAAAGAGAATTCGTTTTTGTTTTATCTACTACACCTGTAAGGGAATTGCACACATTTAACGTGAACGATCCCGTTATAAGTGTGCACTCGGAGGAAGAAGAATATCTTAGATTGTAAGAGTGGAGGGATAGCCAGAGCGCTGAGGCCATGCACAGCCGGGTCCTGCTGGCTCTGTAACCGCGGAAGGTGCACTGCGTCGCTCGGGTTTTCCGGACATGGAGTAATAAATCCACGCTGGATTATTTGATGGGGTTGCTAAGAGTCATGATGCCGCCCAAGTTCCAGCTCCTGACGCTCCTCGCCTTCGCAGTGGCCATGTTCTTCCTGGAGAACCAGATCCAGAAGCTGGAGGAGTCCCGTGGAAAGCTTGGTGAGGCCCCCCCCCCTGGTCGATCTGTTATAGCTGCGACCACAAGACGTTATGCGAGTCCGTATGCATGTCCAACAGATTGCCATGCCGTGGTAATGTTTGGGATATTAGTTGTACATCGGAATGGGTTAAATCACGATCAAACGGGAGACTGGTTTCATACCAGCAGCATCGGTGTTGTGTATGGGTCTGGGGGGCTGGCGCTGTGACCCCCTGTCCCCTGAACCAAAAACGAGAAGGCTTTCTCCCTGACATGCCAACACAATCACACTCACCGATAACCTTGAAAAAAGTCGGATTATTTTGCTCTACGTATGGTCGGCAAAGTGCGTTAGTCGACATGCACAATGGATATGTTGCTACTAATTCGCATATTTTAAAGAGTTTGTAATCATGTTGTTTCATTGAAATATATATTAGAGAGTTTCTTGGGTTCATGAAGGTTTACAAACCTTCATGTAGGTTTGTAAAATAAAGGAATATGGTGAAATTCAAATGACCTGGAATTGACCTGTCAGTGAATGAGGATTGGAATGATTGTGAAGGACCCCCCCTGGCCATATAGCGCGCTCTCATAAGTTCATTCTCTGCAATTCTGCAGTCCATGTGCCAGCAGGGTTTACAACCGTGGTCCGCCTGAGCCGACTGGTGGCTTTGTTGTCCGGAGCTCTCTTGCAAGTCTAATTACCACACATTCTCGATGTTCGGCGCTCACTAAACACTACCTCTTTTTGGTCTTTAATGTGTTCTATAATTGATCTCTCACCCATCCATCAATCAAGGAACTGGGTTTGCAATGGTTCCTCATTGAAAATGATGCACACAGACAGGGCCGGCGATCGGCATAGGCGAGCTAGGCGACCGCCTAGGGCGACAAATGCGTTGGGGGCGCCCTCTGGTGGCGCCCTTAATTAAAAAATATATCAATTAAAATATACGACGCGAACGGAGAAGCGAGGGGGCGCGGGAGCCATTGTCAGGGCGGCCCGAAACCGTCAGCGTAGCACCCCCCCCCCCCCCCCCCCCCCGCTCGCAAGACCTGTCCAGGGCGCAAGTTGATTTCGAGTCGCCTAGGGCTCCGAAACGGCCAGCGCCGGCCCTGCACACAGATGTTAAGTATTTTGGGTAGTAGGAATATTCTTGAATCCAGCTGCGACCTGTCGGTCTGCTGGATTGGTTTCGTCCATCACTTCGTCAACAGTTTCACAAGGCGAGCAGTAGTTTCTAATAATAGTCTGGGCTGTGGCGGCCCACCAGTGCAATTGGTCCCACTAGATTAAATTGAAGCCAAAATATTGTTAAATTCTGTCAATGAACCGTAATGAGAGGACTATGGCTTGTTGATATAGAAGCAGTGTCTTAATATTCGGACTAGAAAGATTGCATTACTGCTGCTTTAAACCCTGGCTTGTCCATTTGGTTTGCTGATGGATGCGGGATCAAATATTACAGGGAGTGAAATCTATGCTCTCTCAGGACGCACGCACGCACGCACGCACGCACGCACGCACGCACACACACACAATGCTGAAACAGGAGCTAGCAGTCCCTGGCCGGCCTGCCACTCCTAGATTCTGTTGAGTGGGCAAAAGCTCTCTGATAGATGACGGGGGGGGGGGGGGGGGGGGGTCAACACCGGTACACCGGAGCCTTGAATTATGTGCTGCATGGCCACATATCTGTGAGTGAGGTTTCGGGCTTCCGCTGGACTGGTGTTGGTGATGGACGGCCGTCGAGTTGATCAGGTGACCAGGTGCTGCCGTCTCCCTCAGCTGCTGCGGCGACAACGGCTCGACGTCGTCAACTGTAATACACACTGTTGGTTTAGGAGGCTAGAGGTGACTCCCGCTGCTAGTGTTGTGCCGTTCCATTGTCTATTTCTATTTTTAACTCCCAGCATGCTGTGTTTGGGATGATTTCAAATCTAGAGACGCAGCGATATTTCTTTGGAATATTTTAGGGGGATTTCAGTGTTCCTGGACAGAGAGAACCTCCCCCGGGAAGGGTGGTTGTCCAGCCATGCTGCGCTGGGCTCCAGAGCTCCTCTCTCCCTGAAGCTTTACAGACTCCTCCGTCTCCCTCCATGCCCATGTTGCAGCGGTTTGTCCTGTCAACAGATATGAACTAAACCTTTTTTCCCAGCCTGGTGGCTCTTGGAGGGGAGCTGAATGGCTATCGCACAAAAATGCTCGAAGGACACATTGCAGAACACAGCCTCCCCAGTAAGGCTGGGTCTGAGATCCATCCAGGGCCATTTAGAAACCATTTAGGAAGCGATAGTCTCATTTTATAATGACTCCTTAAGGTATTAAAAGGGGTGATGGCATCACTGGTCCTCAACTGCTCATCACCACTACACGGATCCACAGTGGAGCACGTGGAGACACACCGAGCTAAAGGTCTTGTTCTCAGTCGGGTGTGAGTCAGGCCGGCGCGTCCTACGGAGGACAGCCCCGTTTGTATCTCAGACGAGGCGTCCATCACTTGCCAAACATCTCGTCACCTAGGACCCATCTCATACCACGTTACTTCAGGAGGTGGTCTTACTGTAAACACTCCTAGATTGAGAGCTGAAATGTAAACACCAGTCTTAGTTCCTTTTAGGATAGGTTCAAGTTCATCGGGGATAATAGGCTAAAACTTAATCATGAAAAATAGTCCCTTTTTGAACGGAATGAACATCTTGAAAATGCACAGAACAACAGTTATCTGGACGTATCTCTTGGTATTTGGTATGCTGTGCATGCTATCAGGCCAGGTTCATTGTAGCATAAAACAGTCCAGCTCTGTCCGTGTGTGTGGACCAAACCGTGGCACATCATCGCTCTCCCGCGTAGGGACTACCGGGTCACATTGCCGGCCCACCCAGGCGACACAAGAGCGCACAGCTTAGCATTCATTGACTGCCGCGGACCACCGCTTCCTGAGCTTGTGTTGTGAATTTGACTTCAATTGTCATGCTGGGCACTTGCTACTAGCGGCCCAGCCGCCCCGGCTCTCCCCTGAGACCCAGGACGGGCTCGGCTTTAAGAGGGCTGGAAATGGGGGAGACTGGGTAGGACCGGCGATGTTATATCAATATGATATTGATTTGGTTTCACTGAGTGTCATCTGAGGTTTTGGCCGTCGTATCTTTCGCGCTCGGTTTTGTGTGTTGTCTTTTATCGACCTTCAGGGCTCCCTCACAGTGGAGCCATCTGATATTGTGACGCTGGAAGAGTCGGGTGACTGGAATAAGAACACGCGTCACTCACAAGTGCTTTCGTTTCTGGTTAATCTTTAATGAAAGTATATCCGCGAAGAATCGATGACTTTATGATAGTATTTAGGGTAGTATGGAGGATGGTTCGTGTAAAGTCTTTCTGTAAAGCTTATTAGGAGTGTGACAACTATGGCTTACGACTGCTTGCTCTGCCACCCATCTTCTCGGCATGATGAAGTATACCTATCTATAGTTTAGCCCTCGCTCTCTCGCGCCTTTCTCGTTCTCTTTGTCCTAAAACGCCCCGACAGCATTTTTTCAGACTTTCTGGTCACAGTTCTTGGATTCACTCTGAGCTTTGGCTTACTCTTCCCAGTTTAAGGTTTTACGATTTTTCTCGAGGGTGAATATAAGTCACTCGTCCCCTGACTGCCTTCCAGTCACTAGTCTCTTTTGGTCCCACTGACTGACTGTACGTCTGACTGACTGACTGACTGAACGTCTGACTGACTGACTGACTGACTGACTGTAGTTAACCACCCTTAAGTGGAGCAGCAAATGGAATGGAGACGGGTGTAATGACTGGAATCCTCTCTCTGGGGGGGGGATGTCTTGGGTTATACCAAGACCACGCGGAGAGCCGATCGGCCCACGTGGTTTGTGTAGGCCCACCTTCCCCTCCTCCCTTCCCACTCACAAGCCTAACGAAAGACTTCCTGAGCAAAGTGACACCGAGCAGCAAGTGTCGCACGCGCATACGAGGCAGCAAATATATGACACAAGACGACGTAATCAGGGGGTATCACACACCGTTTGACACCCTGGGTGTAATTGGAAGCCCCCCCCCCATTCCACTGCTGCAGCCCGCTAGTATTCCAAACCCTGTCACTTCCTGTCAAACGCCATGTTTTCTTCCCAACTTCCCCTGTGGCTCACAGAGGACAGGCAGCCCGGTGGGACAGCTGCTGGGAGCGGGGGTCAAAGGACCACAGGGGCGTCTTCTGAAGGCCCCCCGCTTTCGCCTCTTGAGAGGAACATTTTGTGTGCATAGTTTTGTAAAGAATACTGTTTGGCTGTTGCTGTCACTACTGCAATATTAAATAACTGTTCATGTTATGGGGGAAAACTATGCGGTGAAAAGATATGGCGAGGGGAATCGATCCTTACGAGACATAATCAATATGACAACGCTGGCCATAATTGCTTTATAACTCAACGATAAGATATTCAAATTGGAGCATTAAAATCAAATCTGTTCCATTCTCCATGCGCTTGGCTGCGGGCCATTGACTAAAATGTTTCTGGCCGGCTCCTAGTGGCCCCTCCATTGTAGGATGATTCAAAATATATGAGGGCAGGTGTCATTTGTCAAGCAGCAGAGTTTAGTCGAGTGAACGAGGGCCTGAATGTGGATGTCCCAACACCTTATCAAGAAGCAGCTGTAAATAGCCTTCTTATTATTTGGATGAGGAACCTTTCTTTTACTGTAATCTCCCCGGACCCCAGACATAAATACCCTCCCTGCTTCCAGAGCACAAAGGCAGTGGCGTACGAGAGGGAAATAAACAAAAAGAGGATTATTCAATTTTCGTTGGACAGAAATACATTGAGGCTAATCCCTGTGCCTCTGCCATCCGCCGGCATACGTTGTGAAGGGAAAGGTAAACCAGGGGGACACTTTCCCTGGTTTAAGTTCTCACAGTTCACACAGAACTTGAACTCCATCTCAGCAATCACCTGCGGTGTCAAAGCAGCAGCGCTGTCAAAATGAGTTTCTTTGTGTCTCAACACAATATGGGACCTAAGACTGAGCAGAGGGTCAGTCCTTCAGGATGCAGATGAATGGAAGGAATGGGTGGATATATGGGTGGAGGAATGATGAAAGAAGGAGAAGCCGTTTGGCTGCAGGTCTCTCTAGCTTCATTCAAGGTTTAACCTTAATCCTGTCTTTCATTTCAGTCATATTAATTCAGTTTTCATACAGTAACAGATGATGAAATTGGGCAAAGCTTGCGTGTGTGCATGTGTGTGTGCGAGTACCGAGATGTGTTCAGTGGGCAGTGATGGAGCCTCAGTGCATTAATTCAAACCCGAGCTCGGAGACTCGCTGGGTTTTCTATCAAATATGTATGGAATTTTACAACCGCAAAGCAAAGTGAGCCAAATCAAAATGGAAAAAGGATTGGTACGGAATACCCAAACATTATTTTGGAGAATGGCGTTGTATACATGTAGCAGGTAATGAGGACTGTATGGCTTCTAGAATTTGTATTTCGGTCACATTCACCTGTGAGGAGCTGTTGTCAGTATGCCCCCTCTCTCTCGCCCTCTCTTCTTCAGGCTTTAAATATAATATAATATAATCCCCCACAAGTTTGCCACCTGGGCTGGCCTTTTGTACATGACTCCTAAACCTTAAAGGATGTTCTTTTGTGTTTCCCCTCAAATAATAGATTTGTTCAAATAATGAACGCTCAATTGTCGGAGAGAGTGAAGTACAGAGTACTAATTAGTAATACAGCAACACACAGAAGTGATAATAAATACAAGTTGGCAAGTTAAGTCGTTAAGTCTATTTCCTCCATTCCTTCTTTGGATTCTTACTTCCGACCAAAATCTTACCAGACGATTGTTTTACTAACTGCAGGAAGAACCATAGAATCAACAGACAGCCGCGAGAGCGAGAGAAGGACTGAATCCTTAGACAGAAGGGGATCTCACCAAAGCCATGGGCTGATGGCCTTCTTGTTAGGCCAGTCCTTGCCGGTCTCTCCGGTGTGACTATAGAGGTGCGGTGCAGTAGCCCGTTACAATGTGGGAGACAACTCTGCTCGGATCTCTGCAGTGCTAACCTGTCCCGCCTCCTCATCATTAAACCTATGAATAGCTGTCATGCGCTGGGCTTAATAGACTGTAGAGCTGTCCCCCGGCTCCTATATATGCATTATTAATTATCATAGAGTGTGCGTGTGGGGGGGGGGGGGGGGGGAGATAGAGATGAACGCATTAGGAGAGCGAGAGGGGGAGCAAGGAGCTGGAGAGATCTGAGCTGAAAGCTGTGCTCTCGCCACCGTTTCTTCATTTATCATGTAAATAATGTTTGTTGTTGTATTAAGAGACTCTCATGGAGCAGAACATGTCTACAGCAGACCGGGGTGTTGGTTTAGAGATGCACGTCTCACACTGAATCGTCTGAACTGTTTGTTTTGGTCTCTGTTGCCTTGCGAGGCTGTGGACATGTGTTGCTGCCACTCGTGTTCCTCTCTGTTCTGCTTTGAACCAAACGCCACTTGGTTTAATGGCAACACAAACAACCCTGGCTCCCGCGACCCCGTTTTTACACATGGGTTACAAGCAATCTGACATTTAGAAGGGGGGGGGGGGCTTTGTTTTGGCAGGGATCTGGTGATGCCATCCAGGATATGGGCATGCAGAGGTCACCAATCACAGTGGAACACCAAGACTATTAATACCGACTTGCAGGCAGAGATCAAACGCTACTACGATGGTGCTTCAAAAACAAAGTCACACGAGGTTGAAATACAATCCAGTGGGGCGAAATGGGAACTGGAGATAACGCAGACTTTAAGACAAGCGTTCATAAATGAAATGCCAATACTGTTGTTTTTCAGATCGATTCGCACAAAGCCCAACAAGCTGACCAAGGCTCTAGCGTGTATTGGCATCTCGTTGTGTCATCTATTCAGCAGGGTTTCCGCGAACCATTTCTTTGGCCGGCCAACAAAATGTAAATTCTCTTGTCAAATGTTGAATTGAACCTTGTCATGTGCAATAACACGTGTTGCACGTCTGTAGCCGGGTGGTACAAGCTCGTAAAGAAGGGTGATACGTGCTCGTCGGGCAGGGTGATACGCACTCCTTAAGAAGGGTGGTACACGCTCGTAAAGAAGGGTGATACGTGCTTGTCAGGCAGGGTGATACGCACTCCTTAAGAAGGGTGATACACGCTCGTAAAGAAGGGTGATACGTGCTCGTCAGGCAGGGTGATACGCACTCCTTAAGAAGGGTGGTACACGCTCGTAAAGAAGGGTGATACGTGCTTGTCAGGCAGGGTGATACGCACTCCTTAAGAAGGGTGATACACGCTCGTAAAGAAGGGTGATACGTGCTCGTCAGGCAGGGTGATACGCACTCCTTAAGAAAGGTGATACACGCTCGTTAGGCAGGGTGATACACTCTCGTTAAGAAGGGTGGTACGCGCTTGTTAGGCAGGGTGATACGCACTCCTTAAGAAGGGTGATACTCGCTCGTTAGGCAGGGTGATACACTCTCGTTAAGAAGGGTGGTACGCGCTTGTTAGGCAGGGTGATACGCACTCCTTAAGAAGGGTGATACTCGCTCGTTAGGCAGGGTGATACACTCTCGTTAAGAAGGGTGGTACGCGCTTGTTAGGCAGGGTGATACGCACTCCTTAAGAAGGGTGATACTCGCTCGTTAGGCAGGGTGATACACTCTCGTTAAGAAGGGTGGTACGCGCTTGTTAGGCAGGGTGATACGCACTCCTTAAGAAGGGTGATACTCGCTCGTTAGGCAGGGTGATACACTCTCGTTAAGAAGGGTGATACGCGCTCGTTTGGAAGGGTGCTCCGCCCTCGTGTGGCAGGGTGCTACGCCCTCGTGTGGCAGGGTGCTACTCCCTCGTTAGGCAGGGTGCTACGCCTCGGACTCGGTCCGATTTAATGCGTGGAATTGATATCTTGTTGCAGTTTAATTTGGCTCGGTTAGCGTCGAACTGGACTTTGATAGGAGAATAGAACAATGTAAGCCGAAGCCTCAGGGTCGAGTGTGACGCTGCTTTTATTGGAGAGATAATCCCAGTGTCCTAGTGTTGTTGTGAGTGAACACAAGCGTTGCTTTATCTAGTTGTCCAACCATATTTGATGAGTGCTCTCACCTTCTGATGCACCGCCTCTGACCGAGACTCTATGAATCAAGGATAAATTCATGTAAACTTTGCCAAAAAATATTATTTCCAGTTCGCGGAGACATTGGAGACATTGTGGTACATTCAACCAACAAGGGTGTTCGGTTGGATGATAATCACACCTAGATGGAACTTGGAAACGGACTGACACCCCTGTGTTCAATACTATTTTCCACATTTTATTGTTGCCTAAAAAGCTTTAAAGGTGCAGTGTGTAAGATTTAATGCCACCTAGGGGTGAGGTTGCAGCTTGCAACCAACTGAATAAAAACCCCTCACCTCCTCTCATCCCTCCTATGCTTTGGTGTAGGATAAGCTTTGTGTACTACTAGGTGTACTTGTGTGCCAGGAGTTATCTCCAAAATGATGTCGGTCAAAGTCATCGTCTACAGCTGCATCGAGTAGACGGGTGTCAAGTGATGGTTCCTGAATAGATTCATAAATTATGTTTAGTAATTAGGCTGTAAAACTAGGGGTCATAATTTACAAGTGGTCCGAAGCGTACCCACCGGCGGGTACGTTTCGGACCCAGCACGTCTCAGCCCAGTAGTGATGGTCCGGTATTGCCCAGGGCCCGGTTTCCCGAAGCCTTATTAAAGCCTTCTTAACGCTACGTCATTCTTAACCTCTACTTTAAGTTCTACCTTAACATTTTGCATGTTTCCCGAAACGTTCTTTGCTATGAATCTCTTTCGTAAGTCGTTCATTGGTAAGGTTTGACTGAAGCGCTCGTAGAACCTTCTTAGCTCTAACATAGTGATGGTTCATTATAAGCAACGAGTGAATGTAATAAGTGGTCGAAAGACTTTTTTCAACCACATCCTCTTTCCTTTGACATTTAGTTTTCACCTGACACACTGGACGGGAGGTGTGCAAAGCCCACACACAGACCCCTACAGGTAGTCTCAGAATACACAGTATTATATAATAAGATAAATAATCTATTCAAAATTTTGCTTTCATTTCAAAGTGTCAAATTCATAAATAATCAACAAGGCAGCCGCCTTTTGTAAACAGAAAATCAATAGCCTCATTTGAACGGCTGCGACAGATGTAATTAAGGATGTAATTGCCTCAATCTCCCCTGCTGTTTCTATATTTTCTATCTTTTTTTTAAATCAGTGTATGCTATGCTAGTTTGTTCGCCCATGGTTAAATAAATGTTTAGACCAACTAGAAGTATTTCGAGCAATGTTTTATTCGCAAAGACTGCAATATATCATCAACGGTCGGCGTGTGTAGCTCGAACTTGCCGGCACCCTTTCAGGCGTCTCAGTACCCCAACGGAGGAGTACTGTGAGACGAGTACGGTTCAATACGGCTCTCTCCGGGTCACACCCACTTTTGGGCCTTCCCGCTAGAGACTCCTTCTACACACATTGGCCTTTAAAAGTTCAACCCCTTCCATTTCTTAATAACCGTTGGGGACTGAACGCCCTGGGCCAGGCCGGTGACGGCCCTGGGGCCAATTCTATCCAGCGGACACTCAATTATTAACCACGCTGCCCCCAAGATCAACCTTTAGACCAGAGGACTCAATGATGAGAGTTCTATCTGCGACAAAATAAACAAACCCCATCTCTGTCCCTTGTCGACTTTTCCGACGAACCCCACGTCGTTTGAAATTGATGAGAGTTCCTCCTTGGCACGGACACATGCACATGATACATAATAGCCAATAGCCAATGGCTGATAGCACGGCTTCAGACGCTATAGGCTGACCTGTCAGACACAGTATACACTCGGGTCGATCCCGGGGGAGATATCAGCCGGGAAACGACCGGTTGGACCACAGCGCACAGTCCATCATCTATCCAAGTCTCCCATCGCCGGTGCAGAGGCCATGCATGATTAGGACCACCGGTCTCCCTCCTCAGTTTCTAATTTAAAGCTGAAGAGTTTGGAATGGAATTCATTGTTAATTAAAAAGAAAAACACTAATTCCCCTTTTCTAATTATAGGGTTGGTTTGGAACACACACACACACACACACACACACACACACACACACACACACACACACACACACACACACACTCCACTGGTAGGACCATCTAGGACAGCCAGATAATTAAGGTCACCAGAGACATGCCGTGGAACCACTTAGAGCCGGCTGTGTCGTACAAGGCCATGTTTTGTCTGGCCCACACGTAGCAGACGATCCCCAGCCTGCCCTGAACCACTGACAAAGCACACTTGTCTGACTCGTGAGGAATCAACAACAGTGGCGCCGTCTTTTTTATCTTTTAAAGGAAGGTGACCGTTTGTAGTGTCCGTGTTTGTGCTGACACCCACCAAGCCGTCTCTTGAGGAGGGGCAGCTGTCGTCTGCGTGGTCGTTGCCGTTTCCTGACAAACATGAGTCGGAGGAAGGTTCACCGCCCACCTTCTCGTGGGCGCTGAGCCTTTCCATTCTCCTCGGTCGAGTTAGGCAGGACTGTGGTAAGAGATGGGTCGATTTCCACAGCAGTGTGTGACACAAAGCAATGTCGGGTAAAAAAAGCCTCTAAGAGGTTGCCATTATTGTTCCGATTATGACGAACAGCTGTGTGCAGCCCAGCACTCCTCTTTGTGTTTCACTCTTCTGCGTCAGCCGAGCCAGTGAATGAGATCCTTCATCTGGCGTCAATGTAACACTTGTATTTCGTCAGGCATTCTATAAGAAGATCACTTGAGCGATTGCATTTGATCTTGTCTCGGCCGAGAGAGATGTGGTCATGTCTTCCAGCAGATTGAATAAGAGAACTAGTGTAAGAGACCAGAGGCAGTTGAGGAAAAAGCTCTCAGACCAGTATTTGCTGATTGTGTGTGTGTTTCTGAGGATATGATTGTGTGTGTGCGTTACTGAGGATATGATTGTGTGTGTTTGTGTGTGCCAGTACATCCACACATCTTTTGTGTGTACCTATTGTCCGACTGAGAAAGGACTCCGCTCTTTGGGGGTTGCAGAGCGTCTTAAACGATAGAAAGTGCTCTGGTTTATCGGGCTCCATTTGAAGTTTCCTCCGCTGGTCCCATTGAGCGTTGGCACAATGCATTCCTCTCGCCGTGCCCTTCAAATACCCCAACGCCGCACAAATAGGCCTCCGAGCGTAGTGTGTCTGGGCGTTGAAGCAAAAAAGAGAACCCGTGCAAATATACTTTTCGTCCCATAAGCCACAGAAACCAGATCGCAGAAGTTGATTCGGAGAGAACCTAACTGCGAGCTGATGGCAGGCCTTAAAAGCCCTCATCCATCAAGCGCTGAAATGAGAGCGATTATGGATCGAGAGCGTGACTGCGATGGAGTGGTGCGCAACGCGGGCCTATTTCACTGCAGTCTGGCAGCAGGTCGTCAAGGCGATACATGATATATGACGTGTGATGGCTATCTGCAATTACAGCCCGTGTATATTTTGAGGCACAATGCAGAAACGCCGAGCAAACGCAAGGTTAGCGGTGCATGGTATTTGGAGAGGAATGTTGATGCAGAAGATGATGCATTTGTACATCGTGATAAGCATGGGGTATTTTTGCCTGCATTGCACTGTATGCAACGATTGGCTTCATGCCAACGTTGTGGGTTGTAAAGAGGATCCAGATATCTGACATGATCAAAAACCAAACCCGCAGAAACTGAACAACAGAGATTCTGAAATATAAAGTGTGTGTATGTGTCTGTGTCTGTGTGCAAAAAGCATCTATGTTCAAGACTTTGTATACCTTTTTGTGTGTGTGCAGGATTGTGTGTCTGTGTAAGGGTGTGTGTCTGTCGGTGTAAGTGTGTTTATCTGTGTGTGTGTGTGTGTGTCAGTGTGTGTATATCCAAACCAGCACCTCTACGGAGGCTAGCTCCCCCCCCCCTCCCCCCGTCTCTCCCCTGCTGTCACCCTTCATCGATTTCTGCAATCCGGCTCATCCGAGCGGAACCGGCCAAGCCTCGCACCTCCAGGCATCAGCGCGGAGCAGGGCCCCACCGGGCCCCCACTGGGGCCCCGCCACGCCGCTCCCAGCACCACTGCACCCCCGCACCCCCGGGGTCGCCCGCCGCTGATAGACAATCTCAATTACCCCCCCCGGGCACAGGCCCCGCCGGGGAGGGAGAGGAGGGCTGGGGGGCTGGGGAAGGGGTGATGGGGAGGGAATAGGTGTGTGTCTGTGTTGGGGGGGGGGGGGGAGAGAGATAAGGATGTTGGTAGAGAGGGAGAGATGGTGATAAAAAAAAGTGTGTGTGTGTGAGCTCCTGAAGTGCTGAGTCGTCTATAGAGATGGATTTACGAGCGTCATGGAGGAAGGGATCATCCCACACACCCCCCTCCCCCTAACTTGTATTATCCGATCTGACGAGAACGCACAATACTGGGCGGCCTGTCCCAGCCGTCGGGCAGTGTGCGCTGAGGTGGATATGGGCGACTATAAGCAGCGGTCGGGCCTAATCAGCCACTAAATTGCTTCAGTAAATAGATCCCAGGAAGCATCAAGTCCCTTCTGCTGCTACAGCTCCGCTCTCCCTCTCCCTCTCCCTCTCCCTCTCCGCCCTCCTCGCGCTCTTACTTTGAAAGACTCTGACTAATAGGCTTGTAGATGTCCCTGTGTTCGAGACCTGTGTTAGCCTTCACGCTTCATAATTAGCTTTTAATGCATGGAAACTACCAGAGGGAGGGCGGGGGCTAGACGTTGCGGTTGGGGGGGGGGGGGTGATGAGGTGCAGTCATTGGTGGTCGTTGGGGGGGGGGGGGGTATCTTTGGGTGGAAATGAATGAAAGGAGGTCTTGCTGTGTGGCCACAGTAATTCAGGCTTTTGTTCTCTAATTAAATGACCTCAGAGGGGCCAGCCTGGATTAAAGTGTGTGTGTGTGTGTGTGTGTGTGTGTGTGTGTGTGTGTGTGTGTGTGTGTGTGTGTGTGTGTGTGTGTGTGTGTGTGTGTGTGTGTGTGTGTGTGTGTGTGTGTGTGTGTGTGTGTGGCGCCCTGTCGGTTTTGAGCCAAGTCGTGTTCAGCCATGTCGTTGAATAGCGCCATTATAACTCCACCCACCACCAACTCCTCTGTCTCCCTCTCCCCCTCCCTGTTGGGGACTTGGCACTGGGGCTGCGATTCCTTTTTTAAACAAGTGTCCTCTGGGGGCCCTTCACATAGCACGGCTCATTGTTCCTCATCGGGACCCCCGGGGGACCAGAGCGGGGCCCTGGGTTCTGCCCCCATCCTGTCCAGGGAGGGACTGGCCCGCGACCCCACGGACAGACCCGGGCGTGGACCAGGACCGGGTCTCAGAGTTAGAGAGCTGGAGAGGGTATCGGGCTGAAGGCAAATCAGTGGGAGAGAGAGAGAGAGAGCGAGAGAGAGGGGATGTGCTCGCTGGGCGCTCGGCAGTGGATGAAGGACGGTGGAGAAGAGCTTCTTCGCATTTTAACCACAAGGTCTCCTCAGACCCACCGATGGCTGTGATCATGAGGATGCAGATGGCTGGCCCTCCCCCACACACACGCAGGGAATACAGATTTACATTATCAGTGTCAGAATCCCCTCTCCCCTCCTCTCGTCTCAACGCCTCTTTCTTTCTGTCTCTCTCTCTCTCCTCTCCTCTCCTCTCCTCTCCTCTCCCCTCTCTCTCTCCATCCCTTTTTCATTTTTCATTTTGAAGTCCTGATTAGAATTGTCTCCAACATGAGAGTCGTGGGCTTCACCATGTCTCTCTTGCAAGCATGTGCGCCGCGTGCCTCCAAGCAGCCGTGCCCCGCGTGGCTGTGCCCGGCGTGGCTGTGCCCGTCAGGCCCGTAAACACCAGCCCTACCACCGCCACCATAACCACCACCCCAGGTCCCTCCTCTTGGACATGCCGTCAGAGCACAGTGAGGTATCAGTTGCCAGCAGGAACCAGGAGTCATTCTCCACCCTGGCCATGTCTGTCACTACATCACTTTGATCAGTGGAACATTAACAGCTGCAGGGGGGCTGAGGGGAGAGCGCCGGGGGCACTGGAGTGTTTGTGGTTTGGTGTGTGATAAAAGGTTTTGAGAATTTGTGTGTGGATGTGTGTGAACTTGATGCACATATGTGTCCACGGGTATGATTGTGTGTGTATTCTTGTCTGTGTCTTGTCTGTGTTCATGCACATTCATTCTAGGCGTGCGTGCGTGCGGCTGGGAGAGTGGGCGCACGGCTGGGAGAGTGGGCTGCAGGACATCACAGATGATATCTTAATTGCCGCTCAGCACCAGCTGCCAGATGCTACCTGGACAGAGCGGCAGCCCAGACATCCGCCTGCAGGCCGGGCAGCTGACTACGGCCCCGCAGCTCCTGGCACCTCCCACAAGTGTTAGGGGCTCCAGGGGCCACTGTCTCCCCCAGTCTGCCTCTCTCTCGCTCACTGTCTTGGTCAGCTGTCCCTCTGTGTGTCTCTCCCTCTCTGTCGTCGGTCTCTCCTTGTGGCTGTCTCTCTTTGTGTCTGTCCCTCTGTTGTCTGTCTCTCTGTGTCTCTTCCATCTGTCTCTGTTTGTATCTCTTTGGTTCTCTCTCTCTCTCTGTGGGAGGGGCCCAGACGTCATCCTTAACAGCAGTCGATCCCAATCGCTTTCAGGGCTTATCGGGAAGAACTGTCAAACGGCAGTTTGAGGAAGGAGAGAAGAGCGAGGCTATTGGTGTCCTGTGTTTTGAGTTGTTGGGTGATTGCTTTATGTTTTGTGTATAGCGTAGTCGTGTATGTGTGTATTAAGAGGAGCTAGAGACCGACGGATACACCTGTTGTGTTGACCGGTCACAGCCAAGCATCCATGTGACGTCTCACTTGCTGCGAATGACCCCCACTCAACTCTTGACTCAATTGACCCCTTACCACCGACCCCGTGCCCTGTCAGCTCATACACTTGGGCGTTGACCTTTCACCCCGCGAGGGGGTCACATTTTGCTCAAACCTTTTGGTTATTGGTTTATTAAGGGAGTACTGTATCTGTGATCGGTTTTCCCTAAAATGAATGTGTTTGTTGTGCAAAAGGCAATCGTTTATACTGGATATAATTTATGATACTCGCGCATCATTAATACGGTGAACTCAATCATACTTACGAGACTCAATCATTTATAGATTTGAGACTTAATTTGTTCAAAGCATCTGGAAAATGCTTCCTAAAATAAACCTGGATTTAGTAAATCATCTATGTTCAGCAGGAGGGATATTCATGACTTTCTACTGCACTAAAGTGAGCTTCACCATGTTCTGATCCCAAAGCGTAAACCAATGCCGTTGCTTTTTATGGTGGGCTTTCCGACTTTATGGTGGCTAACACTGCCTGGCCGTCTGCCTGGGGTGGGGCTGAGACGAGGACAGGAGGCCCGCCTCCTGCGTCTGTTGTGTGGCGTTTGACACAAGCGAGGTTCGAGTGCTCTCCATTGGTCGTTGAAACGCTAGCTTTTGCAAAACCGGGGTCAGGGGTCGCCGTCACTCCAGCCCCTCTGAAGTGTGTCAGCGGTCCGCAACGTCAGGGGGGTGGAGACGAGGGACCCCACCGCCTCCGTCACTCAGACACCATGTTCAATACTGCTGGTTCTTTAGAGAGGATCTCTCTGTAAACCCTGATTCACTGGGTTCTAAAGCAAGCTTTGACCCTTCGTGTGTCTTACATTGTGTTCATTAATAGATCTTTATTGTGTTTCCAGCACGAAGGGAAAATAATGGCGTGGCAGTTCACAAATATGCTTCGGTTGTGATTGGATGATGGGATATGTGTCCCTTTTAAAATAAAGTTATGTCTGAAAATTATGGTTAGGTTTTTTTTGGGGGGGGGGGTCGTCGAAGGAGTTATTGACAAGACTAAAGAATTTCCATGGTTTCTTTGTTATCCCCCCCTCTCACCATCGCTCTCAGTTCAATAGGCTTCATTCGCACTACATGTACCTTCAATATGTCTCGTAAAAGCATTTGAACATTGTAATGCATTCATTCAACAATTAACAAACTGTGTGTGTGTGTGTGTGTGTGTGTGTGTGTGTGTGTGTGTGTGTGTGTGTGTGTGTGTGTGTGTGTGTGTGTGTGTGTGTGTGTGTGTGTGTGTGTGTGTGTGTGTGTCTCCGTGCAGAGCGAGCCATCGCCAGGCACGAGGTGCGGGAGATCGAGCAGCGCCACACGCAGGACGGGCAGCGTGAGCGGGGGGAGGGGCTTGTGGGGGCGGGGCCTGTGCTGGGGGCGGGGCTGCCGGACGCAGAAGATGTGGTCATCATCTACAACCGAGTGCCCAAGACGGCCAGCACCTCCTTCACCAACATCGCCTACGACCTGTGCGGCAAGAACCACTACCACGTGCTCCACATCAACACCACCAAGAACAACCCAGTCATGTCCATACAGGACCAGGTTGGTGGGGAGGGGGGGGGGGGGGGGGGCTTGATGGCAGCACCACACCACATCACTACCTTGAGAAAGCATTATTCACATCCATTAGTCTGATTAGGTGAATCGCAACAAAGTGTGATATTTAGTAAGAAAACAGACACACGCGCTGACGTTGAGTCAAGTCTTGGTGCATCGTTGTTTAGCATGAATGGTTTCAAAGACAGTGGTTACTTTGACATAAAGAAAGGTGTGAGACTAGATATAAGAGCCCCCGTGGATGTCTTCAGAGGGGCCTTCTTGGAAGTCATATCGATAATCATTCATCCAAAGTTGTAACGGAAATCCTGAATCGGATTTCATTACACATTCATAACCAAAGTACTGCTGTTTTGCATGTTGGATCTTTAACACACAGTTGATCATGGTCATGATGTTTTTTTTTTATTCAGGTGAGGTTTGTTAAGAACGTGACAGAATGGCGGGAAATGAAGCCGGCCTTCTACCATGGGCACGTCTCCTTCCTCGACTTCACCAAGTAAGAAAACACCAAGATACTCGTTGCTGTTGCTGTGATGTTGTCGCCACCTTGTGGTCATGTGTAGAAGTTGCACAAAGCAGTGGATCGCGTTTTAGGTTTCCTTTCACCATTCACAATCTCCTAACACAAATATGAATGTGTTTATGTTGAATGCATAATGTATGTCATAATGTAACTTATTACAGCCATAATGAAAGCTTCTTGTTCAATAGTGTCATTATTTATGGAAGATTATTTATGTATGTAATACGTGTTTCTCTCTTTTTTACCCAGAAAGAGTCATCTCAATATCTTGGTCTTTGTTGTAAGTTGCTGTCTTCCTCCCTCATGTATTTCATTTTGACTGTGGTCTCCAGGTTTGGTGTGAAGAAGAAGCCCATCTACATCAACGTGGTCCGGGACCCCATCGAGAGGCTGGTGTCCTACTACTACTTCCTGCGCTTTGGGGACGACTACAGACCCGGACTCAGGCGCAGGAAACAAGGGGACAAGAAGGTAGATGTGTTTTTATTATTATTCGTGACAAGAAGGTAGTTGTGTTGTTATTATTCGTGACAAGAAGGTAGTTGTGTTGTTATTATTCGTGACAAGAAGGTAGTTGTGTTGTTATTATTGGGGACCAGAAGGTAGTTGTGTTGTTATTATCGGGACAAGAAGGTAGATGTGTTATTATTATTATTGGTGACAAGAAGGTAGTTGTGTTGTTATTATTGGTGACCAGAAGGTAGTTGTGTTATTATTATTGGTGACAAGAAGGTAGTTGGGTTATTATTATTATTGGTGACAAGAGGGTAGTTGTGTTATTATTATTGGTGACAAGAAGGTAGTTGTGTTATTATTATTGGTGACAAGAAGGTAGTTGTGTAATTATTATTGGTGACAAGAAGGTAGTAGTGTTGGTATTATTATTGGTGACAAGAAATGGAAGCTGGAATTCCAACACTGAGTTTTAAAAAAACGAGTTTTGGGTTGAGACTTTTACGGTAGAGGGAGACTTCATCCCAATGGATACTCTTTAACTACGTGGTTGTGGGATATTAAATAAACCACTGCTCTGGTAGAGCTGCACCATCCACTCACACACTGGTGTTCCGAAAAGCGCTCCACACGTCCACACACACCACCCGTACAGCGCTCCACACACACCGTCCAGACAGACCTCAGACGTCAGGAACCGAACGCCGCCTGTTCCGAGCAGATTAGAACATAGACATAGTGTTTCAGGGAGAATGGACCAACATAGGATTTTACCCCTTTATTTTTTTAATTGGGGTCTTAGTTCAGCAACAGTATTAAAATGGCAATGTTGACCAACTTGACGACCATAATGCATATTGCAAAAAAATAAAAGGGTTTGGGTTCTCTGACTCTTAACTGCCTCCATCGTGTTCTTTGTGGTGGTGTTGATTTGCAATATTGATAATCACTCTTGCATGAGATCATTTTAAATGTTAAATACATCTTGTACGTCCTGTGGTATTACAATAATGCAACAAACAGCTGCTAAATTGTATTGTTATACTGTGTCTGTGTGTGTGTGTGTGTGTGTGTGTGTGTGTGTGTGTGTGTGTGTGTGTGTGTGTGTGTGTGTGTGTGTGTGTGTGTGTGTGTGTGTGTGTGTGTGTGTGTGTGTGTGTGTGTGTGTGTGTGTGTGTGTGTGCTCCAGACATTTGACGAGTGTGTGTCTGCGGGGGGCTCAGACTGCGCCCCTGAGAAGCTGTGGCTGCAGATCCCGTTCTTCTGCGGCCATTACTCCGAGTGCTGGTACGTGTTCCAGACGCACACCGCTGTTATGTACCTGCTGTATACCATATCTATACGCCATGTGTTACCCTATGGGTTGATGAGTTTATGTGGCTGTATGTCGCTGCCCTGCAGGTGGGTATGGGTTCTCACATGCACTGTAATCTCCTTGCCGGCACACTCGTCTATGTGAAATTGAGTTTCCGTTGTTTGACACAACTACAGCTTTGTTCTGCTTCCTGCATAAGAATCGTTGCACAAGGGCATGATTAGCATCCTGTGTCTGAACAGTGAGTGTCTGCGGTAGGTGGCTTCATTTAATGTTAAAGTGAACCGGGTTGGGGAGACGGCGCCAGGCAAGGGCCAGGTGATGGCCGTGAAGCCATGCGGCCCCAGACTGCTCCATGACACGCCACGGTGGCTTTAATAGGGCTCAGCTGTCCCCTGTTCCCTAGTCATCTCCCGGAGGTCTCGCACCGTCTCCCATCGTAGCGCCTTAGCCTTGATGTCTTCCCTGTCGCAATGGTGGTCTGTTTGTCTGGGCTGTCCCAGTCTCCCTCTTGCTGTCTCCTTCCCTCTGCTCTCTCTCTTGCTCCCTCCCGTCTCTCTGGCCCCCTCCTGTCTCTCTGCCCCCCTCCTGTCTATCTGGCCCCATCCTGTCTCTGCTGTCTCCCTGGCCCTCTGCTGTCTCTGTCTGTCTCTGTCTGTCTCTGTCTGTCTCTGTCTGTCTCTGTCTGGCTCTCTGGCTCTCTGGCTCTCTGTCTCCCTGTCTCTATGGCTCTCTGTCTCTCTGTCTCTCTGTCTCCCTGTCTCTGTCTCCCTGTCTCTCTGTCTCCCTGTCTCTCTGTCTCTCTGTCTCTCTGTCTCCCTGTCTCTCTGTCTCCCTGTCTCTCTGTCTCCCTGTCTCTCCGGCTCTCTGCTGTCCCTCTGTCTCTGGTCTCCTAATCTCCCAATTTCTAATTTATGTTTCCTTTGTTTTTGGGAACCTATTGGTTGCCATGGGTGATGTATACACATCCCCCATAGTAAACACATTGTTGTTATTGTTATGCCAATCCTCCAGTCTCAACAACATTGTCTGTTCATTAGATAGATTATTGGAAGATGAGTCAGCGAGTTTCCAGTTAGCACTATCTCACTCTTTCAACTGCCATTATGTGAATTCCACATGCTTATCTCTGACTTCCATAACATTTAATTTCCTGAGCATGACACATTTCCTGCCACCCACATTCATATTTTTTTCCCTCCTCCTTATCCTCAGGTTTTATTTTCCCCACAGTTCCATCTGGTGTCTCCCTCTGGCTTGTTGCTTGTCCTCTCTCTCTCCCCCCTCGTTCTCTCTCACCTGATGTTCCAGCTCCCTCTTCTTTCTTTAATCATAACCTTCCCTTTCCATCAGCTCCCCCCCCCCCCATCTCTCTCTGCTTCTTTCTCCCTCTCTCTCTCATATGTCCCATCCTCTCCTGAGATCCTTCGGTCCCCGTCCAGTCTACTTACCCTGTTCTCACGGCCCCCAAAACATTCAGCACAACAACAACATGCCCAATCTCCTCATAATGATCCAGACATGAAGGCAGAACTCCAGACCACAGCCCTGCGGACCAAACCAACTGCAGTACTAACAGACTACATCCGCTCGCTCCTCCCTGTGACCTCTCAGGAACGTGGGCAGCCCCTGGGCCCTGGAGCAGGCCAAGTACAACCTGGTGAACGAGTACCTGCTGGTGGGGGTGACGGAGGAGCTGGAGGACTTTGTGATGATGCTGGAGGCCGCGCTGCCTCGCTTCTTCAGGGGGGCTACCGACCTCTACAAGACAGGTACCCCGCCCGCCCCCGACCTCCACCTCCATCCCGCTCCACCACCGCCTCGCTCGGCCCTCCGCCCCTTCTGACACGGGCCCGGCTGGTTCAGGGATCATGAGCCCCTTCCATACCGAGATCCTCCAATATTGCCATAAAGAAGATCTGTCCTTATGCCGGCTAATCTTTTTTATCACAGAACCACGCAAGGCGGGTGTAGGTCCAGAAGGTGTGACAAGGAACACAACAGCGTCCGTGTCTAGTTTGACTTATAACATACACATCTTATAACATGCACATCTTGGAACATAGGCGTCTTATAACATAGGCGTCTAATAGCATAGGCGTCTTATAGCATAGGCGTCTTATAACATAGGCGTCTTATAACATAGGCGTCTTATAACATAGGAGTTTTATAACATAGGAGTCTTATAACATACGCATCTTATAACATAGGAGTCTTATAACATACGCATCTTATAACATACAGATCTTATAACATAAAGATCTTATAACATACACATCTTATAACATACAGATCTAATAACATAGGCGTCTTATAACATAAAGACCTTATAACATAGGCGTCTTAAAACATGGGCGTCTTATAACATAGGCGTCTTAAAACATGGGCGTCTTATAACATAGGCGTCTTATAATATGGGTGTCTTATAACATACAGACCTTATAACATATAGTCTCATGACGTAAGTGGAGTAAGGAGGCATCCTGACGTGGGGATTGAACCCGGTGTGCGTCAACATCATTGTCACTGCAATTCTCTGCCATCCAGAACAATCTGTTTGACTTCATATTTTTTTGTTGGGGAGACATTCCAGTGACCTTTTCAAGCAACACTATATTTGCATAAAGATTAACTTGGCAATATTTACAAGCTGAACCGGTATTTTGTATGCTCGGGTATGCTCATCACTTTCATTTCACATTTCTTTTAACCAAATAGACCCTTTCCTGATGACCTTTTTAAGAGAAGTAGAATTGATATATGCAAGCTGAGCTTTTAGTACCAATACATAAAGGAAGTAGGAATAGGAGGCTATTATAAAGACCACAAAGCTGGTGCTAACGGCATGCTTCACACAGTGTTATATCCAGTATCAGATCAGTCACTTCACAAGGGCTGCAACTAGAGTAGTTTAGAAAAGCCCATCAAGGTTGATAAAGTGTCTCAAATAACTTTGCTTTGTCTTTTAGATTAGCCAATAAAAACAGCATTTACTCAGCATTAATGCCATATTTACTATACATGATGTGTGGTAGCACACTTAGAAACAAACTTGTCTGCCTATTTCTGAGCTCAGCTAGTAGCATCAGCACTTGCAAGCCTAAAACCTTCATGGAATCAAGCCAGGCCACCTCACTATTTATACTTGGACTTGATTAAATTTCATCTGTAATGTTTCCAAGAAGCACTAGATCACTAGATGTTTCAAATATTCGGTGAATACGTAAGGCAGCGTGTCATCTCTCAACTCGTTCTCTTCTTCTCTTCTTCAGGCAAGAAGTCCCATCTGAGGAGGACAACGGAGAAGAAGCCGCCCACCAGGGAGTCCACGGCAAAGCTGCAGCAGTCGGCCATCTGGAAGATGGAGAACGAGTTCTACGAGTTCGCCCTGGAGCAGTTCCAGTTCGTCCGCGCTCACGCTGTCCGCGAGAAGGACGGCGAGCTCTACCTGCTGGCCCAGAACTTCTTCTACGAGAAGATCTACCCCAAGAACTAGGGCACCTGCTGGTCCATACCCGCCTGCCCTCGCACTGGGGAGATGAACTGATCCTGAGGGGGCGATGGGCTGAGAGAGAAGGCTCAATGGTGGACCAACCGTCGTACTTGTAAACAACAACAAAGGAGGTGCTACCAAACCATCTAGCGGAGGTGGTGGATGGGTTCTGGTCGGAGAGATTTGTGTCGCTGTGTGCTTGATGACCCCTCTTCCCCACCAGCTGGCCAAATGGCGGAGACCAGCGTGGCAGCCGCTATTTGCCGATCGTATTCCTTGCTGAGAAACTCCTCTCTTCCAAGTGAGGAAGAAGGCCATTGGTCGCTCTTTTACTCGCACGCGTCTGGGACACGGCGTGGCCGGCAGCTGTTAGGACCGTCACTATGGATTGGTCACCGGATCTCCTTGGTTCTCTCCTCCCACCCTCAGCCCAAACACTGGAGCCTGTGTTATTTTCTGATTGTGCTGTGATGTATTTTTTATTTCTACAACTATCATGGTCTTTTTTTCTCACGCAAAGAGACCAGGATTCTATCTTTTCCCCTCCTGGGTGAAAAGACGTTGACGTGCTTAGAGACCACAGCTAAAGAAAGGAAACCGTGAAAAATGTAAAACTACTGCATTGGACTTGAATAAGAAACAGCTCAGCTTTTTTCCAAGTCAGAATCCTGTGTCTATAGACTATTTCCTGGGACAAATCTTTGTGTTTTATAAATGTATTTGTTTTATGATTCTTGTAAATGTGCATCCTTGTTGGGGGGGGGGGGGGGGGTTTGTATGGATACTGAAAGGTTGAGTACATTAAGTAATTCAACTAGTTGAACAATACTGCTGTTGTACATATTATTTCCAATGGATTAATTTCCGATGATTTTTTTTATGATTAACTTATTTACATTGTGCTAACACCTACAAACAAATTAACTGTCTGTTCAATTCATTGTTTGTGGGTCTTGCTTGACCATGTTTGTTTTTAAGATTTATTTTTGATTAGTCATTGTAAAAAATGGATGCCCAGAAACATGCTTATTCTCTGCTGCTAAGATTGTAGCCCTTTTTCTTACATTTGTATACATAACATGAAAAAACTTTTCTCTGTAAGATTTGCTTTTATGTAGTATGTTTTAGGTGGTTTTGCTCATTTACGGCTAGGTAAAGATTGTAGATTTCTGCCCTGTTAAATTCCTAACATAATCTCTCTTAATGGGGAGCTGTGAAAGATGGTTATAACACTAAATGTACACAAACTGTTGGCTTGTTTCGAAATTGTTATTGTTTTTTAGGCCTTCAACAGACAAATGTTCTGTATTCTGAGTTGGAATGATAAATAAATACATTGAATAGGGATAGATGTCCAACCAATCAGGATAGAGTATTCTGTCAAGGCTGTGAGCCCTGACCATAGGTCCTTGAATTAAATCACTCGCTTTCGATAACGGATCAGATGTATTCTGATTGGCCGGGAAGCTAAGCCTTCCACAGAAGAAGAAAATTTGCAAAATGTAAAGGAAAAATCCACCCCGTGTAATCTTTGCTGACAGCTTATATGACAGCCGTAATACTAGAACCCTATTCACAGTGCTCCTTTGAGAGCCTTTCGACAATAAATGTCCCACAAAACTAATCCAATCCTAGGCATAATCCACAAAGGTCCATTTAACAAGACTGAGATACATCGGATCTGTCCAGAGATAGTACAGAGGATCATCTTACTGAATGAAATCAAAATAAGAAAAATAAAATTATATAAGGGTTTACTAGTTAGGCTGAATGTGCCTTCTCTTTGCCCAACTGTTATTTCTGTTGCAGATTTGTTAATAAAAAAAGTCATTGTTTTGATTGCCAAAAATATATATCAATTCAGTGAACACAATTTCAGTGTTTTGTGTCAGTCCAACTGGTTGTTTGTGTTTCAATAATTGTTTGAACCTCTTGGGAAGTAAAGGAAATTATTTGGAGTGGCTAGTGTGGGGAAAGAGAGCTGCAACATGTTAGACCATGGTCTCCTACAGAGGGAGATAATGAGTTGAAATTCTTATTCTGGGGATACCTAAAGGTTAGGCTAAAATCTAAAATGTAAATTTAGAACGGTTTAAATTAGTCTTCAAAACAGGTTTCCCATTCATCTTGTGTATTTTGTGCCAACCAATATATTTTAATCAGTTGTATGTTATGTTTGTGTAGTTTGAAATCGGTCAGTAGGCTACTATGAATATATACAAATAAGTCTTTGGGATATTGATTTGTCGTTAATTTTACACCATTTAAAAAATATATAAAAGGCAACTGTGATGGATAGTGTCTCAAAAGTCTGCCTTATTTCTCGGTCTACAGTAAGTAGGCTTCTATTCCAAGGTGGGGATGGATGCTGCACACCATGATAGTGTTTTACGCATGGCTTCAGTAGCTAACATTCAACACGGCCTCTGTCCTTGGAGGAGAACCGGGGACCCGTCTCTGGACTCCAGGAGAACCGGGGCTCTGCCTCAGGTAATCATACTACCTTGTGCATGGAGACAGGACCGGAAGTTTGCGCAATAGGCGTTTATATCAACCATCATTAAAAAATACGGTACAAGATTATAGAAAGTGAAGTATGGTTTCCAGTGTTATCAAAACGACGTTGGGAACCTCTTGTCAGCAGTGTTGCCAGATTGGGCCGGGAATCTGGCCCAATCTGGCAACACTTGCTTGTCAGGCGCACCTGTTAACAGACGGCGCGCCCCTGCGTCACCATGGCAACGGAGGAACCGCTGCGGGGTTCAGAAGAGACGCTTGTACTTGAAGGCAATCTTTCTCGTTCGGGAAAAAAGCGTTATGTATGAATGTATGAATCAGTAATGGGTCCGGGAGATTGTCTCGTGGCTTGTGGTCGTGTCTCGTTGTCTTGTGGTCTTTTTATGTAAAATTGCCAAATCACAGAGAGCTCCGCTTGCTTACGGCCACCTCCCTGCGGTGTGTGTACATCCAGCTCCCCGCACCTAGGTGTGGCATGTCATGCATAGGCCTTAATGGAAAACTAGGACGTTTATGCTGATACATGAATGTCTGCGCATGGGCGCTGTGGTTTAGGTTGCTACAGTACGGTGTGCACTGTTGAATAATAACTCAATGGCCATGGTGTTTTGTTTAATATAGATTTTTTGGTGTATAAGTTCATATTGGACACACAATTATATTGACATTCTTATTTCAATCAAGATGTGAATTGAATTCATACAGTGAGCAAAACTATTAGTAAGGACACATACACATACACAAACACACACACACACACACACACACACACACACACACACACACACACACACACACACACACACACACACACACACACACACACACACACACACACACCACACACACACAGACACACACATATATATAAAGACCTATAATATATCTTTATAGATATCTATGTAGGCCTATATACTGTGTGTGTGTGTGTATATATAGGCCTATATAGATATCTATATATCTATATATATATATCTATATAGGCCTATATATGTATTTATTTATAGCCTAGTAGTAACCCAGTAGAAAAGAAAGAGCCTAATAGTACCTTGATAGTATTCTTCCACCAAGATAATGTCGGCGTGTTGACAGTGAGAATAGATATGGTTATAAAGTTTCTGATCACGTGGGGATGTGTGAATAGAGTCTGGTCGCGAGAGTGAGCGCCGGTTATGCCGCTGGGTCGAGCGGGTGCACACAGCGCGCGGCTCCGGCGGGCGGTCCCACTCACCGCCGCCTCGCGCTCCACCAGGACTGCTGGGACAGACGTATTCCTCCTGTGTATTTATGAATAGGCTCCTCTTGGGGGTGGGGGGGAGTGTTTGGACACTGTAAGAACGTAAACGAAGTGTAAAGACGACATGGAATTTCCGGTTTTGCAGAGATGACCGATGGTTTGGTCAAAGAATAACTTATTTTGGTCACAAGAGAGGGAAAGTTGAGCACCACCTCCCCTCTCTCCGGAGGACTTGATTCAAAGTTGAAAACCAAGATGGCCGCCGATTCCGTGCAGGTAGGAAAAGTTGACAACTCTTCCGAAAAGTGCGCAAACTTGTTTAAAAAAGAGTAAATTATCAAGCCAGTAAGTGACTTTGTAACGTATAATTTGTTCAAAGCCATATCGCCAGGAGGAAGGTGACTGTTGTACACTTTTCAGGTTAACTCTGCCTTATCCTAAAGGGGTTGTCTGGGAATTAACTATGGATCGAGGCCTGGGAGACAATTATCCCAGTTTGCACATTGTAATCTGTTGCAAAACGTGATCGGAAACCATGTGGACTCAAAGCGTGCTTATGATACACGTTTAACGGGCTTCTATTCTGTAGTGAAAGTGAAATAGATGTACTTCATCGCTACAGAATTCTCAATGTTACTCCTGGAGATCGTCTTCTCTCCTGGGTAACGTTGTGGTGAATTTGAATATAGTGAGTTTCTCCAACTTAATCTTTTGTAAACAGAGCTCATTGATTTTGAGATGGAGAGATTCATTTTGAGTTACGCGTTTTAATTCGTCAGATATTATGGACTGATCGGTCAATAGTCAATAGACGCATTCCCATCAAACAACACGTTTTACAGAAGCATACCCCAAAGCTGTATGTGGAAAATACATTCTGGGATTCAGTAAACGAAAACATAATCCGATAAAGTTTCTTTTATTATTCTCTTTAAACGTCATGACTCAGACAATCGTGTGGTTTCACTGTAATGACGTCACTGCTCAAATATGACTTTCTGACATCTATCAAAGTATCAGCGTTGGTCATCCGCAACTTAGAGACCAATCCGTTGCACGGGGATTCAGTATCGGGTCTCTACCTCCGCAGCATCTAGGAAGACCACGTTGTTTTTTTATTGTTATTTACACCGAACCGTCACATGCATTGAAATGAAAACGTAAATCCAGCAATAGTTGTTGTTTTGAAATACTTTTTGTAACCGTAGACTATTCTCGACTCTTCTTTAATGTTACATACAATTAAACCAATCCTGGTCCTTTAGTCAGTGATGCTGGTCACCCTGGTCCAAGTATTTTTAATAACCTATGATTAACCCTGTTCCAATTAGGGATTTATTGAGGTAGTTTACTGGTCTTTTATAGTGCATCAAGAATGTAGCCAAGTTCTTTACACAACACTGTACCTCCCAAATTGCTACACTGAGAAGAATAAATACAACACACTTAAAGTAGTTGATTAAAGGATTTTGGTGTGCAATGAATAGTTGTTAGTCAGCCACATTGGTATTGTGACTACACTTGATCTTCTAAGAAAACTACCTCCTGGCCCTCTGTGTGTCTGTAAAAACATGCATAACATCAGTAAAACACACTCAAAAGCGTCTACTGCCTGGATCTCAGACGACCATGGACTACAGTGGGAGCCTGGGTACAGCCTGCGTTTGTCCAGGCTGGGACTCAAGTTTGGCCCTAGTGTTTCTATTCCTGGGTCAAGCGGGCAAGCGTGGTCCAGAAGTATGGGACCAGCTGTGGGGGTAAGAGGGCAGGGTGTCAGGTTGTCAGGCATGGCCTAGTAGGCCCTGTGTTGAAATGGCACAGACTTGGCCTTCACGCATAGAGCCTGGATATAGAGTGGTGGCCTTAGCCTCTTGTGGTGGACAATTGTCTGAATGGAGTGCTTGTTTGTTGGAGCTTCCAGGGCTTAAAGAGCTGAGTTAACCTGCTTATGCTTGGGGTTCAGAGGCTGGTGTTTTGTTTCATATTTTTGTAGATCTTTGATAAGTTTCAGGTTTGTACCAACATTATTTTTTGGAGAGCTTGCAATATGTTAAGGAAAGGCTTTACCCTTGCAGTTTCTGAAAGACAAAGTTATTTTGTTGTTTGGTGCGTCTAAGCCCCCCCATGACAATCGGTTCTGTCAGTATCGGGATTGTGAGTTTTGTAGGCCACTGTTGTCTCTGCAGGCTGAACAGAAGAACAAACAGAGCAAGTTAAGATAAGGTGTATGCCTAAGACTGTCCGTCGCTTATAAAGGTTACGTTTACACTCTGCAGACGGTTTAAACAAAAGCTACTTGGAGCCTAGGTTCAGAACAATCAAAGCAAGTTTTACACCTTTTAAGTAAGTGCTACATGAGCAAGTTTTCCACAACAACTGGACATTGTGCAGAGGCCTCACTCTAATCTGTCTCCACCTTCCATCGAGAGTAGGCCAGTTCCTATAGATTAGATGAAGCATCGGCCTCGTGAGGTAAAATATATTGTGCAATGCCTGCAACTCCAACCCATCAGCAATGGTAACCACAGCAACAAAAATTGTTACAGGAGAAAAACGAAACATCCCTGTATGGAAAAAGCCCATGTTTCTTATTAGCCAACTCCCCTGCTGTGGGCTGTCATTCTAACTCTCCCTTTGTTTTATCTCAAATAAGACCAGCAGACGTCTCGAGGCAATATGGCGTTCTTGTTATTTTCTTTTCTTTTTCTTTCCACCTTATCAGATTGGCCTATTGGGGATTTCCTTGCATTGTTTCTTGTAAAATAGGTCCCTTTTTTCTGGTGGTCTTCTTGACTACCCCTCCCCCCTAATTCCCTCTCCCCACTCACCAGCGCATTACCCTTTGAAGCCTACGTACTTCCAGGAGTTCTGACCTCCATCTTACCCATGACTCATGTGGAAGGTATAGCCTGCCGAGGCCGGAGCTGTGTGCACGAGACAAGGTGTACCCTCTATGAGGCAGGGTAGGTAGGTAGAGAGGTGGGGTTAATGCAACTCAAGGAACCACGCGTACCTGTTCCATTGCCCAACTGACGCTCGCCTTATTGTTTTGGACTCTTACTCGCATGTGTCGCAACACTAGATCTATTTGAGCTGTACTATGAAACGCTGCACAGATGCGGCACGGCACCCCACAGTGCGTGGGTCTGGGGGTGTATGGGCAGTGTGCTTTAAACACTGCCCACTCCATCTATTTGAGAATTTATTCTGTATGACGACTGGGGTCATACTTGGCTGCACAAGTTACAATTATACCTGAAGGACGCCCCTAAAGCTAGCTCCATTAAACAGCAGTCCATCCAGAAACAGCAGGGTTTCACAAGAGCATTTGTTAGTTAATAAAAATAATGGATTGAATTTATATAGCGCTTTTCTAGACACTCGAAGACGCTTTCAGTGAGGGGGGACCCACTTTAAGGTGGCGGGGTTTGCCATGAGACCGTGGGGGTGAACTCTTTTACCGGTGGACCCTTTAAGCTTATTTTCATGCAGGCTGTCAGACTGTTGCCCTGCAGGCTGATCTATACACAGAGAGTGTATGAAGTTTAGATTATTTTATACTTTTGTGTAATTTTGCAATCCCAAAAAAATATATAACATTATTATTATATTTTATTTTTTTTAGACATCTTAGGAAAGGCGACAGGCGTGTTTCTTAGGTGGCCGCCTAAGCTGTAAAGTCTGTGCGAAACCATGAACAGTGTTGTTTATTTCCACTTGCTAGTCCTCTGGCCTGGTGGTGTTCTTGAGTCTGCAGTTAAGGTTTGAGGACAAAGATGGTCATCATGATCTGTGCAATGTGTACAGAAGCCATGCGTTGGTTGCCACTCATCCTTAATGCGTTACAAGGATACACGCATCCATAACCTGCTCTGGCATATTTAGCAACATCACGAGTAAAACTCAGCTATGTTGCGGGTTTAATAAATCAAACTAACGGTCCCCAGGCTTCAAACAAAGAGTTCATCAACACATGTCTGGTGGTGTTCTTGAACTATATTTCAGTGTAGGCCAGCCCACCTCTACTTTTTATACCAGGCAGCTGTCACTGGTCTCTGAACCGCCACACCATATACCCACTGCTTTCCCAGGAACGGCCCTCTCCATGGCCTGGTGGCATGATGATTTCAAACAGTGGTTCATTTACATGCAGTTCGCTGCCCAGAGTGAGATTAGGTGCCATTCTAGGCTGTTGTGACCTCACACAGCGACCAGCTAAGAGGGATTTGGCTGTCCCTCAGACGGTTTATGTGTGTGTGTGTGTGTGTGTGTGTGTGTGTGTGTGTGTGTGTGCGTGTGTGTGCATTTTTAGCTTTCACTGTCTAGCTCACACTCCCGGTGTGTGTATGTGTGTGTGTATGTCTGTGAGAGAGAAAGAAAGGGCCAGTGTGAGCGAAAGAGAAAGAGAGAGAGACACATACACAGGGTAACACAGTGACTTTGAATGTATGGCTCTGGTCTGTGTCTCTTTGGCTGGGGCGCGTGCCAGCCGTGGGGCCTTGACTAGTGTTGGGCTTTAAGGATGCCACTGCAGCAGTAAACAGGAGGAACCCTCGGTGGACACGCCAGGACCGCGGCCTGTGTTGTTAGATGGCCCATAAGGGACCCTAGTCTGTCTGTGGAGCATGCGTGAGCTGGTCCGCTCAGACGACACCATGGCCGAGCCGGAGCCGTCGGACGGGGAGGATGTCCTGGTAAGGTGCCGTGTCGCCCCTTAACGCTGTATTGATTAAAAGCAGGAGAGAGGGAGACGGAGAGAAACCAATGACTCAGGATGTTTTTTTATGGCCTCTGGAGGCTTATGTCACCTGTGTATTAATTAAAAATATGGAGCTACAGTATGGCACCAGTGTTTGTCTTGGGTTTTGCCTGCCAGGCAAGCCATTCGCATTAATTGAAATAATTGATTTGAGATGATTTAGCAAACGAGGTACATCCACTTTCTGAGTTGATGGAGGGTTCCCATCTGGACTTCTTTAAAGGAGGTTAAGGGTTCAGAATGTGAGGTTTTCTACAGCCACCCGAGCCATAGATCTACATGGACGCGCTGTGTGGTTTCAGTGTAGCTCTTATCAGGACCACCGTCTGGCGGAGCGTAGCCTTGTGAAAGGTTCCCTGTGCTGGAGCTGTTAATGTGTATGGGAATGTGAAGGGTAAATGTGTACAGTACAGCGTGCACACGGCCACTGCGAGGAGAGCTTTTGAATAGTGTCATTCGAATGGGAGAATTGTCTATGTAAAATGGAGACATTTAATTACTGGTACGATTCATCATTTTATTATAAATATTACTTTGTATATATAAAAGTGTTTTACAGTCAGAATTTTAGCCTGCAAAGTGAATCTCTAAAACATTAAACGGAACAAATTGTTAGATTTAAGTCAAGTTGATTGACATATTAAAATCCATGGAAAAGGTTATCATTTTCAATATACAGATACAAAAAGCCTGAGCATTTTTGTATCTGTTTCCACACACGGAGGGATAGTGTTTTCATTGATTTGCCGGTGGTCGGTTATTGAGTTTGTCAAAGTTTGACTTATTGCCAAGATCTTGGAACACCAACTTGCTGATCAATTCTTTGCAGTCCTCATTAGCATTGTTGCGTCTGGGCCGGCGACGTTTAATCTCACATCTTGCCTGCAGCACCTCACCTGTCACCTTTTAAACCCAGACCTGTTTATGATGTAACCTCCTAATCCCTTGTTAGTTCAGATTCCCAGATACAGGGTATAGGGGCGTAGGCTTTTTGAAGTCCAGCCTAGGATCCTCCATTCATCAAACCTATCCACCACTTCCACTTTGATGTGATCTCTATCGGTATAACGACCTGATCAGCATAGGTGTCGTCATTGGTAATGATTGACTCGTTATTGCGGAAACCTCAAAGTTGGTTTTCGGTGGATGTCTAGGAGTTGTTGTTGAGGCAGGATAGCGTGGTAGGTAGGAAGGCCGAGTCCCAGCCGAAAAGGTTCCTGGTTCAAACCCCAATTTCCACAGCCTGCCTGGAGGCATTCACTATCAGTCCCTTTGCTAAATGAAATAATAAATAAAACTGTAGTTCCAGCTGCTGCTTTTATGGCTGACCAAAATGATGTGTCTCAGGCCCTGTCCACACGGCTACGAGTTTTGTGTAAAAACACGGAAGTCTTGCATGTTTGGGCCGAGCGTCCAGAAGGACCCAGTTTTCTGTGCCTGCGCACCCTTTTGAAACCAGCTCCCGGGTTTTTAGGATTCTTGAGAACCCCAGATACGCAATCGATGACGTCATCACTCCACCCACCTGGTGGGCAACGTTGGATAAATATAATTACTAACTGTACTTATATATTTTCTGCTCAATCTACAAGGTTTCTTGGTTTCTTCTTCTTTGACTCTGTTTGTATACAGCTAGCAGGCTTGATGCAAATGCTCAGCCCTCCTCTTCTTCTTATGGTAGAGTTCTGTAGCAGAAACAGCGCCACATATAGGCCTGTATTATGTACTACAGTGTTACTACAACTAGATGCGTCTTTGCAATCAGTCCACCAATACGGAGAAATTGGTGGACATGGCCTTAGTAATCAAGAAATACGGCATCCTCAACAGAGCATATTGTTTAGGATGGTGTTAAATCGAGCACCTTGATTTGGTATGATCTAGTGCTGAAATGATACAGCACCTACCGTATTTTCCGGACTATAAGTCGCGGTTTTTTTGTAGTTTGGCTTGCCCTGCGACTTATATTTCGAAGCGACTTATATGCCAAAATTGTGCGTACATAATCTTCGGCCGCAAGATGGCACCGTCATTCATTAGGCCTACAACTGAACGCTGCAAGCCTACTGCACCACCGAATAAATTATATTCTCGTCGTCATCGTCCTCAATGTCCTCCGGTTCAACCAAAGCTACCCCAGCCTTAGCTGCAATGTTGTACAACATAGCTGTCACACATATCACAGCGCATGACTTGGCCGGCGAAAACTGGAGCCCTCCGCTGGACTTGTGAGCGCAACTTCCACCTCCCGATCGTGCGCTCAGGTTTAGGACCGCGGCGCATACCCGTCCGGTGGAATCCCGGTGTCACTGAATTCGGTATACTCTCAACTACGAGTGGGACCGACACACCTATATTGCTATTGCAATTTTATTCAGTCTCTCCAGACTAAACGTTCTTGTTTAAATGTTTAAAAATAAATGCGACTTATACACCGATGCGACGTATATATGTTTTTTTCCTCGTCATGGAGCATTTTTTGACTGATGCGACTAATACTCGGGAGCGA
Source organism: Gadus chalcogrammus (assembly GCF_026213295.1). Classification (NCBI taxonomy): domain Eukaryota; kingdom Metazoa; phylum Chordata; class Actinopteri; order Gadiformes; family Gadidae; genus Gadus; species Gadus chalcogrammus. The sequence goes on along the minus strand of NC_079419.1, from coordinate 19,885,866 downwards.
CGTATAGTCCGGAAAATACGGTATACAGAAAAAGAAACACTATAATTGGGAGAATCCATACTTTAAATGTCACAGATTTGCGGTGTATTCCTTCAGAAAAGCAAACGTTCAGTTCATTTTCTTCTTTCCAGACCAGAAAGTGGGAACATCTGTGGTGATGAAAGTGGTTCTGTGTCACAATGGTATTTGTTTAGAATTTGATTTCAATTTCCTGCAAAGAGGCTGTATGTCTGAGATTTAGGTGACTAAAAGATGAAGATCATCAGAAAACAATTTAAAAACACAGTTACCAGGGCAATACTCGCTGAATAAAATATTCTCTTGGTAAAGTTTCATGTTTAAAATGGGGTTATAGAAAGAAGGAAATTACAGTTGTTTATTATTGTATGACAAGATTATCATGAGATCGCCCTCATGGCAACGGGAAGCGGACAGAAGTGTGCTAGAAAGTTGTACAAAAAATAGCCCCAGTAATTACTGAGGTGTATTCTCTCATACTGAAATCCACTCGGACTGAAGAGGTCCTTCTAAAACGGCGTCGGCAAGAGCCATGTTTGTTTTTAATTACTTGCCTCTCTTTTCTCTCCTCCTTTTTTTTCATGCCATCCTCCCCTTCTGCCCTCCCCTTCCTCCTCCTCCTCCTCCTCCTCCTCCTCCTCTATTCTTCTTCCTCATCCTGCTTCTCCTCCTCTTCACCTGGGTGTCCAGGGGGATGCCAGGGGCCAGCTGGTGTCGGAACAGCTGGGACTTGGCCAGAACCTGGATCTGTCGGACACCATGGTCCAGCAGAAACTGGACGAGATCAAGGACCAGATCCGCCGCGAGATCCGCAAAGAGCTCAAGATCAAGGAGGGAGCAGAGAACCTGCGCAAGGTACCCAACAAGATGTAGCCTCAGTCTAGTGGACCCATGTAACGAGACGTAGACTCAGTCTAGTGGACCCATGTAACGAGAAGTAGACTCAGTCTAGTGGACCCATGTAACGAGACGTAGACTCAGTCTAGTGGACCCATGTAACGAAACTTAGACTCCGTCTAGTGGACCCATGTAATGAGAAGTAGATTCAGTCTATTGGACCCATGTAACGAGACTTGGACTCAGTCTAGTGGACCCAAGGTAACATGTAACGAGATGTAGACTCTATAGATTCTCACCAGTCATCATGGGATCCTTATGTTTTGTAAACATTTTTAAAGATACTTACCTAAATGATTTCAACGTGAGGTTGAAATCGTTATAATTTGAAATGCATACCATTGTTCTTCCCAACTTCACCATGTTTAAATTGTACATCAACTTGGAAATGTAGAATCACAAATGAATTTCCACCATCAAGCTTGCGTCTAGAACCAAGATGGATCCAAGTTAGCCGCTAAGTGAATGAGGCCCATATCCTTACCTCGTGGTGAAGGATTATTGTGTTAAATAACAATGTTCATGATCATGCATTGCATCACCCTGCACTGCTACAAGGCTCCTCTGGCTCTGTTCTCATGACACATTAACGCCTCTCTCCTGGCGTGCTTCAAGGTGACCACGGACAAGAAGAGCCTGGCCTACGTGGACAACATGCTGAAGAAGTCCAGCAAGAAGGTGGAGGAGCTGCATCTGGAGCTGCAGGAGCTCAACGCCCACCTCGTGGTCAAAGACCCGGAGGAGCTGCTCGGTGACTATGCACATGAAACACTTGGTCACGGTTGCATTTGAGTAATCGGTAAACTATTAATAGTGAGATAAGCTTAGGGTCAGATAAGCTATGGTAATGCTTAATCACTTACACAGTGCTGCTGACAATCTGTTTCTGTGTGAGCGGGCCACAGCTAGGTAGTGCTTTTATTAATTGTGGGTGTGTTTCTTCCAGAGCACACTAATGCTACAGTTGTTTTAGCTCTTATTATATAGGAGGCATGTCATAACTTCAGTCGAACCGAGGACAAAAGAATAATGAGCATGTGTTGCCACCATAAGACACACACGCGCACGCACACACACACACACACACACACACACACACACACACACACACACACACACACACACACACACACACACACACACACACACACACACACACACACACACACACACACACACACACACACACGGTCCTCCAATCTTTGAAAGTGACACACTCAAGCCTTGTAGCCGACATAGTTGCATTCCACGTTTCACAGGTGGTAACAAACGCACACACACTGATAGAATGTGCTGATATTGTAGCGGTTTAAGAAGTTATTCAACAAGGTTGTTTGTTTGTGTGTGTTGTGCCTGTTGTGAAGGTCATGTTCATCTATGGTCAACAGCAGGGTTGAGCACAACCAAGTTTAACATGACTACGTGACCTCTTGGAGGGAGTAAGTGCTTTTGTTCAGTGACTGGTTGTCAGGAGAATGCACTGGAGCTTTGGAGACTACAGCGATAGACCTTATCTAAGTCAACACATTACTTCTGTTTTAAACCTGGCGCGTTCATACTAGAAACACAGGTTCTTGCCTCTAGGATAAGTTAGTGGGATAGTGGTTTGGTAGGTTCTCTGTTAGTTAATTAAATGGCTCCTGGTTTGAACCCCCATGTCTGCGGTCTACCTGTACTCCTCATTGAGCAAGACGTGTAACCCCTACCTGCTCTCTAACGACATGTGAGTCACCTGGGAGGAAGCACTGAGTCACTTTGGCTGAAAGACTTTGACTCAAAGGACAACATATTCATTGTTTGTATGGATCTTGGCGTTCCCCTCTTGTTGAGCCCCACATGCAGTGTTTAAGAGTCTATTTTTATTCTGCTTGTGGAGCCCAGGTCCAGGTGTTGTGTTCTGCTTTCTGTCAGCCCTCCTATCCCCACGCCACACATGGTCTGAGCTGTGTTCAGATGCTGCGTCTGGTCGTGGAAGCCCTGGGAGTGTGTGCTCACCCATCAGGTTTCCCCGCTTCCCTCTGCCGTGACCTCATCCACAACAGCAGATGCTTGGGACCCTGGCGCTGAAGTCATCGCCGCCCTCTGTCCGATTTCAGCCCTGCTTTCCTGCGGTCATCATAAACACGTTCTAAGTGATTTGTAATGACAACAAATCTTTTTCCCTTGGTCGGCCATTGTTATATGGCGGTCATTGTCAGCAGGTTTTTTTCCTTCTTTCCAGCGGCCCACCATTGGATTCAGTTTAGATTGGCTGAAGGAAGGAATGAGGTGTGGGGGGCGAGGGGGAGAGTATACTTTGTCGGCTGTCTATGAGCTGTTCAGTCTGGAGATACGCTATGGGTGCTAATGTATACAAAGAGCTCTGAGAGGAGGGGATGACTCCTCCATTGCATCCACCAACCACATCACCCGCCTGCTACCTAGTCGGGGGAGTGTGTCCTGGCTGGCTTGCCGTCTGGTTATGTGCACTGCATACATGTGTGTGCAGTGTGCCATCAACACACCTGTCATTCACACATATTGCCTGCTACAGACTGTAGTGTGTACGGGTAGACAACCAAAGAGGGGGAGCAGAAGTAGATCAGAAAACATTCCAACCTTTGCATAATTGAGCCTGTTAATTAATTTGTCTGATAGGGCGCCGTTTGAACACCGGCCTCTGTCCCTGAAAGGGCAGTGGCACTGAATGCCTGGTGTAACACTTTGCAGCCGTGTCTTGCATTCTGTCAGTCCCAACTTTCTCTTTTGACGTGATGTATTATGTATGTCAGTTATGCCAGCTTCTGAGGGGAACTGTTTGCCTGCTTTCCGTAAGCTGGTGGTGGGTGGTTCGGTTAATTTAAAATCGGTGCCAGAAATGTAGGTGCCACTCATGTCACCCGTTCTCTTTAATGGTACAGCACAACAGACACACTGCTGTCTCGGTCTAACCCCAGTTTGTGTGCTAAACGTTTTTTTCTTTCCTGAACAAACTAACTTGGACTGTCGGGGACGGTTGACTGCAGCCAAATCACCAAATATGCAATTAAATGAAATATGCTTACAACTGGACAAGGATGAGACTGAGGGTATACCTGACACTTTGACACAAGGTTTCTCCTACAGAAGCTCTGGTGGCTTTCATGTGAGTCAATCATGCAACAGTCGAACATCCTAGCGGGTTTTTCTAGTTATGCGCGCGTGTGTGTGTGTGTGTGTGTGTGTGTGTGTGTGTGTGTGTGTGTGTGTGTGTGTGTGTGTGTGTGTGTGTGTGTGTGTGTGTGTGTGTGTGTGTGTGTGTGTGTGTGTGTGTGTGTCCATCAACAGAAACTACAACCTGGATTGTCTGACTCTCTTTGTTTCATGCTCCCTCTCTTCTTATTGCGACTTAGGTTAGATGAATCACTGGCCCTGAATCACTCTTGTTATTTATTTTTTTCCCTCTATTTCCTGCTGACATTATTATGACACAGGCACCCTGTCGCAGGCTGTGGTGTTTGTGGTTTCTCAACGAGCCGGTCCCTCATCTTCAAAGAACTACTGCTTGGAAGGTTCCTCATTTGATTTCTTTCCTTTTTGTTTTTGATTTATTTAAGCGTGGATCAATATTAATAGGACTTGTGGGCTAATATACGTGGATGTCGGTTACTTGCGCAGGAGACATGTCTTTTTGCATGAAATGTGCTTTTGTTTTGACCCAATGGATTTGACTTTGAGGTGAAACCAATCTCTATGGAACGAGCCGTGGGAGGGCTAGGATCTCATCGCTGAATCCCTCATAATTTCATACCACAAAGGTGATGAGCCACAGTGAGAGAACAGCTACAAATGGGTTTGAGCAGAAACCGGGGGATGTAGGGCAAAGACAAAGCTACATAATGTGCAGGTTCAACCTTGTGATAGAATCGTAGGAAAACCTCCCACGGAGCCACTCAGAAGCTGTAGCACAGCGATGGTACGCCTGAGGCCGGTTCTGTTGGTCCGGTTCTGTGGGTCAGGTTCCACCTTGCCGGGGGGGGGGGGGGGGGGGGGGGGGGGTGCATGTGGCTCAGGAGGCAGAGCAGTTTGTTTGGATACCGGAAGGTTGCGAGTTGGATCCGCGGCGCCTCCTAGCTGGGTGTGGAGGTGTCCCTGAACACCCCTAACTGCTCCTGAAGAGCTGGCTGACGCCTTGCATGGTTCACACCGCCGTTGGTGTGTCAATGGGTTTTTGAATGGGGGAATGTCAGGTTATAGGCGTTATAGAAATCAGCCCATTTACCTGTTGCGGTTGTTTAATGAGATGCGTGGCTCACAGAACCTGTGGGGGAATGCAGAGTTTGAATCCAGAGCGTTCTGGTTTGTGTGGGATCTCATCACAGAGAGGACTCTCAAAGGCGGTTAAAAACGAAACTTGCACTACAGGTCTGGAGAAGTCGGTCAGGTTTTCCCTTAGCCCACCGTGTGTGTGTGTGTGTGTGTGTGTGAAATCTCTGCTTGCACCCACCCTCCTACAGTAAGCTAGAGGGGAAGAGATGTTTGCTGGGAATCTTTCGAGTCCAGGCATGAAAAAAGAAAACAGCGATGAGCTCACCTCAGAGAGTGCCGTAGTCCAGCTGAGCTCTTACAAGATAGTGTGTGTGTGTGTGTGTGTGTGTGTGTGTGTGTGTGTGTGTGTGTGTGTGTGTGTGTGTGTGTGTGTGTGTGTGTGTGTGTGTGTGTGTGTGTGTGTGTGTGTGTGTGTGTGTGTGTGTGTGTGGCCTCTATTAGATCAGACAGATGGAGTGGAGCCCTGCATCAATTGATCCAATGGAAACCCTTTCGGGAAGAGAGCGCGTGGGGTGGAGGAGGGCGGGGGGGGGGGGGGGGTGTTGATCGATAACAGCCATAACAACAATAGTTCAGCCTCGTTTGCATGAACGTCAATAATGTCATCGCTGCACGCCGGCAAGTTTACACTTGTCTCTGTCAGAGAAGACTCCTCTGTGTTCTCCTTCTGATCTATAGTCTTTATAGATTTATCTCTGCTGCTCTGAGGAGCACCGGGCAGCATTTACAGCATCCATAAACCTCTGTCAATGAGCCATTTACCTCTGTGTCTCCCTGAGATCTGATGTTGAGTAGAGCTCTACTATTCTATGAGCAATGGCCGCCACGGTGTTGTCGTCTTGGTGCTGTTGGTTTTCAACATTAAATAGAAAGTTCACTGTCCTGTGATTTGTTCTTTATTTTTTAATGCATATAATAGTACATTTATGTTTGCTATATTCGTTTATACTTTTCTAGTTAACTTCAACATACAACAACAACATGGACCATGAACCTAAAACACAAAAATATATTCTGAGTGAACCGGTTTCTTGTTTTTAACTCATCTAATCTGGGTCGCGTTTTTTCCCCCAGAATGCCCCCTGACGCCGGACACGCCCAACAGCGAGGCCCGGATGTTCACTAGCAGCAGTCGCCTCGCTGCCCTGAAGAAGCAGAACGACATCGAGCTGAAGGTCAAACAGGGGGCGGAGAACATGATCCAGATGTACTCCAACGTCTCCTCCAAGGTAACGGGCCGCGAGGCCACCAGGGACTAGCCAACGTTAAACACAGTCTAATCAAAGTAGGAGTTTCACTTGAATTTTAAATGAAACATATGAGTAGAGGCAGCTCTGCAGCCCTGCTTTGTACAGCGGGCCATATTGACCTAGCGGTGGCCTCTGTCCCGTCTCGGTTCTGGACGCTATATGGCTGCGGGGACTGGATGTGTAATGAGGTCTCTGACACCACGGGGTCGGCTCTCATGGGCTCCTCGGTCAATGCAATTCACTTTACGGAGAGTTCAGGAAAGTAGGAGGCCAAGTTTAAGGCCATTAGGCTGTTCAACAGTGCCTGATGATGATTGTGTTTGTGTATGTCTATGTGTTTGCATATGCATGTGTGTGTGTTTAGGTATGCGTATATATGCATCACCCATCTTGATGTTGGTTCTGTTTGTCTTGTTTTTGTCCCTATTAACTATAAGCGTCTACTTATGCATTAGCACTTTGTATTTATTTATTGTATTTATTACATTGTTATTTTGTCCTGTGTCCTTCCACTGCTGCTGCAACAAACAAATTTCTCCTACGGGGGATTAATAAAGTTATATCTTATCTTATCTTAACCCTATCATGAAAAAAGGGTTAGTCATCCTGGCTCCTGCAGTTAGCACACAGATTCAAGCTTGTTTCATGGCTACTCCTTTGTAGAAAATTAATAGAATTGTTTGGTAGTATGGCCTACCCTGCTTTGAGCCTGCTGCTAGCCTTCACTGTTAGCATCTCCTTATTGGATCATTTGAATTGAACAACAACTACTACCAACTCCTCCATCGCCTTGTGTTCCCGTACAAAGTGATCCATGGTAATGGAGATGATAGAAGAAGCTTGTATCGGCACGCCCGGTCATAACCAGCTGGAGTAAAGCCCTGTCTTATCGCCCGGGACTCCAGCCCTGACTAACGCAGCGTGGAGAGCCAATTAAAAGTAGAAACGCAACAACAAGGGCTTTGTCCACGCATCAAAGTGTCCCAAAGCGGGAGCATCTTGTACCAGAGGTCTTCAGAAATGGATCAGTAGCCCTGGGAGATGGTGCGCGTCATACTGGTTGTACTACTACTGTACTAGGACTGGGTCCTCGTGCTACTGGGACAAGAGGATCCAGCAGCAGAGCGGGGACCTTCGAGTGGTTAGGGGGGGGAATTCCAGCTCAAGAGGCTCCGGGTCGCAGCCCTCAATGCTCTTGAGTATTCTTTAGTCTAGATGAATGTCTGCTGGATGGCTCAGTAGTCAAGAGTAGCAACAGAGCCACTTTCTCCTTCTCCTTGTCTCGGTCCCAACTCTCCGCGTGCAAACTGTTGTTTACCCTTGTCTGTCGTGTGTGATCGCCGATGTTGTGTGATTATTCACAGATACATTTCTCCCTTTTTATTTTCCCACAGCTTGACTGTATGGAAGTAGAAAGCACAAAGTACGGACACATACAGCTGTATGCTAATCTGTCGTCTGGTGCCTCTGATGACAGAGCACCACAGCTATACTTTGGCCCTGAGGTGTCCTGTAAGTCACCTGCAGTAATAACGGCTATGGAGGGCCCTAGAGAGCTCCGAGGTCTGGCCTCGACGTCAGCGTTAAATCACATCGTCGCGCCGTGGTAGGGTGATGTTGGAGGACATTAGACCAGGAGTGGACATCTGCTTTAATTCGGTGTTCCTAACATTCAGAGAGCTTGTCGTTCGTGGGAAAGTAACTGAGGAAGAGGCACCTGCAACTCTGGTCCACAGAACCTTAAGGGAACCTTTACCTTAACACTGTAACTGCTCAAGTGCTCTATGGCGGCTAGTGAGATGGTGTGTCTGCTATTCAAATCACCGCCGGTCACCTTGGATAGAAGCGTCTACTAAATGGTGGTAGTAAAAAAATACAAACATAACATGTAAAAGCAGCTTGGATGAGTCAAGTGGGGCTCCCCTCGTGGACCACCAGCCCCCGCCCGCTGGACAGAGGGCAGTGTGAGGCTGAGCAGTGTAGAGAGGGGAGGCGGGACCTGGCAGCGGCGCTGGGGAGGGGGGGAGGGGGGCCTGAGAGCGGCGTCCCCATGATGTCATAGAGGAAATGCCTGCAGACGGAGGTCTTTCCTGTGGACTCCGCCGTCACCGCCATGACTGAAACATCCAAAGAATTCTGGGTGGAGTTTGCTTACTCCAGTGTGTGTGTGTGTGTGTGTGTGTGTGTGTGTGTACTCTCAGACCCCGGGCAGCACACCATGACATTCCAGGGGTATTTGTGGGGAATAAGAGTTTCCATGTGGTCATTGACTTACTTGGCTCCCATTAAGGGCATGAATGAATGGCCCTTGGCTGTTTGTGCAGCAGTCTCCCAGCAACGCTTTGTGTCTTGGCCCCGTGTTTTGTATCGGAGGTCAACCTATACTCGCGTCTGGGCTACTGTAACGTGCTGTACGTTAAATAGAAGTGGAGGTGGGACATGTTTACCAAATACTTACTTATTCCTGCTCGCGTCCAGCAAAGCTATTTTGACAGCTTAGATACGTTATAGGCCGCCGGATACCGTTGCCATGGGATACCACCGATGTGAGTGAAATGTTTCTGCCGACGCAATGTCAAAGTGTCTCTTCGTTTCCTCGTGTTTCTCTGGCAGGATCGCAAGTTGCTCGCGGCCGCTCAACAGATGCTCCAGGACAGCAAGATGAAGATCGAGTTCATCCGCATGCAGATCCTGAAGGCCAGCCAGGCCAACGAGTTGAGCTTCGATAACAACGACGTTATGGGTGAGCATGCAAAGTAGAGACGCATTTCTCCACTCTGCCTGCGTTGACATGTGTGCAGCTCAAATCCCTCTCTGTTGCTCTCTCTCACTAGTATTCAGTGGTGGTCCTGTTGAAGGGAACGCATAATTCACAACATGCTTACCTGTTGCTTTTGAATTATGGCGTCTCCGCGGGAGCACAACGTTGCTCAACGCTCACTCCCTCACTGCTGGCTTTGATTGTTTTCCCGCTGTGGTTCACCAGCAACATGCACATGCATTGCTTACCACTGACACTGTTACCTGCAGGACGCTAAGTTGCTTACAGCTCAGAGCTCACCTCTTCTCTCTCTCTCTGGGATTGATAGGCTTTCCTGCTGTCATCCCCAAGCAAACAGCACAGCTGTTGCTTGGGCACTCGGCTCTCTCCCTGATGAGGTCCTGTGTAGCTCCCTCCCTCTAACCCGCCTCTCTCTCTGGGTTTGATGGGTTGTTCTGCAGCCAAGCCCATCATCAGCCCCCTGGACCTGCGGGTGGAGGAGCTGTGTCACCACGCCAGGATAGAGTCCGCCGTCGCAGAGGGCGCCAAGAACGTCATGAAGCTCCTAGGAACCGGGAAGGTCACAGAGAAGAGGGCGCACTCGGAGGTACTGTGTGTGTTTATACGTTTTTGTGTGTTTGTGTGTGTGTGTGGCGGTCAGGTTTTGGTCGGTCAGCAGATTTGATTGTCGATATGCACTTGCTCGACCAAATTCTCATTGGACGGACAATGGCTGGTATTCTTTCACAGGGGGAAGAACGCATCTTGATCCATTATTTACAGGCAGGAGGGATATATGCAGACCGATGTGTTAAATCTTTTAACACATCGGTAACACATCATATTGTGTTAAGAATAACATTAATTATGAATACTATTCAAATTCAAGCCTACGTTTCTGTTCTAATAATAGTGTGGTTTAATAGACTAGGGCTTGTAAGACGGGAGATCAGAAAACAGTTTTTCACACCTTTGAACTCGCCCAACTTAAGTAAGGCTTCTAGCCTTGACCTACTTTAATTTGCTCGGCTACAACCTTATTGACACCATGTCAAATAAGTTGTTGGTGTGGCAGCAAGTCGGCCAATTTACACCCCTGAGAAGTTGTAAACATTGCGGCCAGCCGGGACTTTTGCACCGTAGCACCGCCCACTACACGTCTGACGTCACACTGTTACAGAAGTAATGTTTGAGGGCAAACAAGCTGTTTCACACACCTAATTCTGGGTCGTTCTTGGTGGGTGTGAATCCCCCCCCTGGCTCAGACTTAGATTTTTCTAGCTTAGCGGATGTAAAACATGTATAAGTATGTCATAGTTTGACAACATAGTTGTCATATTATGTAACTAACAGCCTAAATAGTACAACAGTCCAAAGCAAAGGGAAAAGTCGAAAAAGCATGATACCACCCCTCTAAACACAGAACCAAACCTAGCATCCAGTTGCGATGAGTGGTCTTTCTGCTGCGCTGCCCGGCACGGCGCGGCATTCCGTGGCCCGCCTGGCCTGAGCCGCGTTACATTGAATCTCCGTTGATACCAAGAGGGCATCTGAACCCCACTGACCTCCAAAGGGCACGAACGGGGTATAAGGGCTAGCAGGTAGAGCCCAGTGCACTGTGGCAGACTGAGATTCTTCTACAAACAAAGAGCCTCTACTTCATGAGGAACAGCGTAGTGCCAGTAGGCTGAAGCCGAATTTTATGGGATTAAAAAATGAGACCGCCATTACAGCTTGTACCATTAAATTAAATGGACTGTGTAATCTCCCTCTCCCTCTCCCTCCCTCCCTCTCATCTCTCTGTATGGCTCCCTCTCCATCTGTCTCACCAACGTATCATTCCCCCTCCCACCCTCTATCTTCCTCCCACTCGACCCTCGTCCCCCTCGTCTCTCTGCTCCCCCAGGCCCAGGCGCGGTTCAACGAGTCCAACCAGAAGCTCGACCTGCTGCGCTACTCCCTGGAGCAGCGGCTCAGCGAGCTGCCCAAGAACCACCCGCGCAGCAGCAGCATCGTGGAGGAGCTGGCGCTGCTGTCGTCCCCGGCCCTCAGCCCCAGGGCCAGCATGCTGTCCACCCAGAACCAGTACAGCACCGTGGCCAAGCCCGCCGCCCTCACAGGTACCGGGCTGTGGGGAGGGCTCTGGTTCTACAGCATTATCTGTCCACTGCCAGTATTGAAAGAATTCCCTGATGCTTTAATTTCAATCTGTGGAGCATCTTTTGGCACAAGGACTCATCAAAATAGTGTGTTCAGTGAGATAACGTTCCATAACGTGTCAAAAAGCAGACATGTAACATTTGTTGTTACATGTCCTGCAATGCACAGGACGGTTTCAGGAAGGATGCAAAGTAGTGTTTTAAGTTATCGCATCCCAAAAAAAACAGATTGTATAGAGACTTGGTCCTATAAGAACAAGCAGAGATCCTATAGAGACCTGGTACTATAAGAACAAGCAGAGATCATATAGAGACCTGGTACTATAAGAACAAGCAGAGATCATATAGAGACCTGGTACTATAAGAACAAGCAGAGATCATATAGAGACCTGGTTCTATAAGAACAAGCAGAGATCATATAGAGACCTGGTACTATAAGAACAAGCAGAGATCATATAGAGACCTGGTTCAATAAGAACAAGCAGAGATCATATAGAGACCTGATACTATAAGAACGAGCAGAGAGATGCAGCCCGCTTCATGCGTCTCTGTCGGCTTGCTCTCTTGCATCAATAGGATTATATTGTTATGGAGTAGCAATATGAATCCTATTTTGCTGCGCTCTGTGTCTTTGGGGCTTTACAGTGTTCAAACATGATACTGATCAAATAAATGGAGGAGGCATCTATGCATGCATATAAATTCTTTGGCATTTTTTATTCAAAATGTGTTCGGTATTGATCCACTAGCCCCATGCTAACATCGGTGACGGTATGTGACCTGGTATGACCTGACCTGGTATGACCTGACCTGGTATAGAAAAGTTTAGTATTTTCTGTTGGTTCACTGCAACAAGGACTCAACATGGCAAGTATTTATAATGTGGGTGAAGGGCATGTCGACTGGGTGACATCCACGCCAGTAAGAAATAAATGGTTGTGTATCCTTGTTCTCCCAAAACAATTGATGATGCCGCGTTGCTTCTTCCAACTCCTTGTAAGCTGATTTGAATTCTGAAATGATTCAACAGGTTGGAACACATGTTGTATTGGATTTATGAAATAAACTACAATATCATGACTGAGTGCTGTGTGGACCAAGTGGCATTGGCATCCCCTTTGGGTCGATCATACAAGGCGCCTTACCCATCGGGCAGAGCTCCACTGGGAAGCGTGCGGGAAACCAGGCAGCGCGGGGCAGTAGTTAGACAACGTTGAAGTCTCCCTCTTAGGTCTCGTTCTGTCTGAAAAATAAGGGCTGGTATTGAAGGTTGAAGCAGTGCTGGGGTTTACAGAGTAGCTGTATGCAGCGCTGGTGTGAGGTCTCTCATTGGAAACACAAACCACTTTGGTTCCAGTTAAGACACACTGCTAAAAAAAATGTTATGTGCACTGCAAAGTCTCAAAGGAGTTCCACGGCAGCACTAGTGCTTGTCGAGATAAGAGCCTGCGAACAAACAGCCCACGCGCACGATTCTGGATGATGGATCACCACGAGAGTGCAAATGTAATTGTAACTGGAGGGTATTCCCTGTTATTATTTTTAGTCATAGGACGTTGACATAGGAGGAGGAGGAGCATGAAGAGTTGGCTCATGAGGTAAGGGACGATGAGGCAAGGAAATCATTTTACAATGTACCTGCAATGTACAAGCGAGTCTTTTCAAATACGTACGTACACAGCTGGATGATACGGGACAGGATGGGCCAGTACCATGGCAAAGCGGCTCAAGTAGGGGTGCCACCAAACAGGAAAGGGCCACGTGTGCCACCAGTAGTAAACATTAGTCTTAGCGTTTGCGTATTGAGTGTTTCCTTGGGGGACCCCGGGGGGGCCTGTCCTGACCGGTGTGGCGCCCCCCCTTCCAGGCACGCTGGACGTCAGGCTGATGGGCTGCCAGGACCTGCTGGAGAGTGTGCCGGGCCGCTCCAAGGCGGCGTCGGTGGCGCTGCCGGGCTGGAGCCCCAGCGAGACGCGCTCCTCCTTCATCAGCAGGGCCAACCGCAACCGGGGCGCCAGCGCACGCAACCTCACCAAGAGCGAAGACCTCTCCAGTACGCCACGCACTCCATCCACTGTCTCGCCGTCTATTTATGTCTCTCTGTCCACTCTCAATCCTTTTTGAGCTCTATCCAATCGCCCCATCTAATGTATCACTCTAGCCATCACCCCTATTCCTTCACAAACTCTGTAAACGTATTACTCTCTAGCCATCACCCCGATTCTTTAATAAACTCTGTAACTGTATCACTCTATTCATCAGCCCTGTCGATTGATTTACGGAGTCCTGTTCCCCCCAGATGAGATCAGCGCGGTGCTGAAGCTGGACAACACGGTGGTGGGGCAGACCGGCTGGAGGCCCGGCAGCAACCAGTCCTGGGACCAGAAGTTTACATTGGAGCTCGACCGGGTAACACGCACTTTCTGTTTTTGTCTGTGAGGGGGTTAACGGGATGGGGGACGAGTTGACCATCGGAACCACTAGTGGAGCATGTGGTAGACCAATGCTTCAGCTCTGCGGATACAGGGTGCAGTGATAAAGCAGTGGCACTGCATAAACAACCTGCCTTCAAATGACCAACCTACGCAGCAGTCTCCTTGTTAATTCAGTCAAACGGTATCTCAGGCTATGACAAGCATGCTGGGGGTTTAGTCCAATCATACCGGGGCTCCTATGTAAAAGGCCTGTGGCCAAACCCAACCAAAGCCAATGGAGGGCTCTGCTGTGTGAAGAAACCGTGTGTGTGGCGAGTTTAGGAGATGCATGCACAATCAGCCACAGCTCTAATCATTCAGTTTTGGACGGCACTGCTGATATATTGGTTGGCAACTTGGCACGATGCATCAATGCGGCGCACTGTCTCGGAGTCTAAATACTTTCAACTTGGAGGCGGCTCCCCTCTTAACATGGCCCAGGGGAGCGCACCAACACTGGTTGTGTTTGAGACCTTTTTTGACGAGGATGGATCATTAAATTTATATGATATATCATAAATTTTCCCCTTTCACTGCTTCAGCGGGTTGCGTGCCGAGGATCCGCCTCATCAGAGTCACGAACCGTGACTTGTTTTGCATTTGCCTTTTAGTATGTGGGATGAGTCTTTCTTTGCAGAATTTGAGTTTGGAAGTCTAGTTATATGAGCAATGTACTCGAGGTGTCGGACCAGAAAGACGTTACAGATGGGTGAGGAGTGGGTGAGACGGATTATGTCGTGATTAGTATACTAGTGATTGATCGAGTTGTCACTACTCGATCATTCACTAGCAGTACTTAAGGAGTCCACTACTGAGTAGTGGACTCCTTTAGTAGTCCAGTAGTGGACCCCTTTTTGGGGAGTATGACCTCTGAAAGGCAGCCGTTGTGAATACCCGTGTGTGTGTGTGTGTGTGTGTGTGTGTGTGTGTGTGTGTGTGTGTGTGTGTGTGTGTGTGTGTGTGTGTGTGTGTGTGTGTGTGTGTGTGTGTGTGTGTGTGTGTGTGTGTGTGTGTGTGTGTGTGTGTGTGGGGCAGTGAACCCTGACCCGTCTACTGTGTGTACCCACCAGTCCCGTGAGCTGGAGATCTCGGTGTACTGGAGGGACTGGCGCTCGCTGTGCGCCGTCAAGTTCCTGCGTCTGGAGGACTTCCTGGACAACCAGCGCCACGGCATGTGTCTCTACCTGGAGCCCCAGGGCATGCTGTTTGCTGAGGTACACACACACACACACACACACACACACACACGTACACACACGCGTACGCACACTCGTACGTACACACGTACAAACTCACACTCACACTCACTCTCTCTCTGTGTGAGGACATGTTGTTCCCTGAGGTGCACACCAGACACACCATGTTGTTACATAATGTGCTGCAGCCTGTTTTGGCCAGTGGCAGTTTTCCATTATACTATACTGGACTGGCTTGGTGGGACTCGGCTTGGCAGCCCAGCACAGCTGGGATTTGCATCTCCTTTACAACAGGGTTGCCTGAAGGTGTGTCTTTAACTGATATCTTGAGTCAATGACTCAACAACACACGCACTTACTGAAGCCTATTTAGTTTTATATTATAGCCTCCCGCTAAATCTGATCGACTCGTCGAAGACCCATTTAATATATCATGGTTGTTTCAGAAGGACGGACCACACGCGATAATATGGTGATGAGGGCTTCAGTCTGAGGCTCAATAGTCCCCTTTAGCCTCCTCATCTCAACAGCTCAATGAGAGCCAAGTCCTGTTGACACTACAGACGATGCATCACACATATTTCCCCCGAGTGCCACCCGACGCCCGTGACATTAGGAAAAACAACAACATGTTGAATATTGTCATCTCATAGTAGGTAATACTGTCCAACGTCCAGTCCAAATCTGTCCTCCAACAGACTATTTGCTTTTGAAAGCGAATATCGTCAAACTAACATCACTGCATTGCACTTCTATCCAACCTGCCGGACCCTTTTTAATCAGGCTTTATGGATATAGGAACAAATGAATACTAACGACCAAGCTGCTCCCAACCTCGCGCCGTTCTCGGCTAGCATGGCGCGAGTCGTTACCAGCGATGGTAGTTTTACAATCTGAGAGAGGCCGTGGCGCTCTGAACAGCAGCCAGGGCCGAGGGGGGGACGCCCGCTGGGGGGACGCCCGCTGGGGGGCGGGGCGTCGCGGCCCCCCCCCCCCTCGGAGACGCTCCGCCTCGGGCGCCACTCGGTGAAACCCATCACTGTAACTGGGGATGAAAGCGCACATCGCTGCGGCGGCATGGTTTGACTCGGCCTACAGTGCAAATGGAAAAAGACCACAGGTCTCTCCTGAGTAGCCTGGTATTAAAAAAGGGTACAATTCAAAATGAAATATAACCCACACACACCAGTGTCTGCTGTGGACTCAATGGGGCGCAGTTCTCAGTTTAATCAGAATTTCATTTCCTTCCTCTTTTCTTTTTACCTTTTTCCTGAAGCCATCCCATTTATTTCAAACAAATTTAAATGATGTAATACTCAGAAAGCCGTCACACAAAAAGGTGTATTGGAACGGAGAAGGACCTTACATCACCTTGGGCAGCAGTCGCTCAGGAGGTGAAGTAGGTTGTCAGCCATCCGACAGGTTGCTAGAGCCATTCCTGGCTCCCCCTAGCTAGGTGTCAATGTGTTCTTTAGCAAGCTCCCCAACCCAACTGCTCCAGGGAGGACTGTTGGGTGAATGTGCGGATGGACGGGTGAATGTGCGGATGGATGGTTGAATGTGCGGATGGATGGTTGAATGTGCGGATGGACGGATGAATGTGCAGATGGACGGGTGAATGTGCGGATGGATGGGTGAATGTAAGCCGCTAGTGCAGAGCACTGAGTGGCCACTGCTTAGAAAAGAGCTATATAAAGGGCTGACCGTTTACCAGGGTTAAACACAAACCAGATTTGAAAATGCCACGGGTTAATCTGAGAGGGTTGACATTTCTTTGAAAACGAAAATGGAAATGTATAAATCTATTGGTCTGTGTCTTGGCCTGTTTTGCAGACGGTTCCATAATCAATGCCTTGTAAAAAGCCATGAGCTGTGTCTCGGTGGTGCCTCTGAGCGTGTGCTTGTGCCTGCATGGCTGATGAACCTGCTCTTGTTCAGGTGACCTTCTTCAACCCCGTCATCGAGAGGCGGCCCAGGCTCCAGAGACAGAAGAAGATCTTCTCCAAGCAGCAAGGTGAGCCGTGCCCCCTCGCAGCGTCTCCTTCTGCTGGCCTCATGGGCACCGGGATGCTGGAAGTCTTGTTCCACTTCACCCTCAGGAACTGTTAGTCTGGTCATTCAGGGGCACCAATACAAAAGGCTACTTTTGAGAAGGGAAGACCTGAACCTAACCCTTAACACGTTAGTTTTCATGTTTGAGTTCTGATGGAAAACTTGGATGCAAGTCCGTCCCCCTCTAGTGTTCAGACTGTGTATTAGAAGATGAGGATATCTTCAGATCGTGGGTTTTACCATCCTGTGTTTGTTTTACGACGTCCTGTTTCACAACGTCTACTGCTACAAGAATAATCATCCAATTTGAACACACAGAGGAATGAAACATTCCGTCTGGATGTTGGCGGTCATATATTTGTATTGTCCCGGTCTCTTTTTCTCTGGTTACAAATAAAAACGACTCTATTTCTCTGGTTCCTGCTGTTCCGCTCCATGGTTTGAGCCCATCATAACCCCCCTCTCTCTCCTCCCCCAGGGAAGACCTTCCTGCGGGCCCCTCAGATGAACATCAACATCGCCACGTGGGGCCGGCTGGTGAGGCGGGCCATCCCCACGGTCAGCACCAACTCCTTCAGCCCCCAGGCCGCGGACTCTGGGCCCAGCAGTCAGCCGGGCTCCCCCACACCCTCCAGGTACCCACGGCACCACCGGTCACTACCCAGTCCCTCTCATGTCCCCGCCAGCAGGTCGTCAGGAGGGGTCGGCAACACGCCCAGACCCACACGGGGTCCAGTACACACTCACTGGGCACTAAACGATGTCCAAGGGCCACGGCCTCCAAGATGTCCAAACGATTGGCCGGGCTAATTAAAGCCCTAGACAGCCACAGATACCACTTCATTTTCAGTTTTTTTTTTTTATCAAAGCATTTTATTTATTGATTGCTGTCAATAAATTAAGGCCCAAAGAGAACTTCTACATTCAATTCAATTCAATTTTATTTGTATAGCCCTTAATCACCATTACAGTCTCAAAGGGCTTAACAGGCCAAAAATTTGTATATCATATTATTTCATATATTACATATATGAAAGAAAAAAAAAGGCTTGTAATTAATTGCCTATCCTAGCTTTCATTACATCCTCCATTCTTCATTCGGTCGCTTGGATCAAAGTGTGTGAATTGCTAAATGACTGAGCAGCCTGTGAACAGTGAGTGGGGACTTCTTAGGTCCTAGAGGCAGTGAGGCCCTCTGGGGCCCACTGAACCCAGGAGGAGTTCAGGGCCCTTCCTCGGGGCCACTAGGCCCGCTGGATACTGGCTGGCTGCTGACTCTGCTGCGCTACACACAGCCCGGATCAGGAGAGCTGAGCTGCCTCAAGTTTTTGAGGGACGGATTACTTGATGATGAATGGGGATAATAAGTGTGTAATGTTCCCCCCCAGTGACACGCTGGTGACCAAGCTGGACTTTGACAAGGAACCAATCCCAGTACCCAAGCACTACCCTGAGCCAGATGACATCAGCGAACCCCTGACACAGGACAAGATGGCCGACAAGGAAGAGGTACAGGTACGGTGGCGACGGCGGTGGAATAAGGATGGAGAGACTTCACTCACTTCCTGTACATGTCCGACGGGATGTTTTGGCTCGCTAACCCTAACCTCTTTAAGGAACTGAGTTGGACGCATGACCTGAAAGTATGGCTGATGGTTGAGTGTCTGTCCTTTGTCCAGGACGCCCTGGCGTCGTTTGACTTCCTGAACAGGAGGAACAGCATGGCGGTGAAGACGGAGCTGGACCACCTGGTGGACCAGGAGCTCCAGCAGCCGGAGCTGGAGCTCAGCGCCCTGCAGCAGGACAACCAGCTACGGTAGGGCTACTCCTCCCCGGACAGCCGGGCCATTATGTCCATCTAAGGCTTTATGTTATCACAGAGGTAACGCTGTCACATTATCAAAGAGGTAAAGCTGTCACATTATCACAGAGGTAAAGCTGTCACATTATCAAAGAGGTAAAGCTGTCACATTATCACAGAGGTAAAGCTGTCACATTATCAAAGAGGTAAAGCTGTCACATTATCAAAGAGGTAAAGCTGTCACATTATCACAGAGGTAAAGCTGTCACATTATCAAAGAGGTAAAGCTGTCACATTATCACAGAGGTAAAGCTGTCACATTATCACAGAGGTAAAGCTGTAACATTATCACAGAGGTAAAGCTGTCACATTATCACAGAGGTAAAGCTGTACCATTATCACAGAGGTAAGGCTGTACCATTATCACAGAGGTAAAGCTGTACCATTATCACAGAGGTAAAGCTGTAACATTATCACAGAGGTAAAGCTGTACCATTATCACAGAGGTAAAGCTGTAACATTATCACAGAGGTAAAGCTGTACCATTATCACAGACTTCGGACTTCAAAGATGTAAAGCTGAATCATTCAAAATGATGTAAAGTTTTTAATATTTACACAGATGTAAAGCTTTAGATTTATAAACCAATAAAGCTCTTAGGTTAATAAAGATGAAATGCTTTGACCATTAGATTACGAAGTTCCAAAGATGTTTAGAGAAGAAGAGAACTGTAGGGTCTATTAATGAATTGGGGGATGCAGTAAGATATCGAAGAGAAACAAATCCTCAAGATACCTTCAATAGAAAGATATGTTGTTTATCTTTGTTTGTCGTTATGCAACGTGTGTTTTAGACTGATGCTGTAAAAAAAGAAGGGTTGCCTGATTATTTAAAGAGAGACCCCAAATGATTAATGAGCAGGGTTAAGAGTTTCACATGTAGAATAAACCGCTCCTCTTCCACCACTTGTGCATTCAGGGAAGAAGAGCATTTCCACTTCAGCCTGAAGGACTTCAAGTGCGTGGCGGTGCTTGGTCGAGGTCACTTTGGAAAGGTACGCATGGGGACCGTAGAGTGGGGGGCCGGGGGCCCTGCCGGGGGCCTCAAAGCGGCCCTCTCTGAGCTGTCTGTTCCCCCACCAGGTGCTGCTGGCGGAGTACAAGAGCACCGGGGAGATGTTCGCCATCAAGGCCCTGAAGAAGGGAGACATCGTGGCCCGGGACGAGGTGGACAGGTACTGAGCATCAGGAGGAGGATGGTACAAACTACTAGTACAACCTGGTTCTGCACTGGGTCTGTGAGGCAAGGCCCAAAGTGCGTCGCGTTTGACATCGGAAAAATGGCGATAAGTTAGATTTTATTCATGTATTCATTTCTAAATGTCATTTTAGGAGATTAAACTCCACAGATTCTGTGAAGCTTTAAATATATGCGTTTGTATTACACAGCTTTGTTAAATACTTGTTTCTGAGTGGTCAAGCAGTGTTACTTCTGTACGTCAGGCCTGCCATGAACAACATCCCATCCGCTATGGAAGCTGTTCCAACCATAACTGGCTATTTTTAGCACACGCATACAAATCATTTCCTTCTCCTTTTTTCCTCCGGTATTGTGAAATAACCCCAACGCGTCTGCAACCACCGTCCCGCATTATTATCACTATCCCCACGTTCCACCTACCTGACGTACAGGGTGTAGAACCAGGTCTGAGTGTGTGACGTCTCTCTCCCCCCCCTCCAGCCTGATGTGTGAGAAGCGTATCTTCGAGACGGTGAACAGCGTGCGCCACCCCTTCCTGGTCAACCTGTTCGCGTGCTTCCAGACCCAGGAGCACGTGTGCTTCGTCATGGAGTACGCGGCCGGGGGAGACCTGATGATGCACATCCACGCCGACGTCTTCTCCGAGCCCCGCGCCATGTGAGTCTCTGAGGCGGCCCGGAGCCCCCCGGGAGCCCCCCCACACACACACACACACACACGGCGGCGCTGGACCACTGCCAAACGGACACGCCTCGGCCCTGAGACGCATGAGTCTGTTTGGTCGCTTGTCGCCTCTGTTTTGGTTGTTATGGCGACAGCAGCGTGACTGTTTTCTGTCTGTCAAAGGAACCTGTTGTCGTTCCGTTGGGCTGAGCACTGAACACTCGGTGGCTGCTGACTGAGAGTCAGTGTTCGAGCCAATGCAATCTCAACACTGCTGTGCCCTCACTTTAGATCAGATTGAGAATGGTTCCACTCTGTTAGGGAACAGTTGGTTTGTATTGTCTAACTGTGTAAAGATGCTCTCTGTCTGTCTGGTGTGTTGTGTTGTGTTGTCGTCCTGAAGACGACAACACAATCATGGTTTCCGGCTCCGTCTGTCTTGGTTTTGATCCGTTGACGTTTTGTGTTTCAGATTCTACGCCGCATGTGTTGTATTAGGATTACAGTTCTTACACGACCACAAGATTGTGTACAGGTGAGGATTTACTTTTATAAAACGGATGCTTCTGTTCCTTGATTACGATTGGCTGGAAGTCAATCTAAAATACTATGGCTTAAACGTCAAATATTCCAAAGAGCCGAAGCTAGTCTCATTGGTTGTTGATGGCGCTTGGTGTTTCTTCCTCTGTGGTTGTGGGATAAGATACCATTGTACTAATACCTCTCTTTATCTTTATGGTGCATTCAGAGATCTAAAGCTGGATAATCTGCTGCTGGACACGGAGGGTTATGTGAAGATTGCGGACTTTGGGCTTTGCAAAGAAGGTAATCCGTCTGTATTGGTCTGAAGGTGAGGCCCCTGTTGTCAAGAGGCCCCACATCCTGTTGCATACAATACGGATAGAATAAAGCAATATTAAAGTATGATATTGGATTGTTGTTGAATTATAAAATGTTACAGTGAGAAGTATTTCCTCTGACCTTTATTTGGCAACAAAACTGTTGCCACTTGAAGATAAACACAGTCCGTGTCATGATTTAAGGGTCGCCCTCTGCCTGCTGGGAGGGGCTGAATCCTCCTCCCCCTCCAGTATAACATTGAGCTGTGAGCCGCCCCCCTCACGCTGTCCCCCTCCCTCCAGGGATGGGTTTCCGGGACCGCACCAGTACGTTCTGCGGCACGCCCGAGTTCCTGGCGCCCGAGGTCCTGACGGAGACGTCGTACACGCGGGCCGTGGACTGGTGGGGCCTGGGGGTCCTCATCTTCGAGATGCTGGTCGGGGAGGTGAGCCGCCGAGACCGCCCCTCATCAGACGGAGTGGACGGTGCCTATCGCCCATCCGAGGCCCGTCTACGATCAGCCAGGGCCTCTCTTCCCTGAGGGGTCGGGGGTCTGAACCCCAGCTGCTGTACGGTCCTGGGTTCAACGTCCTCTGAGCCCCACTCAGTGCGTCTGACTCCTCTGCGTGACCGTGGGCTCTGCGTTGGTTTAGCTGTGGTAGTAGCATCAGCCAAAGGACTGATGAACGAATGTCATTTGTGTGGACTAGATGTGGGGGGTACGAACACACCCGTTCTCCAGAGGGTCGCTCACACATCAGAGGAAACCACACACGTGCAGCGTTGTTCACACATTAGCGGACCAACCCGGGAGCCTTCTCTCTGCCGCTCTGTGAGGCGTTGTGTTCTGAATCCGTGTGTCTCTCCCTCCCAGTCCCCGTTCCCTGGTGACGATGAGGAGGAGGTGTTCGACAGCATCGTCAACGACGAGGTGCGCTACCCGCGCTTCCTCTCCACCGAGGCCATCTCCATCATGAGGAGGGTGAGTACTCCTCACTCGCAGCCACACAGAACCGGCCCTCTGATAAACACTCTCCATTAATAACGTTTCACTGAGCGCCCGCCTCTAACAAGTAGCTCCATGGAAAAGTCCAGTTTCCATAGCGATGCTTTTCTGGGGTTTCTTGCCATGACATGCTGGAACCCGGGGGGTAAAACATGGATGACTCCGGTTGAAAGCTGACCACCAGCCCATGCTTCCGTTCTGGGATCAATAACGTATGTCTCGGCTCACCTGGTAGAGCGTGAACCATTAAGGCTCAGTCCTGAACGCAGCGAACCCGAACCGTGTTTGATTCCCGCCTGTGGTTATTTTCTGCCTTTCCTCCCCTCTATCTCTTTCCTGTCTTATCTCATAATGCAAAAATAAATCCTTGAATAAACAACATTTATCTTATCTTCCCTTCAGGGAGGTGATTCTTGTATCTCTTGGGTATTTGTCTCGGTACATGGATTGAGTAAAGGAGGGATGATTTAATATCTGTCGTGCACTGTCCACACTCGTTTGGCTGTTATATTTTCTGAATCATGAGGTGAACTGGAGCCCGGCTCAGAGTGCTGTCTGAGGGCTGGGTGGGTGAGCCTGTAGGGGCCTGACGCTCTGGTGTGTGCGGTCCACAGCTGCTGAGACGGAGTCCGGAGAGACGGCTGGGCGCCGGAGAGAAGGACGCCGAGGAGGTGAAGAAGCACCTGTTCTTCAGGGTAAGGACGCGTTTCACATCCTCGTGAGTCCTGGTTCTGGTGGACCAGGGCCTGTTGCCTCCCAGCCGGGGGAACTATTTACAGAAGCCTAATTGATCCTTTTTGATAATGGAACATATTTTTGTAGTTTGCACAGAATTTTTGCACAAGAATCAACTTTCAAAAACAGATTATTTAAATACATATTTTTCTAGATCCGACTGTGGCTGGTACCACTACGACTTATTTCATTATTTCTTTTTACTATCTTAGTTTCTTTCTCTTGTATTCTTGCCGCTATGTGGCGGTCGAGGAATAAAGCCTAACCATTTCACTCTCAATAAGACGACCTCAATTAAGTAACTCTGCCTCTGCTTGTTTCCGTCAGAACCTGGACTGGAACGGGCTGCTGGCCAAGAAGGTGAAGCCCCCGTTCGTGCCCACCATCCAGGGCAACAGCGACGTCAGCAACTTCGACAACGAGTTCACGTCGGAGGCGCCCATCCTGACCCCGCCCCGCGAGCCGCGGCCGCTGGGGGCCGACGAGCAGAACATGTTCCACGACTTTGACTATATCGCCGACTGGTGCTAGCTCCCCCCCCGGACCCCCCACCCTCAGCACACACACCACACACACACACACACACACACACACACTGTGAACCAACCCGCAGAGCAAAGACTGTAGCTCGCGCTCTTATTGTGGTGACCGGTTTTATAGGACCGTCAGGTGGTCCGCCCGACGACCGCGCCGAGAGGGACCATTGCTCGGCGGGCCTCTGGGCGCGCTCAGTGCGGCCGGGGAACAGACAGGTCAGCCCCTCCCCCTCCCCCGCCCCGCCACACCTCTCTCTATTTTTTTAATCAACATGAAGAACTTTTTTTAACAGAAAAACTGATTAAAACAGATAACAGGAGTGAAGGACGATCAGGAGGGATGTTGCGTTCTCCTGTTGTCGTTGCCATGGTGCCCACGGTCTGACCACTGAGAATGTTTTCATATGAACTCCGGGCGGATGACATCACATCATGTTATTCCATGTCACTGTCCTGTTTGTTTTTATTTTTTAATGTGTTTTTTATTTGATTTTGAGCTGTACAGATTATATTCCTCCATATATTTTTGTTGTCTCCACCTTTGACTCACTTATGATGAACATTTTTGAAAAGTTGTATTAGTGAAATATGATTTTGTTTTTGGAAGTGCTTAAGCCATCGTCTTCACTGAACTAACTGACAGTCAACTGTAACGGACATCCTGATGATGACTACTACTGTTCGTATTCACTTGAAACCCCAAGATGGAGCATACACACAGTAGATACACACACTAAAGTACGTTGTATCCGGTCCCGGCCTTGTCAACAGCCTGCCCTAGGCGCCCATTTTAAGTTTTCGTTGAAATAACGTTTTGCATTTTCGTTTTTTCATATTCTGTTTACAGTTGATCTGAATTCTGATCCAAACACTTAAGTCTGCCCAACCAGTGTTACAAGCTAGGTTACGTATAAAAGAAAAACACTACTCTTTGTCGTCTTAAACATTAAGTTGTCAAGAAATGTTGTCCTATTGTTTCAGATGGAAGAACGGAAAAGAACAAGATGCTAATAAAACAAGATGAGGGAAGGTGAAACACTTAATATTTTTTAGCAGTTGATTCCTTCATGCCCCCTACAGGGCCCTCTGAAATAACCCAAACAGTGGTGGCACTGACCCAGTTCTCCAATATACCTCCTCTTATATACAGGTGAATCTCAATTAATTAGAATATTGTGGAAAAGCTATTTCATTTCAGTTATTCAATTTATATTATATAAATGGACTCCACCAAAGGTGAATTAATTCAAGCCTTTATTTGTATTAATCTTGATTATGGCTTGCAGCTCATGAAAACCACAAAATTGTGAAACAGTTCATCGTTGTAGACTCATGGTGTCACTCTAATCAGCTAATTACCTCAAAATACAGCTCTCTTTGGACAGCCAACTTCCTTGTGGAGCCTGTCAATGACTGTCTGACAACTGTCAGGTCAGCAGTCTTCCCCATGATTGTGACGCCTACTGAACCAGACGGAGAGACCGTTAAAAATAAAAAAAATCAGGGGTTTTCAGGTAATTCATTAGAGTTTGACACCTTGAGTCTACAATGTTGAATTTTTTCACAATATTCATTTTCTGAAATACAGTATTCTGGGTTTTCATGAGCTGTAAGCCAAAATCAAGATTAATACAAATAAAGGCTTGAAATATTTAACTTCTGGTGTCATGGATCTATATTACGAGTTTCACTTTTTAAATTGAATAATGGGAATGAATGAACTTTTCCACAATATTCTAATTTATTGAGATCAACCTGTAATAGTAATGCCTTTTACTATAGATTCAATGTTGGGTTTCCTTAGATGGTCGTTTTAACAGCGGGGCGCACTGGGCCTATAAATGTTAAGGTTCGAATTGTGACTAGTTTCTGCCGAAAGAGATAAAACCAGCCAATGAGATGTCATTGTCACCGTGTATGATTTGCATTTGAAATTATATGAAAGCAGTCTTGGTTTCAGGATGAAGGCCTATATTTAGTAATGGGGTTTGCTTCTTTCCTTCCGCATTGTCGTACAGCCGCGCCTGCACATGCTGGCTCCGGAGGCAACCGCCTCCATTGATGCTTTAAATATCTTTTCAGTCATTGTTTGAAAACAGTGAATGTAGATTAAACTATTTGTTAGCCCCGACTCAAGTGTTCAAATGTAGTTGTATCAGTATTCATTGTAGTTATATTTGGGGTGATTGCAACAGAACACCTTTGGGTGCCAATCAAAGCCAATTTTAATACCAGGCGTTAATGCAGGGTCTTTATCATGGTGGTAAAATAATTGTCCATTTAAATAGTCTTAATGAAGGTCAACAGATTGCCTCACCTGATTAGGAATCCAAAATATATTTTGTTTTACCTTTCAATTTAGTTGATTTTTTGTATGCCCTTAGAACTACAGTGATTCCACATTTCAACTTTAAAGAGGATATCGATTGGATTGTCAAGTGGGAAATACTGGTAATGAACTGGTCAGGCTTTGGGAACACAGGTGGTCCCATTCCCCTGACCATGACCGATGATGGCCTAAGTTATACAGGCTGCTCTTCACCAAGTCATTAGACAGCAGAGTAAACATAAACATAACCCACGAGAAGCCCTCGTGGCAAGATACCAGCCCAGGGTCATCTGTCCGTCAAACAGAGGCAAGTGCTTTTGGTAAACAGAGTTTAATCTTTTTTTTCAAACCATGAGGTGAACTATGCTTTACGGAAAAACTTTCATTTCTTAATTTACTGAGGACAATGCAAGCTAACAAAATAGAACCAGATTATTTTTTCTACAAAAAAAAGAAAATCGTATATAGTATGAAACCAGCCTAAAATTGTGAAAGCACTTATTACACGTTTTGACTTGGACATATATACAAGCTATATACACTCAAATGAAACACTGTCTGCACAGTCTGCTATCTGTATGTTTAAGCACTGGAATGTGTGTCCTTTGTATTCCTGCGAGAGTGCCTAAACAAAGGCTTGGAGTCTTAAGTGAGGAGGGAAATAATCTTTCCAAATCCAACAAAGTATGATAAAAAAGAGATAATATAACCCTAGGATTACAGCAGAAAGTGTCTTCAATGAGTGTGTCGCGCGGCGGTCTTCACAGTTGAGGCAGCTTGTCCACGGGTGTGTCGAACTTGAAGTCGGGGGGGAAGAGGTCCGGGGCGCGGGGGTAGATCAGCCGGTAGGACTGCCGGATCGTCACGTCTGCCACGCCGGCGATGTCTCCGATCTCTGAGCACACAGGGGGAGACACAGAGACCCGGTTAGCCCTGCATGAACGCTAGCCACCTCCGACGTGTCATTGCCACGCACACAAGGCCATCATTAGTTCTGCCAAACAAAAACAATGCCAACCTGTTAGCCCTGCACTGCCTTTATTGTTAGCTCTCTATGTGGACCTCAGGGCTCGCATGTGGGCTCTATCGTGGCAGATACCCTCTTAGCTCTGGATCGATACCTTTGTAAACATTAGCTCTACGTGGACACACAGGCCAACGCTAGCTTTGGCTTGGAGCTAAATGGACCTCAGGGCTCATGTTAGCTCGATACATAAACCAAGTGTCACCGCATTGCTCACAATCTCCTTGAGTTCACAGGTTCATCATATCTTATCTTTATAAACATATGCGAGCTCAGGGTGTAAAGCGGAAGAGCAGAAGAGGTCCCATTTGCAATCAACGTGCAGTAGTGAGATAAGACTGAAAAGCACAGTCTGAGGGAAAAGATACAAGTTCAAATGGCCGTCGCACCCAAAACAAATAAACCCATGTGATCAAGCTCTTAAGGAGAGAGACGATCAGCCGAGCGCCGCTGAGTGAGCGAGCGGTGTGTCGGACCAGAGCGCAGTCACCAGTCTGGATAGCAACCAGGACGCTCCTCCCCTCCGTCGCTCACCCTTCTGGGTCTTCTTTTCGGCCGAGGCCTGGGAGGCCATGTAGATGGCGGCGGCGGCCACGGAGATGGGGCTGCGGCCGGGCACCAGGTCCAGCTCCACCGCCTTGCGGGCGATGAAGGTGGCGGCCATCTGCACGTGCTTGGGCAGGCCCAGGTTGGAGCAGAAGCGGGACATGAAGTCCCCGGTGGTGATGAGGTCCACGCTGGTCTCCAGGGCCTTCAGGATCAGCTTGAAGCAGCGGCCGATCTCCTTCTTGGAGATGCGGGACACGGCGCAGATCTCTGGGGGAGGAGGAGGGACGGGTTGGGATTTAGATGGAACAGGCCCCACAGATTCATGAAGGGGAAGATGGGCCTCTAAAGAGCTAGGCTGACTTCTTTCGCTATAATTATCGCACTTCTCTGTCATCTCTCGCATGATTGCTCACTGTCTCATTGTATAGTTATTGTTAAGGCAGGGTAATCATTAGACCACTCTAGTGTTCATGATTGATTTAAAAACGTTTCTGCTAAAAAACGTTATTTAAAAGCCTTCTTTATGGATCCTTTATCATTTATTTTTGTGTGTGTGGACGTGTGGAGCTCCGTCTCGGCAGCGGCTGACTGCGGAGTCGGGGAGAAAGTTGGCGTTTTTGGACACATTTTGCAATGTTACTGCATAACGCCACGGTGTGTGTGGACGGTGGAGCTCCGTCTGAGCAGTGATTTATTTAATACCCTCGTCTGAGTGAGGGTTAAGCTTCCTAGACACCTATAGTATGACTACGGTGTGTGGCGGATTTCAAATTCATTGCTTATTACAACACTCATGACAACGCACAACGACGATACTAGGGAAGTATCAAAAGGTGGGGGTGGGTCGTTACCATGAGGATAACAGGCCGCCCTCTTTCCCAAAGCTCTCATCCCAAAACATATATTTCTTAAATCCCATAGAGTTTGAATTCCATTTGAAACAATGGGCTCACTGGCTCTCTGAAGCTAACCCCCAGGAGCTGAATAACCCATTCAGAAGACAGCAGGCTGAATCCCACCGCCGGTAAACACAGGGACAGGGGCCTGATGTTCAGTCTATTATTAAACCACCATCACAGAGTACCCCAGGCTGGGAGGCTTCTGGGGGTAAACCCGGACTGACCTTTAAATGTCCTGGGGACTCCTTCCTGTCTACAGGCGATGTAGAGGCAGGCTGAGGCGATGGCGTCATTGGCACGACCTTTCAGGCTCTTCTGTTCGTAAACTTGCTTGAATAAGTTATTTGTTCGGTCCTTGGGGGGCGAAAAAACAAGACACAATGGGTATTGTTCCCGGAACGGTCCCATTCAACCCTCCCACACAGGCCGACAGCCTTGAAGGTTTTTCAGCCAACAATGTCCTCAAGGTCCTTTATAAGGCACACGGGAAGAAATGCCAAAGTCTAAATCTAGAACTTGATTTCTCCATGTTATTAATCACCCTTATTCATTATTCTATTTCACTACTTTTCTCAGCTCTAGATGGATTCAGGACGGTCCCCTGAGGGGCAGAGTACCGGGTGGAGGAGGGGCCCCGCGGCGGCGGTGCGAGAGGGGGACCTACGATGATGTTCCTGGGCAGGTTGATGCGGTCCGCCATGGTGGTGATCTCCTTGAAGGCGTTCAGCATGGCGCGGTCCGAGCTGCTCATGGTGCGGCGGTTCTGGTACTTGGAGTTGCCAAACTCGTCGAAGCTGGCGGCGCCGGTGCCCTGGGGAGACCACAGGCGGAGCAGCGGTACTGTGAGGAGGCTCCAGGTACCAGAGAGCCCCGGGACCCTTCATCTGATCCACTGTTTGGATCCTATTGTCCATTCATCATGAAGGGACACTGCTCGTAGACGTATAGATCACAAATATTTAAACAAATGTATACTTTTACATTTTTCTTTGCTGCTTGTCCAACAGAGCCGGATCGTTTAAGACGTCAGCGTTCAGCAATAAGTATTCTTACAGTGCAAACGGGTCTCCACTCCATTCTACTTTTCTTAATTGAATTAATTGTAATGAGAGAAAGGTTTAGAGGAACATTAGACACAGCCTCGTCTGTGTGATCAGTGTGTTTCAGTGTCTGGTACCACTATAAAGAGCCTGTCTAAGGCTGAGCTGCTACCAGTCAGCTAACTGGGTCAATGCCCCATCTCAGGCATCTTCTCCCCACAGGGCCCCATCACCTGGCCGCAACCATGGGAACAATTTCCATGGCAACACAGTGTCACAGCTCCCCCCCTCATAGTCCCTTCAGTGACCCGCGGCCCTGGTGACGCCCTCAGCATCTCCGTAACGCCACTTCCTAATTAGTAGCCTGATTATAGTAAAGAGTGGGATAACATGAAAGAAAACCCTTCCTTTGATAGAGTTTAAATGTGACGCTCCCGGACTAATGCTACCGCGGCTGTCTCTTAGTGTCAGGAATGATTGTCTCACTGCGTCTCTCTAGCCCGCTGTGGAGCGGCTTAGGCCCGCTCTGATCTCTGGCTGGACTTTCATAACTCCGCCTCGGATGGGCCTCAAACTACTAGAAATCCTTCTGCCGTTTCCTGTGTGGCGTTCAATGACGTCCCTTCGTCTCTTCCTGGCGGCTGGGGTCTGGCGTGGCCGTCTGCACGCTGCTCCATGGGTTCTATTGTTCCTCCCTCTTCCCCCAGACTTGACCGGTAAATATTCCATTAACTTGGGGTGTCCTCACGCTTTAAACAAAACACTTGACAACCGTTTTGATTTGTTTTCTCGCTTCCTTCTAGATTTGCATCGTTTGACTTTGAACCCTTGCCTAACCCCATCTAAAGTTTTCCTTTAAGTGTTTAGTTTTCTGTTTGTTTTAAACGTGTCTAAATATGTCTAATAGGATCTCCAACCTAGTAATCTATGCCATTTTATCAGGGTTACTGAGAAAGGCTGTCATTAAGGGATAACAGGAGTCCGAGCCTGTGCTTGTGACGGTGGTAGGGACACTTTGTGAGGGTTCCACTCTGCTCCACTGACGGCAGGGTCTGTGAGGAGGTGTGGAGCTCCGTCGGGGCGGTGGTGGGTGTTAGTCGAGACGGCCCAGTGTCATCTCAACCCAGAGTTTGGCTTCCGAGACACTTTAATAAAGCTGTGGTGCTTGAAGCTTTTCATGTATAACATCGCTCATTACAGCGCTCAAACGCAACGACTGCACTGCAACCGGTATCAACGGTCCCTGTGGGTCGTCACCTCAGGGACAACACACCCGCTCAGCCCAAAAACATTACAGGGAAACAGGGGGTCCTACAAGTCGGTGGTATTCCATCTCTCTTCAACTTTTACAACTCAACAACGCAAGCTCTGTGTTCGCCAATCTACTTATCAAGTCTTAAAAACAAAACAAAACTAAAGAAGGGTCAGGCAACTTCTAGCCTTGTAAGTGGTTTAAAGTAGCGATTTAGTTTATACCATGAGACATGCCCCCAACGTTCCAAGTTTAAAGCGTTTTGGTAGAATCTGCTAAAAACAGCGAACTTAAGAATGCGTCTACATGCGCTTCTTTGCTCCCAAACAAACATTCCAACTCGTCAACCTACTAAACATATCCCAGATCCATTTTACACCAGATTCCTAAGAATAACTCAACTTGGGTGTTCTTCCCCAAGACTTCTACGCTAGAACAGTGGACCCCCGGTGGTGGCCGTGCCGTCCCTCCCCTTGCTGATCATGGTGGTGGGGTCTAAGTCGTCTACACTAGAACAGTGGACCCCCGGTGGTGGCCGTGGCGTCCCTCACCTTGCTGATCATGGTGGTGAGGTCTCCTCCGTTCAGCAGGGGGTTCTGGGCGTCTCCCACTCTGGACGGGTCTTTGGTGGCTTTCTCATTGGTGAAGGTCCTCCATTCTGAGCCCACGTCGATCACACGGTCGCCTGGGGGAAGGGGAGAGGGGTCGACGCACTGATGTAAACCAGTAGCTAGCTACGGTATTCCACGTGGCACCCAGAGCTCTGCTGTACGCTGGATCTCACACACACACACACACACACACACACACACACACACACACACACACACACCACCCGGCCGTCTGCTCTGGTGGAGCTGCAGGGGAATGGTCCTTCTTTGGTGGGAACCACACTATCTAGTTCAAAATCTGCATGACAAATAAAAGACTAGGAAAGCCTTCTCAGGAAGACATGCTACAAGTACCTAGTAGTACAAGTACTCAACAAGCTGAAACGTACTCCCTTTAGCAGGGGGCATACTAACTACTTAACTTATTACTAATTGGTTGGTTAGCTTTATTTGATTGGACTCCATTAAGTTTAGTCACGGATTACACCTGTAAACCTGCTCTAATAAAGAAGGTAGCCTGAAAGCCATAAAGGCCCCAATCTCCGTTTCCTGCCTCTTCCACCAGCCTCACAGGTACACCATCTGTGTTGAACCACTGATGGAAGGATTACAACACCACAGTATGTACAAAGAGAAACCAAGTGCAGTACAACATGACCGTCTCCACCAACCACACCCCCATCCTTCGACTGCTCTATTCCTTGAAATATGCATTAAGCAAGAAGGATGAGATCTGTGATAATATAATCCATTTAGCTCCCTTCAGACCCATGAACCCTCCCGACACCGACACCCAGCCTCTCATCCTCCTCCGGCGGGCTGGGGGTGGGCGGGCTGAACAGAGCGAGCAGGAGGTTGCATCAGAGAGATGTCCTTCATGACCCCAGGGGCCCGACCCCAGAGGGGCCATTAGGCGTTGGCCATGTTTTTGTTCCACGGCGACTGACGTTTTACTGGGAGCTTTCTTATCGGAAGCTCGAGAGCTGTTCCGACTGCTCCAATAGGAAAGTAAGGCTGGCACAGGGTGAATGTACAGTTCCACCGAGCAGACGCGTTTATAGACAGCAATTTATGAGGCGGAGGACTAAGCGAGCATACACGGAAAGGAGTCGTTATAAAGAAACAAATCCACGTGCTGCACAACCTAGTTTCTAATAAACTGCTGGACAGAGTGCAGAGTAGCTATAGGAATCAGGACCCACTGTTAGTGGGATATTTCTGCTAGGAGGTGAGCCTTGCAAACTAATTCATCAACATGATGTGAGCATTCTTTGTTTACCAGACAAAGCCATCATTTTTTCTAAACGGGAAACAGAGTCGTAAACGCCTCCTTACATCTGAACCATCAGGTATCCCCTGTATGCCTGTGGAGATGGATATGTGCTTGGATTGCTGCCAGTGTAGATAATGGCTGCTCTCTCGTTCCAGACACAATCTCCATTGGAAGACTCCCTTTCCCTTCCCTTTGCTTCTGATTCTTAGAAACCCCTACCATCATCTAATCATGCCTTAATGTCCAATGCACATTTCAAAAAGATTCTCTTAGTCTGTCTTATTTCAAGCAGATAGTGGACTATTGTCTGGATTTTATTGGAATTATTTTGATATATATTTTCAACAGGGCATCAGCAAATTGTGAGCTCCAGGGTTAGAGTGTTATAAAATAATCGTTTTAACTCTCTTCTTTACAGACAATACAAATCCATTATGAGTATTTCAAACATCAATTTTACAAGCACTGCATTGTCAAATGAAAAAGCACTGCATTTGGCATTGCCAAAGCGTTGCTAAATGCCTCAAAACCACCAGGAAGGCGAGATTGTGTGTTTTACTTTTATTGTTTTTATACACCATATAACTTCACACTGTTTGATTTAAAGGCAAGCAGCTTCAATGGTGCTTAAAGGTTGTCCAAACAAATAGATGGAATAAAATGTTTGCATTTGAGTGTGTAGTTTGTGAGGCTGTTTGGAACACCATCGGCGGAGTAGTTAATGTTAATAGAGTAGAACAGTGACCAACCCCCATTTAAAGGGCTCCATTTCAGACATTTCCCATTCCTTCACTCTGACCTTTCAGAAAATCCTTAAAAAGTTTTGAGTCTGGCTGCAAGCCAACCAACTAAGAGATACAGCGTGACCATAAATAAATGTAATTCAAAGCAACAACAACATTTTGGTATTTTTCTTTAGGTACAACCCTTTCATTCCTTTCCAAGGACTTCTACATAAAGATAGTTTAGCACTTTTTTAATTTAACCTTGTTGTCATTATTATATTGTTTATACGCAAAACAACAAAATCCCATCAGTGGCTTTGGGATCCCCACCTCAGTCCGAGGTTGGACCCGCAGAGCTACAATGCAGCCTTAAGGTTTCTGAACAAGGTCTCCAAAGTAAGAGACTCAGCCTACTACCAATTATCACAGAGCAAATAGGTGGTTTGAACATTGTGCAACGTTTTGAAAACATTTCCCAGCAGGACTGGTGCTATTTACCCCGGGCTATATCCCACAGGCGCTTTGGTCAACGGATCGCCATGAATGGAAAAACATTGGCACCTGTTCTGTTCATGGTCACTGAATAACCAACATGTTATCATTAATGGGTAGGGATTTTTGGTGTCTTTTGGACTCGTTTGAACATTGAAATGGCTGCTTAATACGTTCATTATTAAAGCCCTCCTAGAACGATCAAAGCCCTGATAGCTGGGAGTTGATGGCTTGTGTCTCCTCACACTGGACCGAAGCTGTCCAAGTTCTACCACAATATTCGAATCATGTCAAAGTGAATAATCTAACTACAAAACTAATGAATGATAATTTGCTCAATAAAATAAAATAAAAAGCATTCATCTCAATTGAAATTCGAATAGCTACCAAGGGAAGGAATATCATAATATCAAATATTCGGTCTCCATTCAATAAACAACCAATTTCCTTTCTGACAAATTGTGTTCCTCTTTGTGTTCCTCTTCCTTGGGTTCTATTGATTCCAACATATTCTAACTTTTTTATGGACAGGTGAAAGAAAAGGCAACCTGCTGATACATGTGCTCACTAAGCCCGAACCACAGATGGCAACATCTGGACAGCACTGAAGTAACACTTCTTTCTTGCTTCACGGGCAGTACTGTAATACTCACCGACAACAAGTCCGCACTCGGGGCAGATCATGTCCCCGGCTCTGTAGTCCTCCACTAGCAGGGCATCAGGGTGGTTTGGGCACGTCACTCTGGGTAATGCCAGGGCCTCTCCGCTACAGAGAAAAGTACCAGATAGACAGAATGTGAGTTGGTGTGGGGGTGACAGAGTGAGTGAGTTATACACACACAACATCTACACTGTTTGATTGGTAATGTTTCCTTCATGGTATTATAAAGTGATGTTTCCCTTTAAAGCAGATGACAAAAGTTACAAACATAAGTTCAAAATGAGTGCCAATTCAATTCATATTTTTATTAGACGGACATCGGATGAATAGTCTTCCTCGTTAGAAAAAACCTGGGATAAACCCAAAGAACGAAGAGGAAACCCACTTTCTAGTCTGCCAAGTGGTGAGATTTTGTTGAATTTGAACTCCGGGCAATTAGGAACAATATTCTCTAGGAGAGAGCTCAGTATTCCCAATCCTACAACGTAGGACCAACATACACGCAGACACACACAATGTACAGCCAAAGTCACGAGGGCCGCCGCCGAGGTCACGACGCATCACCCCACCAACTACTGCAGCTGCTGCTGGTGTTGCGAGACAAACATGTAAAACTTCTGCCCGAGTCAAACGTCACGGATATCTGACGCGTAGGACACACACTCGGCAGATGTCAATCATTGTAAGGCGTTTTTTGTATTATAAAATGATGATGAAAGTGAGTGGTGTCTGACTGTTGAGGTTGACGGCTGACACATCGGTTAGCAGTCTACAAACATGGTTCAAATTCATACAATAAAAAGCGGGCAGAAAGGCAGGTCACAAGTCACTTACACAAAGGGCAAAGACACAATAGTGTTGTTAAAATAATTATAAATGCCTTCCGCCAAGAGATTAAGTTTTGGATGGTCAACGTTGTAGCATAACAACGGTGGTGGACCTCAAAGATAACGAAATAGCGAACAAGTTTTAGAACCGACGATGTCGTGGCAGTAGTGGATTTTTAACCACTCGACTGTTTTTTATCAACACATAATTCAAGCATCACACATGAACCAATGATATACAATTTTAAACAACGTATACGCACCGGCTTGTCGACGCCATGTTACCGAGTAGCTTTCAGACAACACAGGCGAACAATGGATTCTACTACCTCTATTTATAGATTTGCATGACCACGTGTCTGCAAAACAACGGGCAGAGAGAAGGTTCAAAATACAGACAACGCATGAAAGCATACTTTTGTATGACGGTCTAAATGCATACCCATAGGGCTGATAAACTTGCATTTGCTTACGGTGTTAATCCATACAATTAAACAGAAAGCATGACATTTTGTAAGCATGCAAATCACTTTTCAGATTTTTGTTTTGGAACCGATTCAGGACCAAAGTTTTGTGCTGATAGTCAATAATTAAATAAGGGATACTTGTATATTTCTTGGGGACTTTTTATAAACAAATATATTCACATCACTGAATAAAATAAATAGTTGACTGATACAAAATGAAGAGTACATGCCTCAAACTTGACCTATTACAAATGAACTGTTCCTTCATCGAACATAATAAAAAGTTAAGAAGCAAATTACGTGTCCATTTTATAAGTCATCGTTTAATTTGTTTTAGTATAATATCCTTGCACAAGCTAAGTTATAATGTCTCTCACAGCAACTTCAGCTCTGGGAAGTTGAGATGATGATATTGGTAACCCTCGTGCCAGGGCAGTCTACAATCATCATCAACACATGATCTACAGCTGGTAAATAGGCCTATATCCCAAATTACACCTACAAAGAAACCAACACATGAATGTACACACACACACACACACACACACACACACACACACACACACACACACACACACACACACACACACACACACACACACACACACACACACACACACACACACACACACACACACACACACAAAACCGAAAACGTTCATTGTCTAGAACTGAACACACAACAAATAATAGTTATAGCAATAATAGATAAATACAGTCATGATCTTTACACCCTGATTTTGATATAAGTATCCCTACTGTATCATGACTTTATATAGACTATATAGTTATTAGTTATTTGTGATGGCCACCGACTTTTTACCATTGGCCACTATGGTTAGATTTTTTTATTATTATTTACTATTGATGATAATACTGATATAATTATATTTAATACTAATATATACTGTATGATAATAATAAAATAATAATTATTGTTTATAGGCATTAATGGAGTGAGCATGGAAATTACATTTTTAGGGATGGTAATAGAGGTACCGTTTGGGCTACCATTTGTAATAAAATAACCACCAAAAAGTAAAGCAAATGTCTTTGAGCTCTAATCCTAATTTCCGTAACGCCCTTTAAGCAACATGTTGTACCTAAAATCAGTGAGGCTGGGCTACAATGGGCTGTAATTGCAGAGAACACAGTACAGCCACCACACAGTTCGCTCCAAGCATGTCTCCCTCTTTACTTCCTCTCAAAGTGCACATGGGAGGAGTGAGCGCAGCAGAGTACCAGCAGCAGCCAGCAGCCCAGGACCGGTTGAAACCTGTATCATGGTGAAACTCAGCAGACAACACCTCTATGCTGTGTATCATCTACCATATCCCGCTCTATCCTGAAAATAGCTGCCATGGATGCGTCTTCAGTTACACAATAACGTGACAGAATACAAATCAGTTAAATACACTGTCTTGGATTATATTTATTTGGTGGCTTTCCAAACACACAGCCAGACAGCTTCCAGACAGACAGACAGACCGGTTAATTATAACAAACCAGTGGTGTGGCAAGTGTGGGCATGGTGCATAGGTGAGTAGCCTATGTGAATTCTCTTTTCTTTTCTGCAAGTTACGCCTGTGGCGGGCAGGTGGTCCGTGGTATTAGGACCTTGAACAGTTTACATTTACCATGACGTTTTTACCCCAAGAGTCAGGCACAGTCCGGGTTAGGCGTCTTCTTCCCCAGGGAACCCTCGACAGCCAGCTAAGAGGAACCGGGGATCGAACTAGCAACATTCCGGTTACCAACCAACCTGCTCTACCCCTCTACCCCTCTACCTCCTGAGCTTCTGCCGCCCATTTGAAGTGTAGATAAGCGAGCCCGGCTGTGTGAGCTTAGCCGGCCGTCCAATGAGCACCGCGGATCACAACACGGGACCGCTCGGTCCGTCGCAGCCGGGGGGGCCAGGAGAGGATCTGCGCAGACTCTCCAACTTGAAGACGAGATGGCTCTCGCCTCAGCATTAGGAACCCTGTGTAACGTTTGCGACATCACGGTACAAGGCTGAGACGGACTAGGTACATGCGTGTAGTGACATCGGTATCTTAAAAGTACAATGAAGTAGGATATTTTTATTTTTTAAGAGTAGACATGGATCGTCGATCGAAGAGAGAATAGTTTTTTGATCACAGCCGACCAACAGTAAGTTGATCGCCGTTTATACGTATTTATCCAATAGTAGTAGACGAGCTACGCTGGTTAAGTTAACGTGTGGTACATCATAGCGTGAGGGTGCTAGCCCAAGTAGGCTCGGCTCCTAGTGTTCCCAGTGTTCCCGTTTTCCGTCACCTGATGTCCACCGAATACGATCACATGGAATAATATCTTGTTTTAAAATATCTCGGTTGCATGCGATATTGATTCTATTTCGTCACTCGGTTGACTTGATATCGCCCACCTAAAGCATGGAAGCCGGTAGCCCGTTTTAAAAAAGATCAGCAAAAATCGGTGAATAATTATCGAGTAGTGTATTAGTGTAACGTTAACCTCTACATCTCTAACTGCTATTTTAACTCCCTCCAAACGGGCCACTATGGATGTTTGGGTCGAGACTGTTGAGCTAATGTTCCATAGGAGCCGGCGAATACAGTTAATAATTTAGATAAGTTGATCTTTATATGTGAAGGGAAAATTAATGGTGAACAAGTTCACTATGTTCAGACTGAAAAGCAACCTGGCCTTAAGTTATAAGGTTACAGCTTATTTACAGGTGAAGGTTAGAGCAACTGCCCAACCTAACCCAAACACAGGAAGCACCACATAACTAGAGGGCATAAAACCACACATGGCTTTTCTTAGGAAAATAAAAATGCACGTCTGGTCTGAGTCACATCCAGGGCTATATGGAGTGGCTGCAAATGCGGAATTGGTGTGGGGATATGATAGACAGTACAGTAGCTGTTATTTATCCTTTCTTTATATCTATGTTAGGCCCATTGTCTGCAGATTAAAAAAAATGCAAGACAAATTAATTTCTTTGAGTACCTAAATGTTTCATTAATAATCTTTCCATTGATTCCGAATTGTATTGAACCAGATAAACGTGTATGAATCAATTCTTTACCTTGCCCTTTTACTATTGCCAAACTGAAAGCCCCTGCGAGTTGCTTGTTGTTGCAGTCTTGTACTTTCACGTTGAAGGAAATCTGATACCATACAATAATAAGAACCTCCTTGAGTTCATCACCAGTCGGATGGCAAACTGAGACATGTTGACGATTTGAAAGTAAAAAAAACATAAAGTGTATGTTTAACAGAACACTTTTGATTCCATAACCTAATTTTCTATCTTCTTCATTGCAGTGATGTTCACTCTCACAGAGGTTGCATCCCTGAACGACATCCAACCAACGTACCGCATCCTGAAGCCATGGTGGGACGTCTTCATGGACTACCTAGGTGTGATCATGCTCATGCTGGCTATATTTGCCATGACGATGCAGATCACCAAGGACCAGGTGGCGTGCCTTCCCTTTATAGAGGAGCCGGAGCAGACGTCAGGGGCGGGGCCTAAACCTTTCTCCACACAAAGTCCAAAGGAGGCAACCACGCAAGGGGTCAATGGGGCAACGCTGTCCCCCACCCCTCTGATCATACCCAAGGACTTACCTGACAGTGAGGTCCACAGGAGCCACGTTTCACATGCACACACTGCCTCAATGGCAAAAATGTATTCTCAGCCAGCCGGGATCAGCACCAACCTGGACTATCAACAATATATCTTTGTCAACCAAATGTGCTACCACGTTGCCTTGCCTTGGTATTCCAAGTACTTTCCATACCTCACCCTTATCCACACCCTCATACTGATGGTCAGCAGCAATTTCTGGTTTAAGTACCCCAAAACGAGCTCAAAGATTGAGCACTTTGTCTCCATCCTGGGTAGATGTTTCGAGTCTCCCTGGACCACCAAGGCTCTCTCTGAGACCGCATGTGAGGACTCTGAGGAGAACAAGCAGCGGCTGACGGGGAAGACTACGACTCCAAAACACGCATCATCAGAGGGCAAAGAAGATGGCACGGATGCAAGCTTGTCCACACCCATGCTTGGAAACACGGGGGTCAAGTTCTCCGCCGATAAGCCCATCGTTGAGGTCCCAAGTAGTATGACGATCCTGGACAAGAAAGACGGCGAGCAGGCCAAAGCCCTTTTTGAGAAGGTGAGAAAGTTCCGGGCCCACGTGGAGGACAGTGACTTCATCTACAAGCTGTATGTGGCTCAGACCATTGTCAAAACTGTCAAGTTCATTGTGATTTTGTCATACACGTCCACTTTTATGGCTTCTATCGAATTTGTGCACGAATGTGTGCCCGAAATCAAACATCTGACCGGGTACAGCCGGTTCTACTGCACCCACAATATGGCTTACATGCTGCGAAAGCTTCTTCTGAGCTACATGGCTTTGATTATGATCTACGGAATGGTGTGCATTTATTCTCTTTTTTGGCTATTCCGGCGGTCCCTTAAAGAGTACTCCTTTGAGAAGGTCCGAGAGGAGAGCAGCTTCAGTGACATTCCAGATGTCAAAAACGACTTTGCGTTCCTGTTACACATGGTTGACCAGTATGACCAGCTATACTCAAAGCGTTTCGGTGTATTCTTGTCTGAGGTCAGCGAAAACAAGCTGAGAGAGATCAGTCTTAATCACGAGTGGACTTTTGAAAAATTGAGGCAGCTTGTCACGCGAAACCCACAGGATCAGCAGGAGCTGCATCTCTTCATGCTCTCTGGCCTTCCCAATGCAGTGTTTGATCTCACTGACCTAGACGTGCTTAAGCTGGAACTGATTCCCGAGGTGAGGTTCTCAGCAAAGGTTTCTCAGATGACAAGCCTGCAGGAGCTGCATCTTTGCCACTGCCCAGCCAAAGTGGAGCAGACTGCCTTTGCATTCCTTCGTGACCATCTCCGCTGCCTTCATGTCAAGTTCACTGATGTTGCAGAAATTCCTAATTGGGTGTATCTGCTGAGAAGCCTGAGGGAGCTGAATCTAGTTGGGAATTTGAGCTCGGAAAATAACAAAATGATAGGTCTAGAGTCCATGCGCGATTTGAAACACCTAAAAACATTATATCTGAAGAGCAATCTCACAAAAATGCCAACCAATATCGCTGACCTCTCACCACATCTTGTAAAATTAGTGGTGCACAACGAGGACACCAAATTATTGGTACTCAATAGTCTTAAAAAGATGACTAACCTTGCTGAACTTGAGTTACATAGCTGTGAGTTGGAGCGAATTCCCCATGCTATTTTCAGCCTCACCAACCTACAGGAACTTGACCT
Source organism: Gadus chalcogrammus (assembly GCF_026213295.1). Lineage (NCBI taxonomy): Eukaryota > Metazoa > Chordata > Actinopteri > Gadiformes > Gadidae > Gadus > Gadus chalcogrammus. The sequence goes on along the minus strand of NC_079419.1, from coordinate 19,844,489 downwards.
AAAATCCAACAACATCCGAACCATAGAGGAGGTCATCAGCTTTCAACACCTCAAGAGGTTGACTTGCCTTAAACTGTGGCACAACAAAATTATTACCATTCCAGCTTCCATCGGCCAAGTGAAAACTTTAGAGGCCCTCCACCTGTCACACAACAAACTGGAGACCCTGCCTCCAGCCTTGTTCTCATTGCCCAAACTCCGACATCTAGATGTGGGCCACAATTCCATTACAGTGCTCCCAACTGACGTAGGACTCCTACACAATCTTCAACACCTGGCGATTAACTCGAACAAATTGGAGGTGCTTCCCAAACAACTGTTCAGATGCACCAAACTCAAGGCACTCTGTCTTGGAAACAATGGGCTCACCGTTCTGCCAGAGACAGTAGGACAACTTGTCCAGCTGACGCAGCTCGAGCTGCGAGGGAACTGTCTCGACCGACTTCCTGCCCAGTTGGGTAACTGCCGTTTGCTGCGCAAGAACTGCCTAATTGTTGAGGACCACCTCTTTGATGCACTGCCAGTTGAAGTGAAAGAAGGTATCAGCCGAGAGACAAATGTTTCCTTCACGAATGGCTTATAGCCGATAAAAGGAAAAGCGGACACACGGATAGGCTGGCAACTTTGAAAGTTAGCGGCGCCGTCAGGTGGTCCGAAAAATGATACCCTTTAATAATATATATATATTTTCTGATTATTTCAATGATCATAATTATAGCACAATAGACACATTAGATATTGTTCAATTGGTAATAGGTAAGAGGAACAGGACAGAGACAAAGAAAATGACTTAATGACTTGTGACTTAATGCAGCTTAGCTTTTAATTTTTAGCATTGCTTGTGTTTTAAAACAGCAAAATATGTTATGTTCATGTTATAATATTCCATACACCAAAGTTCATGTACATGTTACATTAATTTATTGTCCTAGGTACTCAGGTATAATTGTAACCGTGGGGAACAGCCTTTTGCCTTAATTGCTGCTAAAAAATCTTTTACAGTGGGGTCAGACGTCAAAACAAACAGCCCAAAAAAAATGCATTTTAGGTTACCAAGATTTATATTAATCTATTGTACACTGTTCATTTGGGCATTTTCTATAAATATGTAGTGTAAACAATAAAACTAAATGGTACAATAGTTTTTATATGCAGATTATTAAATATAACATGTTTGTATTTATTTCCCCAGGACTTGTAGGCCCCCAAAAAGTGTGCACTTTTTGGGGGCACAGTCAGAACTGTAGCTTGAGTAGTCTAACTTATGTGACCGGTACGAGCCACTATTGGACTTCTGCCTCGTCAGGGCAAAGATTGTATATTGATTAAGGCCTAAAGTACAGGAATTCATCTGTACCTTGAGATATGTATTTGATTGTTTAGTGAATGCTTTTGCTATTACAGCTACAAAGGACATCCCTACCTTTATCTTGTCCACTTGTGACTTTACCCAGAAGAACACAGTCATCAGAAGGGAGATATATTTTCCCTAACCTTTTCATGTTTTTGAAAACATGTTAATTATTTTACACATGTTAATTTATCCCACTAATATTGCGATTGTCCATGGCTTAAGTGTGCATTTCAGAACATTGTAATGAGAACTTGTTTTTTTGTTTGCTTCCGATGTATTTGTGTATAATGTTCAAAGCTGTTTTACTCATCTTGACAGCTTCTGTACTTCCTGAATGATCACATGCTCAAAGGTCAGTCTGTTATGGCACAATAAAACCAAAAAGTTGATTGTTTCTTGTTGATTTCATGATTGCGGAAAAGTGTATGCATCACATGTTTACATGTAATGTAAACATGTAATTGGGATTTTGTCATTCCCAACCAGTTTGTTCTGCCATAGGTGGCTCTTTTAATCCGGTTATATTACTAGTATTAAAGCTGCTACAGTATTGTTGAGAATGGTAGTTTTGGAAACTTAAATGCATTTGAGAAAACCTTATGATGCTTCATTGACATAATGACCTGTTCTAGGTCAGGAAGAGAACAGAGATTAGAACGAGAGATTGGTGGGTATTAACCTAGCCTAAAGATCCATGGGTTCGATCCCCAATGTCTGCAGTCAAGGATAGTTTAGTAGTATCTAAATGAATAAATAGCTGGCTTGCAATTCTTTTTAAAAATAAATGCTACGCTTCAGATAGGCCATATGTAATTTGGAGAGCTGGAAGCTGAAATCCTACCCTCCACCGTATCTGTTCAGACTGCATCTGGGCACAAGAAATAAAGTAATTATTTATCTCCTCTTTATATAGTGTAGCAGGTAAAGCAGTTTGCTTATTTGATCAATTCGATGTACTTTAATGATTCTTGCACTATTTGGGTTACAGCTTTATTGTCTAATTAACTTTGGACAAAAGCGACAGCTTTATTAATGTAATGTAATGAATAGTGAGATTGCACGAAATACTTAAATGAGCATACAATGACATATGATTGCACCACAAAGCCATACTGAGCACATCAGAACAAAGCACATGCAGTGATCTTATATGCGCAGATAATTTCTTAGGTCTCTACAGTCTCTAGCCCTAACGCCTATTCGCTAACGTTCAACGTCACGACGTGTGCCTAGACTCGCATACGTCAATACGTTGAACGTAAGGGGATGCTCCCATCTGTTGATAGGTTTTGGTACTAGTCGGTCGCCTTCGCTAACTGGTTAGCTGTCTTTGAGGAATTGTAGTTTAGTTAGGATAATATATTATCTATATTTAAACATATATATATATTGATACAAGTTAACGTTACAATGAACCACAGGCGCAATCCTAAATACTTCGAAGTGAAGCCACCCAGAGGAGCTGTCCCACGACATCCACCACGACAGGGAGGGTAAAGCTACCAAGATCTTTGATTTGAAGAGTTTTACATTGATGTTTGACTTCGTATGGGTTCTAACGTTATGTCTGAATGTGTATGTTTTTTTATTATGCTTCTGAACAACGATTATTATATTAAATAGTCGCTAACATGAACATGGTTTGTTTTTGTGGATAAATGCTGCACTGAAGAGAAGTGTGAATAGAAGTAGCCTACTAGATGGCGTTGAATAACTTACAAACTTAGTTTTATTTAGCAATTGACTGATGCTCGTTTGTTGTCATCGAATCAAATCTTTCGATCTCCATAGACTATGCTTTAGGTCTGCTGCAACAAGCGTGATCAGTGTACCAACCAGCGCACCTAAAATACCATCTACAACACAGCCAGCCCCTAAACATACAGGTAATGTTCACAAACCATCTACAATGCAGCCATCCCATAAACATACAGTAATATTCACATATCATCTACAACACAGCCAGCTCCTAAACATACAGGTAATATTCACATGCCTTCTACAACACAGCCAGCCCCTAAACATACAGTTGAGATTCACCGGGTATGGGTCGATGCTTGTCACCTTTTTGGGGAGATCAACAGAATACGCCTTGTAATAGTCATATAGATCAATCATCGGGCCACACTCAAGTTCACCTGTTAGAGATGGCTTACAGTCAAAATGATCCCCAAGGGAATGGTATTTTGGTGGCCTTCTAGGAAAAAAGTTGTTTATTGAGGCATGCCTCAATAATTGTTGAGGCATGCCTCAATAATGATACATAACGTTGGGAATTAAAGTTGTCTTGGTAGAGGCTGCATGAATACACAAAATGCCAACTCCTTGAATTACATCTTCAAACCTCAGCCTCTTCTGGAGGACAGTGGAGGTCTCCCTGGGCCTCTACGTTCAAACCCACCGATGGATCCAGTCCTCAGGAGAACACGTCTCAGGATCACAGCACAAGCAATGCAGAGGAGTAAGTCTTTGTAGTTATTAATTGTAGATGGTATTTTATATGTATTTAGTGGACAATTTTAATTGACATTCTTGACATCTTTAAAAAGTCAGGGTTTAATGGAATACTAAGAAAGGCTTCCCCATCCCTCAAGGGTGGACCTCTACGACCCTTACGACCCGCTCTCGTCAGAGTCCGAGTCTGAGTTGGCGCAGAGGAAGCGGTGCGACCGCAACAGTCCCAAGAGAGACGTCGACCATCGGAGTCACTGGGAGATGGCCCAACCAAAGGAGACGGGCGCCCAGAGGTGGGACCGAGGTGCAGAGAGGCAGGAGTGCGGTGCAGAAAGGCGGGACCGAAGCGCAGAGAGGCGGGACCGAAGCGCAGAGAGGCGGGACAGAGACCCAGATGCCAGACTGCCAAATCATGGCAGTCTCAGTCCAAGTGGTAGCCAACATCGCCGGGCTTCTAGCACTGGTGTTCCCAGGACCTATGACCAGATCTGTTACGACCCTGTTAGGCCCTGTGAGAGATCCAGTCCTGAGGAACACAGTCTCAGGGAAGAGCGAGTCCCAGAAGTATGTGTTTCGCTATCCACTGCATGCTCTGGTTAGAACATGGATCATGTTGATGCAATCATCTGCATCTTTCAGTGAACTTCAAGATTAAGCGTTCAATGTAGTAAAGGGGACAAATAGTAAAGCTGTTAACACTAAGCAAAGTCAAATGTTGTTATTTGGCAATAATTAAACACTTTTTCGTCTCCTGCAGTTTGCCACAAATGTTGGGTTATCCACGCCAAACTTCCCCGCAGACGATCAGCTTCAGAAAGGATACTGTGAAACCGGTAAGCACCAGACAACGCAGATTCTGGGTCCATTTCCTGACATTCTCTCATGTCTGCCTTGACTTCATGTTAAGGGACAGTATTCCTATATCCTAATTATCCATCATCCACCGCCTGCATTTAGGGTACATTGGATAATGGCAGTTACTTGTAGCTTAGTTTGTGGTCATATTTATTCGTTTTAATTCATGGATTTATGATCTATGTGTTGGTTTTTTCATACGTGGCTTGGGGTACTTTGCTTCTGCTAATCCTACCATTTGTTGCTCTACAGGAGGGTCATCGGTGAACATGGCATCTCCCCGAGAGATTGCCATGAGCAGCAGAGCAATCACAGTGAAGGACGTGGAACAACAGTAGGACACCTAATACTAACTTAATAACTATCTCCCAAGTAACATTCATTTATTGAACAAATATAACTGTTGCTAACGTGCACATCGTCCTTGGTTGGGGGAAACGTATGCATACCCTTGCTGCTGCTGCTGCTGCTACCATATGACAAGCAAAGGGAAAGACATTTGAGCCAGCTTATCAGATGCACTTCATTAGTTAATCACTTAGAAGTGCCATCAACTCTACATGAACCTTTGACAGTTAGTCCTGAGAATCCATGTTTGTGTTGACACCATGACAAGGTGAAAACATTAACAAATGACTTTGTTGCTGCACATTAACAGAAAATCCGAAAAGATACAAAAAGCATTGAAATGACACATTCCCGCCTGTATTCTCTGTAATTCAAAGTGCGGGGAAGGAGGCATAACCAGGGTTTCACTGGCAAATTCTGTAAAATGTAACATTCTTTGCATTTTTCAAGTTCATCATAAAAACAATTGCAGCATGCATTGAAGGAGGCAGGACTTATTTATACAAAAAACGTCGGAGGAGACGTAAAAACGAGGTCCTGACTCACTGATGTCATTAAAGATCCCAGGGCACTTATCACAAAGAGTAGCCCAGTCAATCTCATTCAATCTGGCCCCCTAATCATCCTCCTGTATAATTGGCTGACTCATTAATTCCCTCACTCTCCACCTCAAGCTGGTGTGTGGTGAGAGCTGGTATTCTGGCGCAGATTGGCTGCCGTGCATCACCCAAGTGGTTGCTACACACTGGTAGTGGTGAGTGGGGTCCCCCCCTTCACCTTGGAGTGTCTAGAAAAGCGCTATATAAATTTGATCAATTCATTATTATTAAAAAGTAGATGACATGGCTTAGTTTAATTTGGCTAAAGTATGTAACAAATCTTTATGTTATTCATGTTGACATTTTTTCAGACCACTCCCATACAGCTGGACACGTTTTTGTAATGCTACTTCTGTGCCGGGACCTAAAGAGAAATTTGAACAAGACAACTTGTGTTTAGCCTTACAATAGTGCCTCAGTGGATGGAGAATAGAATCCAGACCCATTTAACTTTATTCATTACTTCCTTGGCCCACTTGGTCCTTTATAGTGGTTAGATGGAGGTCCCTTGGACTAAAAATATTATAACCTAGTCGTCATAGGTTGCTGCTGCTGGCCATTATTTCCACCTCCATTTTCAAAAAGAAAAATGTCCAGCTGTAATGAAGAATATATAGGTCTGTTTTCTGCCATGCCAAGACAATATTCACTGGGATGATCAGCCCGCCGGTTGCCATGAGCAATCTGTTTTGAGAGATTAAGTGAAAGTTTTTTGTTGGGGTGTTTTGCAAAAAGTCGCTTGAGGAAGTTGTGGTGGCCAGGTGTGTGTCTCGCTCCGCTCCACTGCTGACCGGTTCCCTTTCAGTGCTGCACTCTGACGAGCATACACGTTGCCAATCCATTCGTTTCTTGAAGGCAATAGTATTTGGATCAAACTTCTTTGGTTGAGTTACTCTCATCCAAACGGGTCTGACATTTTTCGGCTGTTTACCTTGGCCTGAGTTGGGCATCTTCAAGCTCTTATTCGGCTGGTAGGGTTTCTTCAGCCATACCACTTAGAAGGCCTCATTACACTGGGCTTCTCTGAAAAGTAAATTATTACAGCTACTTGCTGACATATTTATATGTGGCATTTGTGGCACAAATTGGCATTTTTACTTGGTGTTGAACTTCATTTAAAAGGTTTTAAAGATAATAAACATCAAATGTATTGCAAACGTTGAGCTAGGAGTGATTTGATTGCAATCTAATTGATCTCAAAAGTAATTGGATCCACTAATGAAAAGTATTCAGGTTGGTGTTTGCTACATGATCCAAAGATGATCCTCACCCTAACCCTTTTTTAAAGGTTAGCTTTGTTTTTGCGCACTGGCTGGTAGGGTGTCAACGTTTCCATCGTTCTGTGTGGTTTATCTCCTAGAAGCGCCTTCACCTGTGAGCTGTGTGAAGAGGAATGTGCCGGACTGGAGGGGCTGCAAGAGCACCTGGAGAGCAGGGGCCACTGGAACACCATGGAGCACATTCAGCAGCTGAACCACTACGACGACCTGACCATGGCCTTCCTACAGGTACTGAGCACCGAGTGGGGACGCACGGTGAGGGGAGAGGGCGTCCCAACCCACAGGCTGGCTTCCATCTACAGTTAAATTAATGCGGGATCGCAGTTGACTTGCGGTCTGCTTTAATCAGCTAAAAAGCTGGTGGATGGCTATGGCAGTTGTTAAAAAAAAAGGACTCAACCTGTAGCTCTTGAGAAAGTTACTCAACCTTTAGCTCTGGAATCGTACCTAAACCTTTTACATCATTAAGTCAGACATTCAGAAAGAAATGAAAAGTATGCAAAGTGGTTTTGATTGGGCCATGGTGATTTACAGTGGTACTCTTTACAACTCCTAGGAGGTCATGATGTTCAAAGTGAGACGGTGTTGCAGTGCTATGGTGGATCAGGACATCGAAGGTAGGGCAAGTGGAGAGCGCCCAAAATTGACATATTATCGCATATATGTGATAATGGCTTGATGGCCAACCGTTTTTGTTTGCTCAGCGTTGAAGGAGACTGATCACATGAGCAGGGTGGATGTGCTCCACTGTGCTGTGTGTAGTGTCTACATCTCCACCTTGGCGACCTCCGTGAAGAACCATGTCGCCTCTATGGAACACCTCCATAACAAAAAGGTATGTAAGAGACCAGCTGGAATTCAGTACGCTCAACGGTTCTAATGAGCAGCTTCACCTAAAATGTGGTTGAATATGTAATACACTTGTCATTGTTAATTTAGTTTTTATCAAGCATTACTAATGGACTACAAAATATTGTGTTGCCGGATCTGAAACTAACATTTCATATTTTTCCTGTTGATGCAGTCATTTTCCTACCGGCAGAAACAGGAATGTCTTGACAAGGCTGCAGTTATGATCACCCTATTAAAACCCCAGTTTGAACAGTACCGTCAGGTAAATATCCACAGTAACAAGTCTAAAAACATTCAGAAAGTGCACCCACCAACGCTATAGGCCCAATGTTAGCTCTAGTTAGATCTAAAGAATACTTGAACATCAGATAGTAAGCAAATCCTTTCATATATTTATCTAGAGACGAAGCATGTGCTGTAATAACACATTTATCCCTTTCTTAGGGTGGCAATCCGTTTGAATGACTGGATCATCCTATGGCCTGGAGGAAGCTCAAGCCTTAATGCTGTTTGCTACATACAGCTAAGGACAATACATATGTAGCGCTTTTCTTTTAAACTCAGAATACAATCTATGGCATTGATACCAGATATGTCCACTGCCAAAAAGGACGCTTTGAGACAAGGTGATACTCATGACTTGGGTTTGACGGATTCCGTCTTTTCAAACTTGCCTGGAGTGTCAAATTCAACTGTGAATTTGGAAACAGTTGAATGCGTCAGAGGCTGTTCCACGTCAATACCTTACTTTCCTGTATGTGTTTATATTATTTTCCCAATCCGTATCCTAGGTGTTTTGCAAAAATAAATCTTCTTTTAAATAAATTACATGAACCTAATTGCTCAACTTTTTATTTATAACATCACAAAAAGTTGAAAGCATTGTATCTGTGATATATATAGTACATTTAAAATTAAATTATTTAAAAACAGCATTTATTTTCCAACAGTTGTCTAAAACATTAAATATAGGTTGACAGACAGTTACGAAGGGCAGCAAATATCTGCTCTCTGGTTGTCTGTTCATATCTTCATAATTTTTTTTGTTTTAGAAATCAATGCAGTGATTGTAATACTATAAACCCTATTCTATAACAGGAGTTGCCATACACCCTTGCTGCTTTTCCAAACATTTCCTCACATTTTAGTTTTGAAAACAGTGATATTTTTTAAATGTGCAATTGCTTTTAAGTATTTCAATCAATAACTGCCCGTTAGCACTGGCTGAATGTTTGGAAATATGACACAATACAAAAGAGACTGTCCGTTACATGGACCTGTGTATATTTAAATGTGAATAATGATAAAGGTGTTCCCAAACTGGACATAAGTGATGTTTAAATCATTAGAAATCTTTGAGGTAAAAGTTGTCTTCATTAGAAATGGGTTCCACACTACATTACTGCATAAAAACTTTTTTTTTGGAATTGTGTTCCAATTTTCTGTTAGGTCTATTATTGGAAATAATTTCTAAAATGAAAGTCCATGATAATATATTCAACGTGTAAAATCTGTTAAAGGGGACCTATTATGCTTTTTTGACTTTTATGACCTATAAACGTTGTTATAATGATTGATAGTCATGTTTAACCATACACAAAAAACGATGTAGATTTTCGGGAAACTCTTCCTCTCATCTGGGTGCTTTCAGCATTCTCTGTCAACGCTCGGTTTCGTCCTTCTCCGCCCCCTCAGATTTGACCAGGCATATGGGGGCGCGGCAGGAGTGCCTCTACGTAGATGATTTCCCGGAAATGTGAACAAGTGAATCGCAAACGTTGTCCCGAGTGTTTAGCGCTCTGCACAGCCACCCCAGACTGTCAGCAGGGAATACGTCGAAATGCATGTACGTCATTATTTGACAATTTATTATGGTTAAACGTGACTATCAATCATTATAACAACGTTTATAGGTCATAAAAGTCAAAAAAGCATAATAGGTCCCCTTTAAGCAATGTTGTACATTTTGGCCATACAGATGACTTGATGAAAGTAAAAGTGAAAGAACATCCATGTACAAAACACATACTCTATGGACTTCCCATGAAGTACTCCTCACGGGCTTCACGAAGCAGCATGATGGGGGCCTGTGGAGGGGCCGTCCTGGTCCGGCCTGGGGCTGGAGGGGTCCCGGGGCTGCATGGACACCTCCACCATGCCCAGTCCGGTGTTGGGAACACCAGTGTTCATAATGTGTCTCTGTAAGTGTTTGATCCAGTCCTCCTGCACCGACAAGGGACCCTGGAAGACGAGGTCACAAAACCTGCAACGACAACCGCAAAGGATCCTCCATTTCAGCATTACTTTGTTCATTACACCATTAAAAAGGAATCGTATGGGTTTTTTGTGGTACTTAATCACAGGAAATGATACAGCGTTGCATTTAATTTTATACTTTTATGATGGAGAGATATGAGTGAAGGTATGGGAGTGAGAGGGGAGGACATGCAGCACAGGACCATGGGTATCAAACCCAGGCCACTGCGATCAGGACTGAGCCTTAATGGTACGCGCTCTACCCGGTGAGCAACCTGCATTTTCCTTTTAGTGTATCTTTTTACAGGAAGGTGGTATACTTAAGGGTGCAGTATGTAGGATTTAGTGGCATCTAGCAGTGAGGTTGCAGATGACAACCAACTGAATACCTTTTCCCTTTCCTACCAGTATGTGAACCTACGGTAGCCTACACGGTAGAGCCCGACCGATTTATCGGCAGGCTGATACTAGGCATTTTCCAAACCATCGGTATCGGCATTTATAATGGCCAATTAATTAATATTTAAAAATATATTTTTTTTTGTTTTTGTTCAAAGGACTGGGTTTCATATCTTAAGTTTGTATTTTTTTTTTTGTATTTTATTTATCGAACTTATTTATCGAACTAACTACAAATAACCAATGTTAGGGAAATCTGTTTGTTTTGTTACGCGTTTCTGGAATTTCTTTTTTAAATATATATCGGAATATTGGATTTTTAAATCACCAAATATTTGTATCGTATCGGCCTTAAAAAACCTTTACCGGTCGGACTCTACTGTACGTGTCAGTAGGTATTCCAAAATGACTGACAGCATTGAGTAGTCAGGGGAGTTGGTTTCTTGATGGATTTATAATTAGTATTTAGTTATTTAGTCAGTGTAGAAACATGGCAGGCTCTGTGGAAGAGGACACGCTCCCTGTAGATATAAACTATTCACAAACAGGCATACAGAGAGCACAAGAGGGCATATGTAGAAGCTCTGAGGGATACACGGGCCAGGTTCTATTCCACCATCATAAATAACAGCCCCGGTAACTCCAAACAACGATCTTCAACAATTAACCACCTTCTCAAACCCCCTTCACCCTGCCACTCTGAGGCCACCGAGGAGAGGTGCAACATGCACATTACCTTTTTTAAACAAAAGGTTAATAACATCCGCTCACACCTCTCCATCACTGCTGTCTCACCCCACTAAACTGTTGACCCACTGTCTGAGACTGTCCAGCCCCTCAGCTCCTTCTCCAACATCACACAGGAAGAGGTGGAGGCCGTCATCAGAAAATTGAAGCCGTCCACCTGTGCACTGGACCCCTTCCCTTCAGCCCTGCTGGAGACCAACATCTCCGCCGTCTCTCCACTCATCACCAAGATCATAAACCACTCCCTCCTGGCTGGCCATATCCCACCTGCATTAAAAACTGCTGTCATCAGACCACTATTGAAAAAACCCACCCTGGATCGAGAAGTTCTCTCCAACTACAGGCCCATCTTCAATCTTCCGCTCCTGTCAAAGGCTCTAGAGAAAACAGTTGCAGCACAACTTCAGGATCACCTCATAAAATAATATGTTTGAGAAATTTCAGTCTGGTTTCCGCCCTGGCCATAGTACAGAAAATGCTTTGGTCAGGGTCACGATGACGACCTCCTGATGGCGGCAGACACCGGTTCCCCATCACTCCTCATCCTCTTGGATTTAACAGCTGCTTTTAACACTGTCGACCACAATATCTTCCTCCACCGCATGCAATACACCATTGGACTTACAGGAAATACACACAACTGGTTCACCTCTTACCTCACCGGCAGAACCGAGCACGTCGCCCTGGGCAAAGCAAAATCACACACCCAGTTTGTGGGGCCCAACCCCAAGCCCTGGGGGATACCCCTGGTGTCCCCCAGGGCTTGATGTTGGGCCCAACCCTTTTCTCCATCCACATGCTCCACCTGGGCAGCGTCATCAGCAGGCATGGGTTATCTTATGCTATGCTGATGACGCACAGCTGTACCTCAGAACCACCCCCACTTCTTCTTGCCCCCTGCCATCATCCCCACTGACCACCAGCCTGGAGGAGATAAAGGCGAGGATGAAGCTCAACTTCATTAAATTAAACAGCTCTAAAACAGAAGCCATCCTCATCGGCACACCACATCAGCTCCGCTCCTCCGACATCACCAATGTCACTTTCTCTTGCCAAAACATTCCCCCTTCCACATCTGTCACCAACCTGGGTGTTACTATGACACCCACATCAATCACCTCCGCAAGACCGCATTGTACCACCTCAAAACATTGCCACACTCCGGCCTACACTCACCCAGGCAGATGCAGAGAGGCTCGTCCACGCCTTTGTCTCCTCCAGGTTGGATTACTGCAATGCACTCCTCATCGGGATCTCTGACAAGAGCTTCCAGAAGCTCCAGTACATACAAAACAGCGCTGCCAGGATCCTGATGAGGGTGCGCAAATATGAACACATCACCCCCATCCTCAAATCCCTTCACTGAATTCAAGGTCTCCCTCCTCACCCACCAGTGCATCCACGGACATGCCCCCCCTACCTCCAGGAGCTCCTCACCCCCCAGACCACCTCACGCACCCTTCGCTCTGCATCAGCACACACCCTAAGACCAAGCTCCGCACCATGGGCGATCGGGCATTCTCCACTGCTGCCCTAAGACTATGGAACGCCTTCCCTGACCACCTGAAGGCCCCACAGACTACAGCTATTTTTAAACTAAACCTTAAGACTTGTCTTTTTAAAAAAGCCTTTTGCTAATTTCTCTTTTACTGTATATGTATTATTTGTTTTAACAACCCTTATTTTCTCTCTTCTCTCTCTTTCTTTTGGTGGTGGAAACACGACCCGATCCGCACCTTTGCGATCCGATCCGTTCCGCACCCTGCAGTGGAAACGCGCCATTATATCACCCCTTTAGTACCTCACCGACTTTACTACAAGGCAAGATTTGAGGGCCGCCTGCTCCCTCCCTCCCTCCTTTCCTCCTCACCTGCACCATTGTGGAGTGTGGCATTCACACACCTGAGGTGGAGCTATGATAACACGAGACGGGCAGGATATATTAAGAGTTTTCCGGATAAATCAGACATCAGACCTTAACCCACTGTTCTAAAATCAAAATTGTCTAATACAGAGGCCGAATCAACCAAAAGAGATATTCTCACAGAGCATTTCACTTGCTGACAGATGGCTATGGCATTTCCAATAATTGGAAACCAAATTAGACACATATCTTACCAACAGCCCCTTTAACCATCTCTTATCCAAACAAATATTTCTGCCATTGTATAATGGTGTACCGAGGTCCAGTTGAGGGGAAACTGCAACCTGAAAGAACACAAATTTGACAAGAAGAGCTGGACTTCTTTACCGGCATGTGAGTCGGTACATTTCTTCTGGAGTCTGTGGTAAGGGCAGTGTCTTCTTCTTTGAGCCAGGCCTTGACCGAGGTCTTCTTCCTTTGCAGTCAATCACTAAAGCAAATATGGTAAATTCTTATCAGTTAAGTCATACGAGCGACAACATCCACAATTACTTTTTACATTTTAAAATGCATTCCATCACAGTGGCCCTAAACATACTTACAAAATGTAATACTTTTATGAGGCGAAATTAACCCAAATTTGTAATACAATTTTAGAATCGCAGTAGGCCAGTGTTTCACGTCTCAAGTGGCCATAACAGCCAGGATTTATATACTTTATATATATATATATATATATATACTTTATTTACCTTCAACATCTTTTAATGATATGGCTGGTTGGCCAAGACCCAAGGTATTTGTTGACATTGTCTATGTCGGCATGGAAATCAGCCTTGATTTTTGTTCAACTCATCACTTCTTACGGTGTAAATGCATTCTGAAATTGGGAAGCTGGAAAGCGATTGTTGTCCATTATATTCCGACTAAGCAGCTCCCATAGCTGTCTCTCACAAAAGTGCATACAAACTGCCTTGGCTATGTAGTTTTCCTCAAACATGTTCATAAAACAAGTTTTGATTTTGTGCACTAGAAATGTTCAGTGTTAAACTTATTGGAGCCCAGTCTCTCGGACCATGCAGAGTGGCGCGAAAAACAAAGAATCCAAACTAGTGGATTACTTTTTTGTGGGTACTATTGGAGTACCCTGCCTAGCCATGTTAGTTTGTATTCACTTGGGTCTTACAAAACCAAGACAAAGCTATGTTGGCCGGCCAATAAATGGGCCAGTTGGCTGGCCAACTGGCAGATTTACATCGAGACATAGCGAATATCAACAATTGACCTGGGGTCTTTGCAAATATGCCAAATCCTTTAAAGGGTTAGATGACAGGTACATGCTAAGCGTATTGCTGAAAAAAGTCACACAATCATCCACTATACCAGTTTGAAGCCAATGCTCTTCATGTACTTACTTGCTCCATCAAGTGAGGCATTCCTTTTTCGCTTTGCATACGCCCGCAAATGATTAGACAAGCTAACTCCACTGTGGAAAGATGCATTGCAGTGCATACAAACCTTTCGGTTGAACTCGCCTTTCTCTGATTAGACAGAAACACAAGAAAAATAAGTTAGAACAAACAAAAATGTCAACAGGGAGTATTTAGTCTCCATTCCTCAGCTAGTCAGGCAAGATAAACCATTCTACTAGAGATGTATCCTGCAGGCAAAACCTTTAATAGGTTTTGCCTGGGTTTTAGCAGCTCGGCAAGCAGAGTGCAACAGCCCCTCCAGAGCTTCCGTGCGAAACAGCGAGTATAAATGCCACGTTTTTTGACTGTCTGCGATCTTCACAAACGGCACATCATGGCGTAAATTGAAGCCATCTTTTTAAGAGATACCAATCTAGCCTGTATCCCATCCCATCGAGGACTCACAATTTAAAAAAAAAATATTACTTACCTGCTATCGAGTTTAGTAATGAAGCGTCAAGTCTTGATCCAGCACCATGTTCAGTATCTGAACAAACTGATAACGTGGATTTTGAAATTTGAGAAGAAGCCTTTATTCTTGGATCTTCTTGGCACTTTCTCTTCTTCAGAATCCCTATCAAGGCACTCGCACTCGAAAGAGATCCTTTAACCTCCAACTTGGTCTCAAGCTGCTTCTTTTCAGATGCAACTCCCAACAAAGAAAACTGGGGTTTGGAGACGTGTGATTCGGCATCATTGGAGATGGTTGGAATATAATTATTTTTAAAGAGTCCAGTTAGAGAATGAGACCTGGCTAGCTTTGACGACTTACGAAACGAGAATTTATTTCGTTTCTTATTGAGTATTTGAATAGCCCTATTGACCTCTTTCTTGTCCCGCATCAGTTCTCGAAGTAAGCATAATGGGGTCTTGTTCTTTGATTTGATTGGTCTACCAAGCTGTTTCAAGTGGCCTCGGATGTGGTTGGACTGTCCAGTCCGGTTATCAAACTTGTCCCCACAAAGTGGACAGGAATGGATCATCTCCAGGTCATCAGAGTTTTCTAGAGGGTCTGCAGGGGGTTCCAACAGTACTGCTGCAAAAAGAGAAAGCCAAGATCAGAACCGTCAAACAGTCACAGTATTATTGGTGCAGACTCAAATATACACAAAACTATCTCAATACCTTCTTCCAATTGTGGAATGGGAGAAATCCTGCGTCTCATGCGTGGCTTCTTGTCTCGAGAAGCCACATGTTCAGCAGGAACTACATGCCTCTCGTTGTAATTCAATCCAACCCGATGAAGGTGGCCTCTCACATGATTGGATAACCCAACACCAGACTCAAAGACTTCAGGGCAGTACGGACAGGATTTTGGCTCCAAATCTGACGAATCGTCCGTGTAGGATCCTTCCATTGTCATCGAGTGGGACTCAAGGCTGTCTCCAAAGACCTCTGTTTCTATGCACTCTTCCTTGATATCAGTCTTTACTTCATCATCATTCCCGTCAGTCGTTATCTTATCAAACAACTTCTTAGATGCCTGCAGAACCCCTCTCATTGACATCCTCCTACTATATGTATAAATGTGCTTTTCTTCCTGCTTGACATCATCGTCATCGAAAAGGTTAGTGTTGGCAAGAGTTTCTTTGAATTTAAAAATGTCCTTCTCTTCACAGTTTGTGATCTCTTCTGAACGGTTTAACATCTTTGGACTTGGCAAATGTTTGGGTAAAATAAAGCATGAATCCTGTTCTGTGGTGTTTCGAAAAGGTGTTGACATTTTTCTTTTCGAAGGCGTCTTTTTAATGGCCTGATCTGAAGTTGACTTAGGTATTCTGTTGCTTTCAATGCCTTCCTCTGTGACACTGTACTCACAAGGATTTGCATCAGGCTTAGAAACACAAGTTTGCTTTTCACCATTTGAGGATGACCTGGTTTCTGGAAGCTTAGTTGCATGCATTCCTTGCAAATGATCTTGCAAATCATTATCATCGTTGTTAGACGAGTGTTTAGATGTAATGACATTGTCACTTTCTTTTTTCCGTTTTGCTTCAGTCTCTTTGTCATGTCTTTGTCGAGAAAGGAGAACGTCGATCGATTTGTCCAGCTTGGACTGGGTTTCTTGAGACTTGAGAAATCTCCTTGTCATCTTTTCATGCTTGAATAAATTGGAAACGTTACTTATCGAATTCGCTTTTTTTGAGGGGACGAATATTTTAGATTTTGTTGCAGAATGTTCCATTTTACAAGAGTCTTGCTTCTCAACAGGTAGCTGTGCATTTGTCTCAATCTCATGTAAGCTGTGTATTGATTCGTATTTCTCGATCGTCAGTTTATGACGACACTGAAGATGATTTCTAAAAACATTTTTACTGAAAACTCGGTATGAACAAATTGTGCAAGAGAAAACACCGGCCTCATCCCTGCCGCTATCCTTGTGCTGCGAAGTATTATGTCTCCGAAGCCCTCTCTCAGACACTGCGTGGAATTTACATTTTTCACATTTAAAACAACGCTTGCTCTTACTGTGTGTCAGGGCATGTTTAACAAAAGTATTCTGGCAGTTTGTTTGAAATGGGCATTGAGGGCAACAAAGTGCATTGTTTCCAGCCTTATTTGTATCAGACATAACGTTGATTTCATCAACTTGTCGTTTCCTTCTCTTCGTGTGAACAGCCATATGCTCTAAAAGGGAGCTGCTCTCTCTGAAAATATGTCCACATTCTTGGCATATAAAAGGACTAGGCGACATAAAGGAAAGATCTGAATGCAATTCCAAGTGCTGTTGCAAACTGATCTCTTTTCTGAACACGAGGTGACATTTCGAACATGGGTAGGATGATGGCTTAGGCTCCGAGGGAGAATTGACTGGAAGTCTTCCCTTTAAGGGTGAAAGCCTGTGACCTATATTATTATCAAAAGAGTT
The DNA here is from genome assembly GCF_026213295.1 of Gadus chalcogrammus. Lineage (NCBI taxonomy): Eukaryota > Metazoa > Chordata > Actinopteri > Gadiformes > Gadidae > Gadus > Gadus chalcogrammus. The sequence goes on along the minus strand of NC_079419.1, from coordinate 19,827,140 downwards.
TAATGTTGGCGCATTGTATAAAATTTGCTTGATGGCCTTAACAGTTCCATTTGGATACTCTTTGTTCTCAGTTGATGAAGATTTGGAATGCATCCTCAGGTTTTGTACCTTGCTCATGGGGACAGAGTGTGCTTGGTCTTCTCCATCATGCGAGTCTTCAGATGATTTATGGCCTAGATTAGGGTAAAGATCTTCTGAGGGATCTACCATAACTACCATATCCATCTTACGTTTCCTCCTCTTTTGAGTTCTAGAAACCATAACTTCCTTTTGCATCTCCTCCCCTGGGGATTCGTCATGGTCATCCCACAAGAACTGCATGAACTCTTTGTGAGGGTCCCACTGAAGATCACGGGCACTGCTGAAGTCATCCAATGAGTCCTCAGGTGAATCAACGTCGAATCCCCATATTCCTGCAGTATCAATTTCCTGCACTGTTTTCAAGGGTGTGATGCTTTTCTCCTCCTCCTCTGTGCACAAGCTGTTGAGATCATGTGCCTGTGTAGCCCTATGCGAGGATGGTCCGTTTCCCAAGCCAACTGGGGACAACATTTCAGCGTTTGACAAAACATCAAGAACGCCGTTTTGTTTGGCAAGAGCAGGCTTGCCAAAAGAGTCTATGTAAGATAAGGCCGCTTGTGTCATTCTCACTGGTTCTTGAAGGAGTGTGAGGGCATTCATCTCGGGATCTGTATCTTTGTCATCTTCATCACAAGCTGCCAGGCATGACATTTCTGTGACCTTGACCTGCAAGAGAAAATTGGATGTTCTTATTCCATTATGAAAAATTATACCAATTTGTGTAGGGTTGTATAGTCCTATCCTTTATCTAGGGCCATATGATTTCCATAATGGGTAAATCTTGGCCGTAATCGCGGAATTTGGTACTAAAAATTTAATCATCTGTAAAACGTGGAATATTGCAGAATTTGCCAAATTCTCCATATTTGACTGAAATGGATACAATTTCTTAATCTAATCTAATCTACAGACGATAAAGCATAAATGCATAATTCAGAATTAAATTCCCTCCCCTTTTCAGAGAGGGAGAGGATTTTGGTCGCATCATGACCTCACGTCTTTGAGAACGAGGCCAACTAAGATGTCCAATGCCGCTTTTCCACTGCATGGTACCAGCTCGACACGACTCGACTCGACTCAGCTCGCCTTTTTTGCGTTTCCACCGCGAAAACATGGTATCTGGTACCTGAAGTGGTTGCTTTTTCTAGTACCGCCTCACTCTAGGTTCCAAGCGGCTGAGCCGATGCTAAAAGGTGACGTCGGCTGACGGCCGGCCACTGATTGGCCAGAGAGTGTGACGAAGTCACGAGAGCGACATGGCAACCATGCTGGTAACAGCCATAGCAGCGCCGCAGCCAACATATTCCACTTCTTCAACTTCTTCAACATGCCAGCTAATAATAGTAATGTTATCGTTGTCCTCCATTGCTGTTATGTGGGTTCTGTCCATGTGTGGGTTGCGTAGGTGTTGTTTGCGTCGCGTACAAAAATACGTCACGGCCCTTTCGCGCAGCCGACCCCGCCCACGTCCAGGAGGTACTATTTGCGATGGAAAAGGACCCGTGCTGCTACCGTGTCGAGTCGTGTCGTGTCGAGTCGTGTCGAGTCGAGCTACATGTGCGGTGGAAAAGCGGCACAAGTCCTCTTAAACTAAAGATTTCGACCCCAACTCCTAAATTCAGAACAGAGCAATATTGGGACTATTATGAGTCCAGGGATGAACTGTTTTGCAAATTCTGTCGACATCATACTATTGATCCGACCCGTAAAAATATGTGTATGAAAAATATGTCTTAAAGTCTAAAGCCCATGTGGAAAACAAGGAAAAGCACCGTGTCAGCCCGAGCTCTTATTCACGATTTTGTGGCTGTGGTCCGTAATTTGTTTGCTGTCCGCATGCAAATTGTGATATTCCAAACAACGAGATATCGAGGTGAAATAACGCAATGCTATCATTCCAGTGTTTCTCCCAGTACTGTGTTGTTAAGGCGGCCGCCTTAACAACAATAGGGCCCCGCCTTAACTACCAATGTATAGTAAAAAATATTTTTTAATTATTATGCATTAACAAAGTAGAAAACTCTCGTAGGGAAAGAAAACATACTTCCATCAGGTGTAAAAAATAAAGATCAATAATGCATCAGTAATACTGTTCACAGCAATGGTCGTGCCATAAAGCTTTTTGAATGGAATTGAAACGGAGACCCCCCCCCGCTCCTTGACCACCTTGACTAAGACATTTTCTGGGGGAAACACTGCATTCAGTAGTTACAAATAGTGCAATGTTGTGTTATATATTATTCAATTGTTGACATTATATTAATTCACATAAGTAGGCCCTCTTTCTCATGATAAAATTAGCACGAATCGTAAATCACAGAATTCCGAATAAAATTAACGAATTGAATTTGGAGGGAAAAAATACGGATTTCGCAGAACTCTATGCTAGCCTAGATATCATGAACGTTCGGTTTTGAGAACGTCAGTGGGTTTTAGATCCACTCTTGGTCTGAGTCCAACTCAGTTACGGCAGAGCCACAATACAAAGCGGATTGCCCTCTGGAATAGCCACGGAGAGCCACTTCAGGAAGCATTGCATAGTATATAGACAAACCACGTCGGGAATTCAGATTCTGTATTTTGTTCTGTGTTTAATATAATGGATCCCAGCAGATGATGCTGTGATGCGGGCCAAGGTTTAATAGGTTCACATTCAAAGCCTATCGAGCATTAAACATGAAAGTTGACAGTTGAAGTTGGAGCATCGCAGATAACATGTAAAAAACTGATTTATTTGCTTTTAGAGGATATGCCTGAATACGTTTTTGGCCTTTTTAATAAAATGCCACACAGACGACTGTGAAAATGTTCAGTAAGTTAAAACTAGCAGCCTTCCTTAAGTTGAGCGATTTCAAAGTTGTGTATACCGGGGTGTTTTGACCTCCTGTCTTAAAGTATAATAAGTATTAAGTATTATTAGTCTCTTAATCTATATGATTATTAAAACAAACTACGGAGCCTTAAATATAATTGTTATTGATTATTAATGTTACTTGTAACGCAAAATAGCCTCTCACTCAATACATTAATCTGCATCCTCAAATCCCCCGAAAATAGTGGATTGAGAAGTGCTTTTTCCCCTGATGAAATTACCACCAGCCATTGTCCGACCAATGTTAACTTGGTCAGACAAGTGCATATCGACCAAACAATCAGCCAACCGACCAGAATTTGAAATCCCTAGGGTCTAAGGCCTTTTCTGTCAAATTTGTTGAAATTCTAAATTCTATTCTATTCTCCAAATGTCTTCACCCATGGGGGATAAACACCCCCACCTTTTTCCTAGAACTTCAGCCTAAAACAGTTTTCCTTTAATATAGTGTTGGTGTTCGAGGTTTGAGCTGCAACAGGTGGTTCACTTACACTTTAAAAAAAATCAATATATATTATATTCTATCAATGAACACAATTTCTAGCATATTATGCTATTTCAACAATTGATATTCGGTAACATACATTTTAATGTTACATTTTTAGCTGGGGAACCTATTTGGTATGCCAACCTTTTACGATCACTGGAAAATCCGATTTCATATCATATTTAATTATTTGTCTATGAATGTATACGTACGCAAGTACTTCGGTACGTACAAAATAGAACAGCGACATCTTGAGGCGGTTTGCTAAAATGCAGTATTTAGTGCATCATCTTTTTTAAGTAGCCTGCAATCAAATATATCTTACGTATATAGAGTTGTGACCTTAGCCAACATTTCTCTTCCTCATTTTACGTTATAATCTCAAAGTGCACGGGTGTTACTAAACCAAGATAATGTAGATCACCTGTTAAGTAGATTGTAACAATGGATTGCAAGGTCGCAAGAAAAGGGAGCTTCGAGGGCAAATAAAAGTGTCAAACTAACTCGAGGAAATGATGGCAAAGAACCATCTTCTACACAACTGCAGACTACATCAACAATAGGCTTGCATGAGCAAAAGGGGGTTTATTCTCGAGCTAAAACTTTGAGCACAGTTCACTTGCATGCCAACACAATATAAAGTCACTATTCTTTTTTAGCAGCAACATCACAACAAATACATTATCAATTAGAAATCAGACAACCTGTGTCCCGTTGCATGTTCTTCCCGTTATTATCATGCTGTGTTGTTGGATGCAGCTTGCAGGATCTGCAGCCCATTCTATTTAGGCTCTGTACCACACCAAAGCCAAATCCTTAGACTAAACTACAACTAATGGGAATGGTGCCTCAACACTTACCATCCATACATCCCTATATTACTTAGAAACAAACGGATATTACCTCCGGACGTCGTTGATCGGGGCGCTCTTTATACGCTGCATTGAATTATTTCTTACTTTCGTCTTCCATCCATTTCACAGTCGCCATTTTCCGTGGTGGTCTAGTGTGGACCAGTCCATTTACTATAAAAGGGTTTACGCAAATACGGCTGTCACAGTACAACACGTATTTATTCTAATAATAAATTCGTCAGCATATTTAACCAAATGGGTTGTGTTTATTATCAACCATGCTAAAGTTTGCTTTTATGCTGCTAATTTCGAGAATTGGCAAGAGGAACGGTTTGTCTGTCAAAGAAAATTCCCCAGAATGAAAAGATGGTATATTCCAGATGGGAGGCATAAAAAACCTGAGTTAATGACCCCCTCTTTAGAGGCAGCAGATTGCTTTTTAGGTTGAGGACGTTACATGTTTCCATACATTTAATAATACACACAGAACACATTAGGGCCAAATGACAAAGTTCCCATTGTCAATCAAACCGGCTCTTGAAACAGCCTTGAAAAACCCTTCTAGACACATTACCATATCCCCTTTGTGGTTTCATTTTGTTACAGGTCTTTGTTGCCTGGATATCAGGTGATCATTCAATTTGTGTGTTCTCTGCATTAAACATCTCCATTAATTTAGATTTCCACCGTAGCCTATTGAAACCGACGTGTGGAATCCTGTCCAAGGATAAATTAGGACTGTGTGTATAGTTGGACCACACTGTAGACAATTAAAAAGTATAACTCAGTTTCCGTTAAACCTTTTATAGTCCTTTTAATTTCGCGCTGAAAGCGTAAGTCTCGCGCAGCCACAGCAGGCGGTGCTCCAGGCGGGGGGTATTCATCCACACACTCACTGACCATCACACTCAAACCGGTAAAAACAAACATGGCAAATATACATTAACTTAAAATATACATATGCACAGCGTTTATACGTGTTTATTCCTGTAATTAGGCTTAGCGGTGTTAATCAGCAATCGTCATGTATTTACACAAATAAACAACAGTTGTTAGTACAGCTTATAAATGTAGCTAATAAAAAGCCAGTTCAACTAAGCTAGCTTCTTCATAGTGCTATCAAAAAATAAGGAAGTGTCCTCAGGTGTTCGCTTGTGGAAAGAGAAAGTAATCACTAATCGCATTGTCAGCAGCACTGCGCTGACAAAGATGTAAACGTCCCGTGTTTTTTCAGATGTGATTACGCCTGCGTAGTCCATTAAAATGTTGGACTCCAATGACACCTTCTTTTCCTTGGACAATCTCTTCTTTGAAGGGCCTGTCGTCCACAAAGTGTGAGTAGAGGGAATACGGCCCAGCCCCCACTGCCAGAAAGATACACTCTCCCCTCTCTTAATTTGATTGGTTTGTTCTTTCTGACAGGAAGCCAATGTGCCAAGGGGCCAGTTCATGGAGGTTGGATGCTCCTCCATCCACCTCTCAGATCCCATGCACCCAGGACATCCAGAAAGAGGCAGAGACTCTCTCGTCCTTATGCAGTGTGTACTTCTTGTTACCTTCCTTTTCCTTAGGCTCAATAAACACCTCAGCTCTGGTACAATTAAAGTAAAAGAAATTACATTTGTGACACGCTAACTATGGTTGCTTGAATATAGGCTTGCATACACCAAATGTGAATAAATGGATATTTGGCATACCAAGGATAATATTTACAATCAAAGAGACAGTGGAATTAACATTGTCAATTTTAATGATTACATTCACGGCGACGACTTGCCACCCCTATTGCAACAGCCATTTCACCTGCCAATCCGTTTCCTTGCAGATTTCTCAAAAAATGTAAAAATGTTTGTCTCTTCTTAAACATTCAGATGTCTTGGGGCCCTTCCCATCCAAATTCATCAGTTCTCACGGCCTACAAAACCATCAGGGAGATACAGGGAATAATCAGGGGAACAAGGGCGGGGCTGACTGTTTTTGGGGAGGCCAGGGTTACTTCAGCCACTCTGAGGGACGTGGAGATGAAACACCTCTGGACAATGGCCATGCAGCCGCTAACCGAAGGGCTTTGTATGAAGAATTTGGAGAAAGCACACCTCAACGAAGAAGGCAAGATTTAGTAATGTCTCTGTAACAAAAATATTATTATTATAACAAACATGGTCATTTTGTGTAGATGTGTTATATGCATACTAAGGTCAGACATTTATCCTTTAAGAAGCTTCTTGCAAGCCTATTTTCTTCTTATTTTCCCCCTCCATTTCACCTTCTTCCACTCCCCAACAGTTTATTTAAACCCTCCAGGGGTCAGGTGTTGCACGGCCAAATCGACCCCTCCAACACTGATGACCCCGGCAGCTGTACGAGCAGCCGCATCAGCAGTCAGACAACATCTAGGCCTCAAACTTTCCCCCCTTCGGTTGCCTTGGAGACCGAGCTGCCTCCTCCTTGTCATCAGCCTCATCCCCCGGCGACTGCTCTCCAGTTGGCACCCCCTTTCTGCTCAGAGCCCCCCTTCTTCTCCCGCCCCTGTCTGGGCTTGTCTGCAGCACGTGCAAGCCGACCCCCCCCCCAGCCGGCGGTGGGGGAGATGCAGAGCATGGGCACAAAGAGAGCACACGTCCCCCCCATGACTCCCCAGCCCCTCTACATACAAGGTGCCACACACTGCCCTCCCTAACGTACACAGACCATGACATACCTTGAAAACACAGCAGGCTAGTTTGAACTGGTGCAGCTAATAACACTAGTGCTACAGCAAGCTAGCTGCCACATTGTGTTAGGCTTTGATGAGGGGAAACAAGGTGAGCTCCACCTAGTGACCGCTTTGTTGTGTTTTTCTGAGTGGCCACTAGGCGGTGGACCTTGTCAAACTCAACCACCTCCACTGGGATTGATGTTGTTTTGTCTGTAATACTAATGTTTATCTTTTTGTGTGGATTTTACAGGCTCAGCTGCGAAGGGTGTATTGCGGCCTGTCTCCGAAATTTGTATCCTTTCTTTTGTATTTGTTTAGAAATCTGGGGATAAAAAGCACCTTAGAATCATGTGTGAATATATAACAACTGTACATTTTGAGGTGGTCTATCCTGAATTGTACTAAAACAGCAGCAAAGTTTAGATCTGTTTTCAAGGAGTTCCCGTATTTCAACCATGTTCAGTCGAAAGCTATGGATGATGTAAGTACAAACAGTGGTCAAATTGCTCTCACACTGTCAAGTAATTTACAAAAAGCCTTCATCAATATACTATCAGAAATGAGTTATGTTAGTGGAGTAAGTGGAGCTGCATTAATCATTACCAGTCTTTTCTCAGGTTCTTTACACAGGTAAGAACTTTGTGGCGTGTGCCCCTACTGGATCTGGGAAAACGGTGCTGTTTGAGCTCGCAATAATCCATCTTCTGATGGAGAGCTCTGAGCCTTGGAAGGATGTCAAGGCTGTCTACAGTGAGTAACTATGGATTGTATGTTTCTGAATTGGATCAATGCTTAGAGATAGAACGACTGTATCTTTGTATTTATCATTTGGTTCCTGGTACTGGTTACACCTACTGATTTAGCACATTACACTTAAATATACACCACCAAATTAAATTACATAAATAAAAGTTGAAAAGATCTTTTAATTTCACATTTAAAAAAAAATCCTTTTGGCATTTATTGACTTAGATCAAGTAAGGGAAGGGCCACATATTGGACATTTAATATAAGCATGAAACACGTTGTGGTGAATTATTGTTCATGAATTTGGTAAAAATGATTTGCAATTGGTGGATCAGCAGCAGTCCTAAGTGATGTTGTAGTTTTGGTTTTTGCATTATTCGAATAACACATTTGTTTCTTACTTAGAAATTAATGATGAGAACCTGATTTTGTGATAGTGGTCCCCCCCAGACTGGGAAAGATTTTCTTTATTCAGTCTTACTGGTAAATGCGTTGTTCTCAGAAAAACAAGCACTGATATAGCAGTACAGACTCACTAAAGTCAGCTTTGGTTTTATTTTATACAATATTAAATCGTATATATGGCCTAGATAATCAGTTAATGTCATTAACACTAATTTGTAATAATTTTGCAAACTCTAGAAACCCTTTGTTTCTGTATTAAAGCTCTGTCTTTGTTCCGGTCCAGTGGCTCCAATCAAAGCTCTGTGCAGCCAGCGCTTTGAGGACTGGAAGCAGAAGTTTGGCCCGTTAGGGCTGACCTGCATGGAGCTGACCGGAGACACAGAGATTGATGACTTCTTTGAGATCCAAGATGCCCACATCATCATGACGACACCTGTGAGTGACAGAGCTTGGACATTCAAGGTCTTAATTGGTTACATGTTCATACAGTCCTGTGAAATGCAGTAATCCTAAACAGGCTTAGAACCAATAAAAAACAAATATAAAGAAACGACATTGCAGTACAAGGGGGAAGGTAAAATAAATACTATAACTACATTGAATATTAAGCATATACAGCTACTTATACATATACACAGTATTGTAATAGTCCAAGGGAAATATTAAACTCACATCCTGAGTATATGTCACAGATTGTGAGTCCGTTATCCAGGACCACCATGAATCACGCCAGATTTATTCATTGGAAATGAGCGATTCTATGTGGTTTCTATGTGTCTCAGGAGAAGTGGGACAGTATGAGCAGGAGATGGAGAGACAACTGTCTTCTGCAGCTCATCAGACTCTTCCTCATCGACGAGGTCAGGCAGGGGTTAATACTTTACATGTAATCTAATACCGCATTTTGGCCTACTGATCAAAGTGCATACTAGACAATCTGTATCGATGTCGGTCTACATGGTATCGCTGGTCGTTGACCCTTGGCCTTGGATAAAAGACGTCTTTGAATGCATTGTCATATCTTAAGATGTTTAAACAGTAAAAGTTCTTCACTGTAATAGCATAGTACAAACCATCCTCTTGTCTATAATGCATAATAACCCAGTCCTCGTGAGACCATCCAAGTTCTCATTGGGTTTCTCTCTGCAGATCAGTCTGGCCTCAATCCCGTTGGTGGGCAAAATGTAAACATGATACGACCAATCAGCGCTAAGGGGAGGGAATTTCAGTTCATGAAGAGTCTTCCTACACTGCAGCCTCCATTGATGAATAAAAATAACCGATTGTGATTCCCGAGGAGACTTTAGTTATCTACAGAGCAATCCAAATGTTTTTGATCCAGAATGTACTGACCAACGGTGTTAAGAGATTAACGGAATTCTTGATTGCCTTCTCTCAGAGGCTAATATATTTTTGCTTTACAGCTATTCAGCCTCAGGAATAGTGAAGCGAGTAGATGCGTCAATCTGATTAGGCTGTAGTCTTTTGAACAACATAAGGCTCCATATTTTGAAAGCAATTACTGCCCAGTGAAGGCTAGGATGATTTTCATTGCGAAACCTCAAACTTGAAGTGGTTTCATTTTTTGAAAGGTTCCTGGAGCTCAACGACCTCTGCCTGACCTCTGCTTGAGCTAGAAACCTAACCCCTAGCTGCTCCTCCATGGCCTCCCAGAGGCCCACAGCCAGTCTCCGTCTGACCCCCCCAGGTGCACGTGGTGAAGGACGTGACCCGCGGGCCCACGCTGGAGGTGGTGGTGAGCAGGATGAAGGCGGTGCACGCTCACCGGCCGGGAGGGCGCCCACAGCCAGACCTGTCCGTCAGGCTGGTGGCCGTGTCAGCAACCATACCCAACATCTCTGATGTAAGTGGAGGCCTGATGGGATATTGAAGCGGTTCAATTACTTCAGGGATAGATTAGAGTTAGTTAATAGTTAGATAGATATTTCATTGTATTTAATCAACCTTGTTTTAAATTGTAACAACAATTTTAAACCCCCATCGCCAATGAAGAATCCCTGATGTCCTTTTCTTATAACGTTTCTTTAATATTGACGCCCCTCGGTTTAAAGACAAAGGTTTCTTGACTAAATGCACTGTTATAAAAATATTGTGCAAATTAATGCAAAATCAACTATAGCTTAGCTTAACAAGATTGCTGTTTTACTTGAATGACATCAGGTGGCAGTTGTATCCATGTATAGTGTAAAATCATACAGCAGTAGTTCGTTCATACATAACGTCCTGAGTGTGGGTGCCTCTACATTTGTGTGTGTGTGTGTGTGTGTGTGTGTGTGTGTGTGTGTCTGTCTGTCTGTCTGTCTGTCTGTCTGTCTGTCTGTCTGTCTGTCTGTCTGTCTGTCTGTGTCTGTGTCTGTGTCTGTGTCTGTGTCTGTGTCTGTGTCTGTGTGTGTGTGTGTGTGTGTGTGTGTGTGTGTGTGTGTGTGTGTGCGTGTTGGGAGTGCCTGTGTGCAGATGGCTGAGTGGCTGTGTAACGAGAGCGGCCCGGCCTCCTACCTGGACATGGACGAGAGCTACCGGCCGGTGGAGCTCAGGAAGGTGGTGCTGGGCTTCCCCTGCAGCCCCAACCAGAACGACTTCAAGTTTGACCTGTCACTCAACTACAAGATGGCCAACATCATACAGACCTACTCGGACCAGAAGCCTGCTTTAGTGGTGGGTGGGGTCTTTTCTGTTTCGGTTTTTATTTGGGCATAGATGAGATCAAATATTCATACGTATGCATATTTCATATTCAATATTCAAATCTCAACTTTTTTGAATGATACTTTCTGTTGAATGTTTCCTGGTAGTTCTGCTCCACCAGGAAAGGAGTCCAGCAGTCTGCAACGGTGCTAGCCAAGGATGCCAGATTCATAATGAGCATTGAACACAAGCAGAGGTTGTATACACTTAACTACTTGGTTTACAAGTCATTACTGCGGTTAAACAGCAGCATAATGAATTATGTGTCTGTGTACATTTCGGCAGACTGATGAAACATGCAAACTCCATCTTGGATTCCAAACTGAGAGGTAGGCTATTCTTGACCATGATGTCAACATGAACTCCAGTTTGTGTTTAATCCATCCTTTCGTAATCATTTCAAGGATTTTCTGTCTGTAATAAAAAGCACAAAGGTTATCTTAAATAAACAAATACAAACTCAACCACCTAAGATCAAGAACGTAAGGACAACCCCAGATCCGTATTAGTAGTGGATGCTATAGTATTACTAAATCCAGATCGTATCTTGGGTGTTTTACTGCAGACCTGATGATGCTTGGTGTGGGGTACCACCACGCTGGAGTGGATGTTTCAGACAGGAAGATGGTGGAGGAGGCCTTCACCCGGGGAGACCTGCCTGTTCTCTGTGAGAAGGATCACTGCCCTGTTCTCAAACCAGACATTAGATGTGAAACGTACTAGTGACTAATTAACTTAATTCTTGTTACAATGTTAATACTGAGCAATGTAGAATGATTGATAGTAAACCGTATAAGCTGTGATAATGTTAAGTAAAAATGTTAATGCATCTATTACATTTAGAGATATCCCATTTAATTTATAACCAAAAAATGCCGACAAATAGAAAGTTGGTATCAATAACTTTCCCAGCTCCATTGTCCTGTAAATGACCAAGTGCCATTCTCCCTGTGGTTCCTCACTCTCCGGGCTCCCAGTCACAACCAGCACGCTGGCCATGGGTGTGAACCTGCCGGCCCACCTGGTGGTGGTCAAGTCCACCATGCACTATGTGTCAGGCTCCTGTGAGGAGTACAGTGAGGCTGACATGCTGCAGATGATTGGACGAGCTGGGAGGCCACAGGTAGAGAGACAAGACAGAGATCCTCACAAGAGCTTCAAGCTATCATCTATGATATTGATATGCATAGTTCTATGACTATGGAGGCAAAATAACACCTGCTTCCAACCTGTGGCCAAAGATTTCACCTTTTGGCAGCTCAAAGATTCAGGGTTAATAAAACCATTAAACAACCGACCGATTATTCCACTCATGAAGGTCAAAAGGAAACATTCTAAAAGAAAACGCTGGATCCTACTGTGTATTATTATACATAAAACAAAAAATAATTACAATGTAATGTCTTGGTGGGTTGCATATCCTTTGACTCCCAAGTGCTGCTGCGAGAACAAGAAATCTCTGTGCTACTCTTAAACTGCCCCTTTACTCTAACCAAACAGCTAGATCAAACCTTGTTCCAACAGTGGAGATGTCACTTGGCTCAAATTAGAAACAATCAATCAATTGCATTAACCTGTGTAATTAAATCAATTATCGTTGAAATATCCTACACCATTTGTTTTGTTGCGGTTATAATTGGATACATTTATTTATGACTAGTTTGACACGTCAGCGACTGCAGTGATCATGACCAAGAGCCATACCAAAGACAAGTACATGAGGCTGATGAACGGGGTGGAGATCATTGAAAGCAGGTATAAGAATCAAAACAATCTAACCTGATTTCAGGCTGCTGTTTTCTCCTTTCCTCTGTCTCAAAGAAACACTCACACACAATAAAATCTCACATTTTTCAGACCAAACCCGATTATCGGTGTTAAAGTGAAAGAATATATATCATTTTTAAGTTTGGATTTTATTTGAAGAATAACAATGATTAACAAAAGCAAAATAAATAACACACATCTCCCACTCTGCTGCTTGCCTCAGTTTAAGATGTTGGTATAAATGTGATGTGCTGCTGCTTATGGTTGCCACAGACTCACATGCACATTCACCTTTTTTAGTGCGTGCTGCCATGTTGATATTTAACCATTAATTCGAATTTCGATTAAAAATCTATGAATCGCCCAGCTCTAACACACACACACACACACTAGTGCGATCCCTGCTAGTTCGATCCCTTGCTCCTCCTAGCTGGGTGTCGAGCCGAGGTGTCCCTGAGCAAGACACCTCACCCCAACTGCTCCAAACGAGCTGGCTGTCGGTTTGCATGGTTGACAACGCCGTCGGCGTGTGTATATGTGGATGAATGGGTGAATGTCGGGCAACATTGTGAAGCGCTTTGAGTAGCCACTAGTTAGAAAGCGCTATATAAATGCAGACCATTTACCACCTACCTCTCATATCTCCAGCCTTCACGGCCACCTGGTGGAACACCTGAATGCAGAGATCGTCCTGCAGACCATCAGTGACGTCAGCATGGCCCTGGACTGGATCCGCTCCACCTTCCTGTACATCCGGGCCCTCAGGAACCCCCAGCACTACGGTCCGCCCGGCTCCCTCCACACCGGGCCCCAGAACCCAGGACCCAATGGGGCCACGTTCAGGGTCCCACACCATAGTCTCACAAATACCTCTTTAGGTTTATATCTTAACTGATGGCAGACCAGCTGAGGTCACCTGCTTATGCTTCATATGCTTTTCACAGATCATGTAGCAGGAGTAGGGGATCTGTAAACACATAATTGGCAAACACAAGGGCCTGCAGGTGTAACTTCAAATCTTTGTCTGTAAAGGTTTTGTTTAGACTGTCAACAAAATTGCATGGGTTAACTCTAGGCCTTGGTTTTCTGTCCAGGCTCGTTGCCCTCCCACCAAGAAGTTATGCTGTAACATTAATACTGCTTGGATCTGACATTACATATAGGACAATTGCTGGTATTTTATTACAGATTTTTGACTCTTAAGTACAGCTATAAAATACACCTTATTCATACTTTTCTAAATGAGCCACTCTATCCTTTAATATTGTATTTTGATTTAAAGTCTATCAATTCATATTGTAGGGTTCTCACCCGACCTGGATCGGAATGGAATTGAAGCGAAACTGCAAGGTGAGCTAAATATTATCATAGAATTTGAAATAATAATAATAATAAAATATACATCCCTTTAAGTTGGTTGCTTTAATATTGGTTTAAAGAATTATTCCTTATATCATATAGAACTGATTTCCATGATGGATCACAACGCCAAAGGCCTTTGTGAACAATATCTTCTCCATTGAGGTTCAAACCTATGTGAGAATGAGAATGTACCTTCAATGTAGTGTGAGGTGGCTCCAATGCGCCTTCTCTCTTGCCTTAGAGCTGTGTCTGAAAAACCTCCAGTCCCTGTCCTCCATTGGTCTGATCAGCATGGACGAGGACGTCAACATCAAGCCCACAGGTGGGTTCCTAAACGTACAGCTGAGGTCCCTAGTGTCCCCTGGTTGCTGATATGTTTTGACTGTGACTACGTCATTATCAGAGTCAGAACTCTTGATTGTTCTTATGAAAAACGGGAATTATACATGATTGAGGTGCACACATGACACATAAGACACTAAATATGGAGAAAAAGCAAACAGATCTACTGAACCCACCTATTAGAAAAGGCAAAAAGGCGTATTGAAGAAGGGGTATTTTGTATGGTCTGTGATGTTTGTACTGCTGGTTGTCCTTCCCCCAGAGGCTGGCCGGTTGATGGCCAAGTACTGCCTGGCGTTTGACACCATGAAGCAGTTTAACGGCGTGAATGGCCACGAGACGCTGGCTGAGATGGTAGGGAGCATGGGAAATGGGTAATTTGTTACTCATTATTACATGTTGAATTACCCCATTCTGATTGAAATACGCTATTCAGCCCTCTGTTATTTATATATAGTGGATCGCTGCTATGAATGATCGACCATTGCTTTGTATGCTATTTCCGACCCTATTATCTCAGCATTAAACAGGACACAACATTTTCTTTTTTTAAATCAATCCAAATATTTCTTATATTTTTTGTGTAGTTGCCGTGTAATAACCGAGATCATGAAAATTGTCATTATCACGAACTAAACCCAGACAGGGTAATGCAGGACCCCAACACGATGCGGAGGGGTCTGGATTATAATAATCACTATTATATTGATCTACATAATACTCATATTTAAGGCTATTATTCAAATCAGTTAATAATAGATGATTTTCTAGGATCTGAAGGCTGTGTAGATCCCCAGCTGGAACGCCGTGCTCTGATTGCAGGTGGAGCTGGTGTCAAAGAGCAGAGAGTTCAGCGACGTCCAGCTGAGAGTGAGCGAGAAGAGAACCCTGAACACGCTGAACAAGGATAAGAACCGTGTCACCATCAGGTCAGAGCCCTCCCCACATGGGTTTAGAACTGACTTGCAGAATAAATGGTAAATGGACTGCATTTATTTAGCGCTTTGAGTGGCCCCTCAAAGCGCTTTACAAGATTGCCTGATCATCAGCCATTCATGCATACATTCACGGCGGTGTCAACCATACAAGGCAACAACCAGCTCGTCAAGAGCAGTCAGGTTGAGGTGTCTCGAACAGGGACATCTCGACACTAGGAGGAGCCGGGGATCGACCTAGCAACCGAACACGATGTGGGAACGTGTTCAGACACAGCAGCTTGGTCGATATGGTTCTCTGGTGTTTGGCTTCTTCTAATTCAGAGGCAGTATCATTTGGGACTAGAAACACACTGGCAACTATTTGACGCAACTTTTATCTTTCCAATAGGTTTCCTTTGGACGGGAAAATACGAACCAATGAGATGAAAGTGAATTGGTAATTGCAAATATATAATTCTATATTTATTTTTGGGTTTATTTCTGTTGATGGTAAAATAAGGATGAAGACCTTGGCTTACTAGCTAGATTCCAAGGAGCTGGTCCCTCTGTTCACTAAACATTGATTATTTATTCAACTTACTCTTCTAGTTTGATTCAGGCCCAGCTGGGCTCAATCCCAATACAAGAGTTTGGACTTTCACAAGATACAGCCAAGATCTTCAGAAACGGAACACGCATCAGCAAATGTACGTATGGTCACAGGGATACAATCCTTCGCATGTGGACTCTGGATTGCCCATTAATGATAGTTTACCATTTCTAGTACAGATGTATTGGTTTGTTTTTATGCTTGACACCCTGTATCAACCTGCGTTGCCCCTTTCAGGCCTGTCAGAGTTCCTGATGCAGCGCTCGAAGCTAGGGCTCTCTGCTCAGCTGAGCTCCCTGATGCTGGCCAAGTGTTTCAGGGCCAAACTGTGGGAGGACTCCCCCTACGTTTCCAAACAGCTGGAGAAAATAGGTGGGTGCATGTCTGTGTCACTGTCATCAACACCAGTTGTGATAGAATACGCAGCCCATTGAGGACGTATGGTTAATATCCAGTGTGCTCCTCCAGGTCTCACCCTGTCCACTGCCATGGTGAACGCTGGATTGACCACCTTCAGCAGAATAGAGCACACCCATCCCAGAGAGCTGGAGCTGGTCAGTCCCCTAATTAGGGCATTTAGCAGACGCTTTTATCCAAAGCGACTTACATCGGTTAATACACACATTGACACACCGACGGCAGAGTCAACCATGCAAGGCGACAGCCAGCTCGTCAGGAGCAGTTAGGGTTAAGTGTCTTGCTCAGGGACACATCAACACTCAGCTAGGAGGAGCTGGGGATTGAACTAGCAACCTTTACGGTTACAAGACAGCTGCTCTACCTCCTGAGCTAAGCCGACCCCGGCTGGACCAGAGGCACACGTTTTGTGTTTTGCACCACAGTCCAAGCCTAATCTAACCGGTATTCAGGGAAGAGGGTCTTACACACTGCTACATGACGTCAGCTGTTTGAACTGAGTATCTCTTACTGATTAATTATTGAATGATGAGTGCAGCTTAAAAGAGCTCACTTTTGGATGTAAGGCTGCCTTTTTATCCAACCACTAAATTATTACTACCATGTTACAAAACTTCACTAGTAGGACTGATTGTAATGTGAATATGAGCACCCCGATTCATTTTGTCTTCACAGATTGTGAACAGACATCCTCCATTCGGAAACCAAATCAAAGAATCTGTGGTGAACCTCCCCAAGTATGAAGTGAGCTTGGAGCAGGTAAATTATGATTCATCCGCATCAATGAGACCAGAATTTTCATACATTGCATTACAAATACCTTTTCTTTTTGTGTGGTCAAAAGCGTCGACCCATCCGATTACCTCTATTCATCTATTGCATAAGCATTGAAGTTCTGGCTGCTTATTAGGACACAGAGAAGACTGCAGCAAAAGTACCACAGCATGGACTCGCCTCGACCCCACCAAACCCATTGCACTGCTTAGGACCGTCAACCATTCTTTCAAGGCCAACCTTATGTCCTTAGCTCCCGAGGTACAGCTGTGCCACGGCGGAGATGGTGGTGACGGTGAAAATGAAGAACCTGGAGCAGCTTCTGTCCAGGAAGACGGCCCCGGATCGCCAGCACCACTTCACCCTGATCATGGGAGACTCGGACAACAGAGTGGTCTTCCTGCAGAGACTCACGTGAGAGCAACGCCTCTACGGCTCTCCTCTGATGGGGAGACTCTTTGTGCCCCCCTCACTCTTTATTCCTACTCCGTCCTCTCTCTCTTTCTCTCTCTCTTTGCTCTCGCTTCATATCCCACACCACATACACACACACACACATGTATACACACACCTACACAACCACACGCACACACAATGCATGTGCACTCAGAGAAAACAGAGACTGCACTCAACCCCCTCTAGGGGTCTCAGCAGGCATGTACTTTGTGTGGGCAGGGACTCTGTGCTGCTGAAGTCTGGTAGCTGGTCCAAGAAGGTGGAGGTGGTGCGGTGCTCCAAGGGAGAGGAGATCAGCGTTAATCTGATAAGCTCTCAATACGGTACGGCAGAAAACCATTGCCAACACGGTGACCCTTGTCATTACCATAAGGGTGGCGCATTCACCGTCATTCTATTAAAACTCATTTTGGATTTAAAAGTATTATTTACGTGAAACCGTAACTCCTAAGTCCACAGACACACGTCTCATCGAGCCACACATAGAACCATCATCCCCAACATGTTTAAGTTAAATATGTGACTTCTTTCGACAGTGGGGCTGGACATCCAGCAGAAGTTCAATGCCTTCTACTCTGGGCCCAGGAGGTTTGAGGCGGGTTCGGTCAACCCTGCTCACCATACCCAGTGGGAGATCCAGAAGATGCCTTACAACCCCAACATTAAAGAGAAGAGCAAGCCTTCTGCTGTGAAAGAACAATCCTCATCACAGGCAGTGGTGCAATACAATACCGCATGTAATACGGGCAAGGGTATAGAATACCATAAATGAACATATGTATTATTTAGTCAATGTGTAAAACCTAGTCTTAATCTAGTGAACCTCACGTATTTAATTCTCTTCTCTCCCTTTGTTCTGAACAGATGCATGTGATCTTGCACAAAATCCGCCTAAGAGACAGTGCAACCACTTCTGTAAGAACAAGGACGTTTGTGGCCATGAATGCTGTGAGTAAACCCACAGTCCAACATCATCACAAGTTGGCCTCTAGTGTTTTACTCAAGCTCCTCGGTATTATTATATTTATTCATTTTGTGTATGTGTGTGTGTTTGTGGGTGTGTAAATGTGTGTCTCTGAATGCATGTGTGCGTGTGCGTGCATGCGTCCTTCCATGGTGAAGGTAAAGTAGGCGTTCCAGTAGCACAGAAGCGGCAGCCGAACCAGGATCCTACCTTCTCCTCCCACCTCAGAGACCTGAGGAGCCGCTGTGACACGCTCACAGAGACCCCGGTCAAGAGGCTCAGGGTGAGGGCTGCTCTCTGGGCTCATTCATGACCGCAAAACTCCTCTCTTTCATCCACAACCTTATATATATTTTTTGCATAAAAGTTATCAAGGATATGACAACTTAGTGGCTGGTAGCCATTCTGTTATCCTACCCTAAAAAACTTGGTGTGATCCTGATAACCTGGGTGTTATTATGATAACCTGGTTGTTATCCTGATAACCTGGATGTCACTTATCCCCCAGCCGGATGGTACAGGATTTGATCCACCTTGCTCCCAGAGCTCCAAGTGAGATGCTGCCCCTTATGGCTCATGAATGACATTTATCTGAAATTACATCTGGTTATTCTGACTTAAGACCTGTAATCGTAAATATTAATTTCTAATCTCACACATTACCTTAAATGTGTTGACATAAACCCTTAAAGTCCATCAAGCGTTCGATTCAATGTGAGCAACGTGGTGATGACTCACGCACCATGTCAATAAATTAAGATAAGAGACCTTTTAGGAGGGTTGAACTTAGTTGGCCTAATTTATGTACTTTATGTTTAGTAGACACTCAGTGTTTTGGTTGAAAACGCCATGCGTCATGATCTCCTACACAGCTTCTAGTGGTCCAACACAGGAACGTCCGATAGATCTCACATGAATCATGAAGACACATTATCAATGATGATTCAGATGGTCGTAACCCTTGTCAGCCAAGCAGTGTTTTTATTCAATCTTCGTGGTGTTGAGGAAAATTGTTATGCTGCTGAGATTTTTGAGTGCTGAGTTTTGATGACGAGTTTTCTCTCCATAGATGAAGATCAGTGGGGAATCCATGTCTGCGAGCATGCAGCAGTTCTCCTACAAACCCAAAGAGACGATGCCTGCTCTACCTACGTCAACTATTCAACCTCTCAGACCCTGGACGTATGACAAGATGTAACTAACTCCCTGTTTATGTACGACGTATAGCATTGGGAACGTGATGTATTTGAGTTGTATTTGATTTGAAGGTACTCGGCGGATCCCTACGAAGCTCAGTCTGACGTTGTTGATCTGACGAGAGACGGCGATGTCACCGGTCTAGAGGAGCCTGACTATGGTAAAGCAGTGTGGCATGATCCCAAACCCATATCGAACACCATCTCCTGGTAGGCCCCTCCTACACACTCCAGACCCACTCCACTAGAACTCTGCTCAGAGGAGAAGCCGCCTGGCAGGACGGTGCTTCTGCTGGGAAAACGGAAGCGAGACATTATGAATTAATTATGACATTTCAATTATTAAGATGTGTGACGTCGTGATACTCCTCTGATATAATTTTCCCCCTCTTACTCCTTAAATCTTTGAATCCATTGATTCCCTCTCCCTCTCTCCCTCACAAAGAGTACCTTGACCACCTGGAGGACATCTATGAGATGATGGGAGAGGAGATGCCTCCCTCTAGTCCTCCTCTCCAAACCACTGGTCCATTTAGTCATCAGCTACCAAGTAATCATCAGCCAAGGACTTACGTGTTGAACACCGTTCACGTATTCCAAGTCGTTATACAGCCTGGCTAAGACATTGACTACTTGTGTGCGTGTGTGTGCGTGTGTGTGTGCGTGTGGTGTGTGTGTGCTTGTGTGTCAGCGCGCGTGTGTGCCAATCCAGGTGCATCAGTGACAAGACAATCAGCTTCCCATGCAGATGCCAGTTTCCTCCCGGGGCCATATGCGGAGACAGCACACCCGTCTCCCTCCACCACCTCGGTGGAACCGGGTTCATGTCCGGCGCCGCGTCCCGCTGCGGATAGCAGCTACGCATCCGCTCCACAGGCCCTGACCAACGTCAACTTTGACCTTGGAAACGAGTGGGATGACTGGGATGAGTTGGATGACGTTGGCGAGGCAGACTTGCTAGTGCATGGCCCAGAGAGCTCCCAGTCCACCCGCCGTCCACAAGAGGTCCAGGCTAGCCCCCGGCCCCCCATTGGCTACAACTCCCTGAGAGTTGGACTCCATTCTGGTTAGTTAGTCATCGAGATGTCCTTTTATTTAGGTCATTTACATTCAGATGCAACAAAGAAAAAGCACCAGACAAAACAAGCAAATAGTAATGCTAAAATATAATTAGGACAATATTGGTAGATACTAATCCGTTTGAGGTTATTATTTGTAGTGTCTCTGGGTGGGTCACCCCGGTGACGTCAACCTTAGATAACAACCAGACTTGTCATGTGATCAGGACCTGCCCCGACACCAGCCCCCCCCCGGGGCCCTGGTCCGACGCAGCCCGACTCGGTCTTCACCAGGCCCAACACACCTCTAAGGCAAGACGCGCGCAAGGGAAGGCGGTGGTAGTATTACTGCTGGAATGATTGTATGGTTACCACGCATTGCCCACCTCACGTCAAAGGTCTTTGAAGCAGTGTCTTTGGCTGGTCGAGTTTGACGGTAACGGTGGTTGTGATGGCTGTAGGTCCGTCTCCTCCATGCCTGTGGTCAGAGCAGTAGGCTCCTCTGCTATGGCCGGACCCTCCAACAGAAGTGCAACTGCATGGAATGAAAAGGTGGGTGTTTTTATTAAAGTTGAGAAGAAGTTATTATTGTTAATATTTTCTATTTTTTTATGCTTCGTCATGATGATCATTTTTTCTTGACTGTAGTTGGGAGAGGGATTGGGTTAGCTGATATATCATTTAAACATACTCATCTGTTTGTCTTTGTGTGACTTTCGGAAACTCTGTGTCCTTGCAGAGAGAGCATGTATTGTGTGATACGTTGACTGTGCAGAACCCAGAAGTCTTCATGGAGCAGAAGAAGACTTGTGTTGGACCTCGCTCTGGACAGTTTGATTTCTTCTCAGAGAGGAACAGCGAGCCAGAGAGTACTGTCTGCAACAACAGGTCCAGACAGGCACTATTATTGGTTATCAGTTATCTCCATGTCTCCTCTTTAAATGATATCACTACTTATCCCTATCCCTCTGTGTTGTTTTCCCAACAGATATACCAAGGAGGAAGAGGCTTTCGTGGGCATATTTGATGGAATTTTCTAGTCATGACCTGATTTTTCAAACTAGAACGCTATGTCACAAGTGCTTTCTGCATGTTTTGACATGCATATAGAAATCCAACAAAAGTGACTTGACATTTACATTCATTTTCCCCCACTGTTCCTGTTTATATAAGAATACATTGTTTTTATTTGGATATTTGTATTCCTATTGACTGTATGTGTAGCCTTTTTTACGTTGTTGTTCGTATGTTCAGATTGACCGATAATTATATTCTCTTTATTAAAACTATATTTATAATGATGTTTGGGGGTTGAATTTGTGCATCCCTTCTCCCTGATTCCGGTTTCCGAGTTCATTCTTCCGCCAAGAGACTTCGTTTGACCCACCCCCAGCTTCCGCCCAGAGACTTCGTTTGACCCGCCCCCAGCCAACCCAGCTGCTTCTGACGTCACTTTGAGCGCGGAGTTTGTTGGCGGAAAAAAATATCTGTGAAACAAGTCTGATTCAGAGTGGCTTCCTTTATCCTTTGTTGTGTTAAAGATTTCCCCGTCGAAACCCGAAAACATTCGTCAACAATATTTTCGTTTGAAATGAGATTTTATTGAATTAAAAGGATCCAAGAAAGGTGAGTTTATGTTGCCTGTTAGCCACAACAACGGAAGGAGGAACTTGATTGAATCTATCGATAGGGTATATGTACCATTCTGCATTAGTGTATTTGTATCATACTCGACTAAGCTTGGTTAATTTTATCTATCGAACACAATGAAACAATCTATGCACTATGTTTCCTGTCTTGAAAGTAAAGTTTTGTCTGTTGACATCATGGCTTGTGTAGATGGAGGTGTCTCCTATCGAAAAGGAACTGAACCACACCGAGGAGTGTCCCATCAAGGATGAGAGGAGCCACAGAAGAGCCAAAAGATCAAGTGGGTCTATTGTTCATCGCTTAACGTTGCGTTGTGCGGCTTTGTTTTTGTTGAAGAGAAATATACAAGACGAAGAATTTGCCCCCCAACATAACTCGCTTTTATTTATTTTGTTCAGGGAATGTGGAGATGGAGATTGACAACCTTTACAAAGCAGTCCCTCAGCTTCACAAAGTTTTCAACGTCATAGACAAAATCGGAGAAGGTAGGTACCCACAATACCTTTTTAATTTCCGTTTCTTAATCATGCCATTGCTCAATCATTAAAAGCAAAGTTATATACCTAGCCACTCAACTGTGTGTGTGTGTGTGTGTGTGTGTGTGTGTGTGTGTGTGTGTGTGTGTGTGTGTGTGTGTGTGTGTGTGTCCTCAGGCACCTTCAGTGCAGTATACCTTGGGGAGGCTAAGATGCTGGATGGGGGCCGGGAGAGGTTTGCCCTCAAGCGTCTCATTCCCACCAGCCACCCTGCTCGAATCGCTGCTGAACTCCAGTGTCTCACCATCGCCGGGTGAGTGCTGCGTTATTACTCTGGCATCATTTTGTGTTATTATAGTGATAGGAATGTGTCCTTATTAGCGTGGTTGGACTCATATTGTTAAAATGATTCATGAATGTTTGTCAGATTTTTCAATTTGTTTCTATGTTCGGGCCATGAATTAAAATTTACATTTAGGGCATTTAGCGGACGCTTTTATCCAAAGCGACTTACAATAAGTACATTTTGTCGTGAAAAAAGATATAACTGTCAGTGCACTAAGGAGTGTTCATAGAACCAAGTGCAAAGCATTAACAATCGCTAGGTTAACCCATTCCCTGTATACAACAAAGATAGCTAGGATAAGATAACGTGTGTGATCTATTTGTCCTTTATGCACCCTTTTTGCCCCTTAGAAAGCTGGCATAGATATTTTTAACTTAAGTTACCAACTTTCTTACTAGGATCAAATCAACGGTTATATTGTGGAGATAGTTCTACCAATGCTGTCCTAATATCGTGCAGCCATGTGGTACAGTTCCCTGTTCTATACTCTGAAAGTCCCTTTTCCTTCCCACAGGGGCAGGGAGAACGTGATGGGCGCCACCTACTGCTTCAGGAGGGAGGGAGAGGTGGTGATCGTCATGCCCTACATGGAGCACCAACCCATTGGGGTGAGAAGGACCACGTCCTGCCTCCTCGGACAACTCCTGTCCCTTTGGAAATGAGTTAACTATTACCCGACTGCTCTCTTCATCTGTCAGGCGTTTCAGGGATGGGGAGATGTTTTTGTGTCCACGATTTTGACATTGAGTTACATTGTGTTCTTTGGTCTTTATTTTTTAAATGCCAAGATTTACTGTTTAGTCCCTTTTTAACAAATGTTTTCTGACATCACTAACTTAATATCCACCAAACCCGTGTTATAATGATACTAATGACCCATCGTTTGTCTCTCAGGAGATCATCGGGATGCTGAGCTTTGAGGAGGTCCGTCTGTATATCTACAACCTGCTGAAAGCCCTTAAACACATCCACCAGTTTGGGATCATCCATCGCGACATTAAGTTCAACAACTTCCTCTACAACCGGAGAGCCAAGATGTGAGTGTATGGGGGTGGTGGAGGGGTGATGGTGGTAGGACTGGCATACATTCTACACATTATATCTACTCAGTAGTTTATTCATCTCTATTGTCACTACACATGTTCATTGATCCAAGAAATGGGCAGCAGAGAGAGGACATATATTGGGATCATGTGATTTATATATGATCTTTTTCTGCTTTTGCATATTTGTTACTGTACAATGCACGAATGCTTTAATTAATTAATGCTTAAATTCTTGTTAGAAATGTTATTATTTTAAGTTACTCGAACTGTAATGAAAAAAGTTATCATGGATGAGCGCGCGCAGAATCCTACGAGGCCATATAAGGACCTCCTATGACCGAGGTCTTCTGTCTGGCTGCAGGTATTCCCTGGTGGACTTTGGCCTTGCGCAGGGCACGGCCGACACCCAGATCGAGCTGCTGAAGGTGGTGAAGCAGAGGGCCACTCAGAAGGCTGGGGGGGCCACAGGGAAGACAGACACTGGGGTTCCGGGGAAGAAGGCCCCTAGAGCCCCAGACACTCCCACGCCCCTCACCACCACCGGCCCCCCCTCTCCCCCTCAGCCCCAACAGCAGTCCACCGCCCCGCCTTCCTCCTCCTCTTCCTCCACCACCGCCACCGTCACCCCCACCACTGCCACTGCTGCTACCTCATCTCCGTCAACTGGGAAACAAGTGGCTCGTCCTGCCACCACCACCACCACCACCACCACCACCACTTCTAAACACACCAAGGTGTCATGGGGCTCATTTAAACCTAAAGAGGCACTTCTAACGGTTTTGAAGGAGAGGGAGCGCATGCCAGCACACTGTCCACAAGGCTTTACTTTACAGTGTTACCTGTCGCCAGTCTATTCTTTCCCCAAGATGGATGCACCCACTTAAGGTTTATTATAACAGGATCACCGTGTTGATTTTGGGTGTAACCGCCTAGGCTTTCAACTGGCACAGGGAACACTAGTGGAGTCGGTAGGGTTGTATTTTTCCAACGATAAAGATAGCTTTCCCTTCTACTTATTCCGATGTATGGTACCTTCATGACTGGTCTAAATACTCCACTTTACATTTGCAACTTCCCAACAAAAATGTCAAATTCTCTTCGCCCCAGATTCAGTGGAAACTGTGAAGCCTGTGTGCTGCTGGGCTGTAACCTCGTGTTTGGTTGTGTTTGTAGGAGTTGTCGCGTCTGAGCCGGACCCCGCGGCCCGTGTTTGGAGAGAGGAACCTCAACAGCGTCCCCTCGGCCCCCACCGCCACCACCACCATCACCACCACCACCACCACCACCAAGCCCCCGGCCGCAAGGATAGAGGTGGAGACCCTCACTCTCTCCCCTCCTAACACATCAGCACACCTGTTCACCTGTAGCTACTACAGTCTGGTCCTCTGGTTTCCCTCTGGAAGAACGAGGGATGGCGTTGCCATTTCTAAAATAATTAGACTCAAATTAGTTGGGTCATAGTCGGCTTAGCTCAGGAGGTAGAGCAGTTCTCTTGTAACCGAAAGGTTGCTAGTTCGATCCCCAGCTCCTCCTAGCTGAGTGTTGATGTGTCCCTGAGCAAGACACTCAACCCTAACTGCTCCTGACGAGCTGGCTGTCACCTTGCATGGTCGACTCTGCCGTCGGTGTGTCAATGTGTGTATTAACTGATGTAAGTCGCTTTGGATAAAAGCGTCTGCTAAACGCCCTAATTGTAATTGTAAATTATCTTAAATCTTATCAACAGCCTTTTTTTTCTATTTAAGGCTGGATGATTGCTAATTGACCAAGTGGTAATAGTCAATAGTAGGTACGGTATCGGCAGTACATATGGGAGGGTTTCCTCACCTCCCGCCCTGTCTCTGGTCAGCTGGTGAAGCCGGGGAGGACGGAGGACCTGGTCACCAGGCGGGTGGCCCCGGCCCCCCGGAAGCCGGCCCCGGCCAGCCGCCGGGCGCTCCCCGCCAGGAGCCTCCCCCGGACCTCCACCGTCAGCCCCGCCCTCACCTGCCACTGCTTCCAGACGGAGCGGGTCTGCAACATCTGCATGTCCAGGTAGGACCGCAGTGAGGTCAGGGTGGGACTCGGGACCACGCTGCACCGCTCCCTGCTGGAACACTTTTAGAAAGAAAACTAAAATAATAGTTTTGATTGGACTGTAGTAAAAAAGGCCTGGTTTTAAGAATGTATGGTGTGAGTGGGCCGAGCCCCCAGTCCCGTATCGTGTGGCTCTAAACCCCGCTCCACATCTCTGTTCCTCCAGGAAGAAGCAGGTGGCCCCCAGGGCGGGAACTCCCGGCTTCAGGGCCCCAGAGGTCCTGACCTGCTGCCCCACCCAGGGGACCGGTGAGTACAACGAGGACATGTTTGTGTCTGCCTCTGCCAGACTCAGTTCCCTTCTATTCTTTATGTGCTCGGTATTCATCATAGTCCTGCCCACAGTGGAAGGAACTTAAATTATAACAAAAGTCGGCTAACTTTTTCTTTCTGGTTTCTAGTTTAGCTGATCTACACTGCTCAGTTATTTCTTTCAGAAAATGAGTTGTGCAGCAGTAACTTTTTGTAGTGACTCCAGGATTCTGTTGTTTGCTTTAGATTGCTCTCCCCTGTAAATCCCTATCGCGGTCAACCTCTGCTCAAAGTGTAAAGTGAGACGCATGGCATCATCCACGTCAGCGCTTTAACCCGCGCTGGGCCGTTCAGTCGAAACACCCAAACATCCTTCTCTGCTCTCACATGGTTGTTGGGTCTCCCCTGCCCCAGCCATAGTGTGACTGGATATGAGCGCACGCTGAATGAGTCCATTAGATCAGCCATTGAACCCGTTAGTACCGGGCAAAATAAATAAATAAATAGTGTTTGCACTACTTTTGTGTTTAAGTCTAAGGTTACTTTTCTTGTGCTTCTCTTATAAATTGTAGTTTTTATATTATTGCATTGTTCAAGGGAGCCTGAGGCATTTCATTGCTGTTGCTGTAATTGTTGTGAGAACGACAAATAACCCATCTTGAAAAACAGCCACATCCTGTTTAAAAGTGATGCATCTTAGAAATAAGGCATTCGAATTGACAACCGGTCCTCCAAATATTTCTATGAATATTTCGGTCCTTGGTACAAATAAGGTTGGGAACCCCTGAATTACATCACACGATGGACTTTCCCTGTGTCGGTTCTGGTCCCCTTGTTGTAACACGGTGCTCTGTCCGCCCCCCCCCCCCAGCCATAGATGTGTGGTCGGCGGGCGTGATCCTGCTGTCTCTGCTCAGCAACCGCTACCCCTTCTTCAAGGGCAGCGAGGACCTGGTGAGCCTCACGCAGATCATGATCGTACGTGGCTCCCGGGAGACCGTCCAGGCCGCCAAGACCTTTGGTGGGTATTCACGCACGCATGTGTTCACTTTGGGTTAGTTTGTAATGGGAAATATACCGTATCATGCTTTTTTAGGGTTAATAATTGCATTTTGGGGAACCACTAGTATAGGGTTGCATGCCTGTATGTTAAAAACACCCCTTATTATACTCACTCTTCATTTCTGCAAAATCCATTTCAGCGTCTTTCAAAAACGTAGTTTTGTATCATGTCGCTTTAAGGCCCCCCTCCCGCGTAGCCCAGTCTGCTGTGATTGGTCAGCACGGCTACTGTGTTGCCATTGGTCAATGGCTTTGTGCGTGTGTCGGCAAATTCGCACCCCCGAGAAGTTGTAAACATTGTGGGTAGCACTTCTCTACTACTGCGTTCTCTGCGAGCGCGATAACCCCCTGGGCTCAGACTTAACCGACAACAACACGCTTCCATCCACAGCCCTGATGAGAGTCCTGGCTCTCTGAGTGGCAGGTAGGGGGAGCTATGAGGCTTCATGCTCAGGATGCCTACAGGACAAGGAGGGAGCTGGATTGAGCACGGTATCATTGAATTTAAGTTAAAGCGGCCCATCCACCCCTTACCTTGCCACCCACAACACTTTCCTGCCCTACTCAAAAACAAGGCACCCATACACAAGTGTAGTATATCTGCAGTGGGGCTTTACCTGTAGATGGCCTGAATGTGATGCTTTGGTGGACAGGAAGGCTGAGCCCTAATGTCCCCACACCACTCTGCCCCACAGCTTGTTTCACCGTCTGCATCAATATCATTTTGATCCTACCAACCCAGATATTAATATTTGTATATTGTGATCGATCGGGAGTCCCTCTAACAGACCATGTTGTTGTGAACGCTGCTCTCAGGCAAGGCGGTGGTCTGCAGCCGCGAGCTCCCCCGCCAGGACCTGCGGCTGCTCTGTGAGCGGCTCCGGGGCCGCCGGCCCGCGCCCGACGGGGACGAGGCACGCCTGGGGGAGGGGAAGGAGGACCAGGAGGAGGGGCCCAGGCCCAGCGGCGTGGCAGCAGCTCCGCCCGCCGAGGGGCCGCGGCCCCCGGCGCCCGTCAACGACCATCACCTCCCCATCAAGAAGCAGCACCGCCGCCTCGAGTGCACCGCCGGGGTCCCCGCTCCGAAGGCCCCCCGGCTGGAGGGCGCTGAGGGGGTCCGGGCAGAGGAGGAGGAGGAGGAGGAGCAGCGGGGCTGGGACAGAGTTCCAGGCGAGGCCTACGGGCTCTTGGACAGACTGCTGGACCTGAACCCGGCCACCAGGATCACAGCGGCCGAGGCCCTGCTCCACCCGCTGTTCACGGACCTCCACTGACCCCCCGAGGCCCTGCTCCACCCGCTGTTCACAGTCCTCCACTGACCCCCCGAGGCCCTGCTCCACCCGCTGTTCAGACCTCCACTGACCCCCGGAGGCTCAGTGAAGGTCCTGCTCCACCCGACACAATGGACGAGTTAAAGAGAAGGAGCCTCTTCTTGTGGAGCGGTTTTTATTTAGAGGGCCCCTCAGTCTAACTTCAGTGATCGAAGAAGGAGCAAAGCGTTTGAAACCAGATCAGTTTGGATTGGTTTTTTGTTTGGACGGGCTGGCGAGGAGTTTGGTTTTCAGTTGTAAATAATTCCTGGTGCCTTTGCTTTATGCGTGTAAGGATGAACGAGTACTATTTAAATGTTTTAATTTTATAATTCTTATAAATAAAAAATTTAAACTAAAAGTTGAGCTGATGGGCTTATATCTTGTCTTCTGTTTTCATTCACTTATTCTACGACAGATGGATTATCTCCAGTGGACTCTGAGGGAAAACATATCAGTGCAATATGAAACACACGGTTTGAAAGAAGAAGGCCACTGATTTAATTTATGGACAAAAAATACATTTATAAAAGGGTTATTTTTAAGAGAAAAAAAAAAGATGACTAACTATTTCAGTGTTCATACATGGTTGGCTGAATAACATAAATCATATATCGTCACTTAAATACTGAAGAAGAGCTCATTGAGCTAAAGCACATCGTAACCTGTTGACCAAAACTTAGAGCCCAGAGATAATATGTTCCCCAGCTCTTCTCACTTTTTCTTTGTGTAATTCTACACAGATGGATTATTGTTAAACAATGTTGATGAATGGCCTGTCGGATCAGTTTGTACTACTGGGGAGAACCTGGTGGCTCCTTGTAACCAGGGCTCAGTGGACACCAGTGATGAGGAGGGCTTCCATGTTGGCAGACGAACCCAGGCAGGAAGAGGCCACGGCAGGCCTCTCTAAGAGCTCTCCTGGACGACCTCCTCCACCCGCACCAACACGCTCTCCATCATGTCGAACGTGTGCAGCGCAGAGTGCAGAGCCTGGTGCACAAATACAGTCAGTTAAACATCATGTCCACCACGTCGAGGAATGCAACAGGAGGACTTGCTGGTGTTTGATTGCACGTGCGTACCTGTATCTGAGACTCTGACGTCATGTGTGGCAGCTGCTCGTCTCCAACGGCAACAGAGAGCATGGAGTCACCTTTGACCTTTCCCTTGTGGCCGGCCATGGTCCTCTGGAGCTCCATCTCGTAGTGGGCCCTGGACATGTTGAGGCCCACGCGCAGGGGCCGCATGAAGCGCTCCTCCAGGTGGGTCAGCTCCGTCCAGACCCCCGTCTGACCGGACCGGGGAGGGAGCAAGGGGAAGGATCAGAATCACACCCCGCTGGAACTCAACTCCCTCTTATGGATCACTATTTCTATCAAGAAACAACCCCTAACAACGAATGGGACGACTGAAGAGCAGATTTAAAGGGCCGGTACCTGGTTCTGTGTCACCTTGTCTCTGAGGACCAGGTAGCGCAGCAGGTTCAGAGACTCCATTAACCTAGCAGGAGAAGCACACAGCACAACCTCTGATTATGAGTCTCTCAAACAGGGCGTCCATCTAAGAGGTACAGCCCGCCGAGAGCATGAGGTCCATGGTGAGGTGCGTGTGAGGTCCTGACCGGTCCAGGTTCTGCAGCAGGTCCGTCTCGGGTCCGTCTGGGAGGACGAGCACCTGGCGCAGCAGAGGCATGAGGTGGGCTCCCAGGAACCAGTCGTTCTCATTCCCTGGCTGAGGACACACAGCGTTAAGACACGGACCAGGAAACTGGTACCCCGCCCAGAGGTCTCTGAAGGGGCTATGTGGAAGAGCTCGGCCATGAGGAACCCCAGAAAGTGATATCAAGCTAAACGTAAGCCTTATCAAGCTAAGGCTTGTCTTGGTTCAACTGGAGAGGGTTGAACTCTAACCTTGAGCTGACAGAGCTTTCGACTTGAGCCCCAAAGGTGTTAAGGGCGTGTGTGTGTGTGTGTGTGTGTGTGTGTGTGTGTTGTGTGTGTGTGTGTGTGTGTGTGTGTGTGTGTGTGTGTGTGTGTGTGTGTGTGTGTGTGTGTGTGTGTGTGTGTGTGTGTGTGTGTGTGTGTGTGTGTGTGTGTGTGTGTGTGTGTGTGTGTGTGTGTCCACCGTACCTTGAGGGAGAAGTCGATCTGGCTGCGGATGTTCTTGATGATGTAGCCCTCCACCCCTGAGTGGCTGCTTACCTTCAGCATACACCTGAAACCACAGCCAGCGGGGGGGACGTTAGCCTCCTCGTGGATCAAACACTTCACGGGAGCAATGAGTCAAAGTGAGTCGGCATAGGGAGGGACTTACTCAAAGAATTTGTACTTGGCTTCCACATCAAACTTATCGATGCTGAGCTGCAGCAGTTTGAGGCCTTTAGTTCTCTGTCGTCAGGAGGAATCGGGTTAACAGCAATAGTGAGTACTAACAGCTGTCACCACAGAACACGTCACTGGCTTTAAACAACTAGGTCATTGTTATCTATAGAAGGTCACTCACACAATAACCAAAACGACGCCAAATCTAATACAGAGTTGATAATGTTAGGAATTGGTAACACACTTGATAATAAGTGGAAATGGTGACTTACCAAGTGATGAGCTGGACATAAGGTCATGATCTTTACTAAATTCTACAAAACAAAATAGTGTGCAAGAAGAAGAGTAAACCATGAGCAAGACAAATGTGACTCAAAAACCCATGAGATCATGACTTTACAGATGACACAAGATATTACATATAAAAGGTCAGTATGAGCTGGTATGGATCAGAGTGTCAGGTATCAAGTGTTGACCTGGGGAACACTGGTGAAGGTCTTGATCTCCAGCTCGTTCACAGAGACGCTGCCATCGACCACCGTCACCAAACTCTTCTCGTACAGCTCCTGGTGATGGGAGAGAATCTCAAAAATAGGGCACAAAGTACAATGTAAGACTGGGATTTGTGTTGCATCAATGGAAGGCCAAAGGTCGACTTACCTGGCCTTTGTGGATACAATGCTCCTCAGTTCTATACAAAAACAGTAGAACAATATGTTGAATGTAACACTGACACACAGTGTTTTTAAGGGGTACCGCTATCCAAACTCAACTCATTGGAGAGAGGGGTCCCCCTCTCATCTGAACCAATAACAGCGGATGACATCCCGGGCGCTATGTTCTACTTTCAGACTTGCATAATTCATTTATTGGAACAATGACAAGCGACGAGTTAGCTGATCATAAATTGATCAGCTAATGTTAATGTTTGCATTGTGTGTATTGTTGAGCAAATCATGAACCAGCTCATGGGGCCTCCATCTTGAGACCCCTCTGAGCACTGGCTGTAGTATTGTGGTCAGACAAGCCAGGATTTCTACATTAGTTTCTTTCCCTGGTGTCATATCATGGTCAAGTCAAGATACACCAACAGCACTCCTATTCCCCAGGAGGATTCATGCATTGACATGTATCAACAGAGGTCAGACTCAGTATACAGGACCACTGCATATACCTATACACATTACATATATAATGTAATATAAACTAATCGATCCACTCTGCCCAGCAGGTACCTTGACAGCAGCAGGTTGATGTGCTCCATATTGCACCTCAGCATGAAGATCGGACTGGAGAGAGAGAGAGAGAGAGAGAGAGAGAGAGAGAGAGAGAGAGAGAGAGAGAGAGAGAGAGAGAGAGAGAGAGAGAGAGAGAGAGAGAGAGAGAGAGAGAGAGAGAGAGAGAGAGAGAGAGAGAGAGAGAGAGAGAGAGAGAGAGGACGAGGAGAGAGAGAGAGAGAGAGAGAGAGAGAGAGAGAGAGAGAGAATGTATTGACCTTGTTTTAAAAGTTCCCTGTATGCTAACATAATGCACGGGTCAAGTACACAGAGCACCCTTGGGTGATCACCTGTAGACGGCGGGAAAGGTGTCGATGGCGACGTGGTGGACGAACAGCAGGTGGGCCAGGCTGGCCAGGGACTCTTTGGGGTAACGCACCTCCTCCTCCAGGAAGCCCTCCGCCCTCCTCTTCCTCAGCACCGGGTGGCTCACCAGGCTGGGCAGGCTCTCCCCGATGGCGGTGAGGCTGCTCTGTTAACACACACACACACACACACACACACACACACACACACACACACACACACACACACACACACACACACACACACACACACACACACACACACACACACACACACACACACACAACACACAGTGTGAGACTTTTGACACAGTCTAGCGGTTAGACACCCTAACCGCCACCTGCCGATGTAGGGCATGTATTTGAACACTTTTCACTACACTTTACACTTTAATCCACCTCATTAATTATTATTCATTACTTATGACCACTGTTTTAGTTTTTATTAATGACTTTATTTTATTATTATTATTTATTATTGTGATATACGCTGCTACTTATTCGTACATATTTTTACTTATCTTATTTCCCCTATCTTGCATTGTTTCCGCTATGCGACTGTTGAGGAACCAAGCCTTAGAATTGTACTCTTGTATACTTGTAAAGATGTTGTCTAAGTAATTCAGATTCAGATTCTGATTTCACTGTGAGTCACTTAGGTTGCGGAAAGCATTTTCTTTCCCAATGAAGCGATAGGAAACAGTAATGGTAATGTTGAAGATGTATGCCCTCGTGATTAAACCAACTGTGTTAGATTCCCCTTCTCCCCAGTTGAAGTGGTGATGGGGAACAAGACGGCGTACCAAAACATCCAGGGCGAACTCCCGGAGCGGAGAGACGGCCAGCGGGTCTGAATCCTGGAGCTGCACTTGAAGGAGAGGCTCGCTCAGACTCTTCATACAACTACAGTACGGAGAAACAAAGTTCACAATGAAGGACGAAATGGAAGTGCAACCAACTGTTACGCCCCTCAAACCCGGGGCTTTACCACCCAGGGTTGGATTGGCTCAACCACGTAAATACATCAGGGTAAAGAGAGTGAATGCCCCCTGACTATGAGAAATGCATCAAAGCTAACGATAGTTATGTAATTCAAACTCTAGTACACAACCGTAACACTAGACATAAGACCAGCCCATAAGGCGAAGCCTAGACAGGTGTCGCCTACATGAAAGAGAACCTGACCACTCACAACTTGAGCAGCTCCACCCTGAGCTCATCCTCCTTGTTGGGCCGCCCTCTCCCTCCCCCTCCCCCTCGCTCTCCCCCCGCCTGGCTGGGCGTCTCCTCCCGGGGGCCGGCCAGGCTCGCCCTGGCCTCGTCCACGAAGGGCCTGACGAAGGCCATGAGGCTGGTGCAGCAGTGGCAGAGCGGGTGGAAGTCGTCCGCCTCCTGCTCCCTGCTGCGCGGCGTGGGCAGCTTGGCCACCTGCTCCAGCAGGGTGGCGAGCACCATGCCCAGGGAGGAGGCCTTCTGCTCCCCCAGACGCATCAGCACTGGGAGGAGAAGGAGGGGGAGGGAATCAAGAAGATTTCATTTCACGGATTCCATTGATCCGATTTTCGCCTGATAGGGAACCGATCACAGAACGGGGAGGGACGGCAAGACGATGACGACGTCGTTGCGACACACCAAGGCTACATTTATATAGGGCCAGTATAATGGCCACTCAAAGCGCTGTACAATATTGCCTAACATTCACCCATTCATGCACACATTCACACACCGACGGCGGCGTCAACCATGCAGGGCGACAGCCAGCTTGTCAGGAGCAGTCAGGGTGAGGCGTCTTGCTAAGGGCAGCTCGACACCCAGCTAGGAGGAGCCGGGGATCGAACTAGCGACCTTCCGGTTACCAGCCAACCCGCTCTACCTCCTGAGCCACATGCAGCCAAGAGGTAAACAGATGGAGAGAGAGGTAAAGAGAGGTGTGGAGAAGAGTGGCGGGAACACAACAGTCACCAAAGCCCCGTGTTCTCCCTGTGGCTGCAGCAACACGCACAGCAAGCAGTTATTACAATGACAAATTGCGACCTTTAACAGCAGATATAAGAAGGTGCATGTCCATTGAGTGTTCGCGATCACTCAGTAAATCAGTGAGCTGTACGTCAGAGCATGCTATATACAACCGTGTGTTTGAGAGGTATGCTTTACCCTCTTTCAAAGGCTTGAGAAGGAGCAGGAAGGCGCTCACTAGCAGCTCCACGGGCGCCTCCTCCACCTGCTCCAGCAGGCCCACCAACAGCTCCTTGGGGCTGCACACCTAACCCATCAGGGACCATACCACCGCACTTAGATTCAGTCAATGCAAAAAACAGCCATGTACATTCAATGTTACCATTACAAACGTGAGCATCGTAAAGCAGAGGAGCAGACCTTGAGCAGGTGCTTGAGGATGGCTTGGCAGTGAGGCCGGTTCTTCACCTCCTGCTTCAGCATGACCTGGACCAGCGGGTCCAGCAGGTTCCAGCCCATGCACTTCACCATGGCCTGGGCACAGACAGACAGGTGTACGTGGGTGAGAATGGATGCTAATGGAACACATTCAGGTCTTTTCTGTCTGTTTTTGCGGTGACTGCGACTGGATGCCTGGACCCTCCTTATTGTTTAACCGGCCAGCACCCCATCACCATGTTTTGCCTGTAAATATGTATGCATGTATGTTCGTGAATATTGCACTCCTGATCATCCCTGGAAGGAGGGATCCCCCACACTGCGCTCCTCCTTATCCTCCTTGCTAATTAAGGTTTTCTTAATTTTCTGTTGCCCTCTGGGGGATTAGGGTCAGGGGTGTGCAATAAATATATGGCCTGTTAAGCCCTTTGTGACTGTACCGGTGATTAAGGGCTATACAAATAACATTGAATAAAATTGAATTGAATGAGCCTATGGTGTCACTCTGAAAACACGCTGGTTGAATCATAACAAATTCACAAACCACTGATAGTCAAGTGCAGCTGTCCATAGGAATACTAGAGATAACAGGGGGCGGGACAGTGTGTCGCGGCGGCTAGGATGAATGACTGTCTGCTCAATGACTCCATAGTGGGACTTGAGTGCACACCTCTGACAAAACATACACTGTACAAATAAATAGGCTATATACAGTATTAGTAAGTGGAAGTAATTTGTTAATACAAATGGCAGTGATTGATGACCCCCCCCCCCCCCCCACACACACCTGATTCTTTTCATCCACCAGGATACTGAGGACCTGTGCACTGTGTCCCTCCTCGATGCAGGTCCGCCCAGCGGTGTTGAACACATCGTAGTCCTCTGGGCTGTACTTGTCGTCTTGCACTGCTTGCTGCGAGTGACAGAGAAGAGAGTTGGACAGATATGGGGAAGGACATAGTATTAAATAATATGCCTGCAATAGCAAAATCCAAGCACTAATAGAAGTACACTATCCATGACAAATGATACTGAGATTGATTTACTAAATAACTGAAGATACACTAGAATTGCTAGAGATATTATAGTACAGTAAAGAGACGGGTAGATGAAGTAATGAGCTGAGTGAAGGAGCAAAGGGCTGTACAGAGCAGGTCACGTCAATCACGCATCTTTTACTCACACATTTCTGAACCACATCACTGAGTTGTTCGAGGGCCATTGCTACTCAGACGTCTCTCGTCTTTGCTCCGCTGTTACAGGGTATTCCTGGGAGGGGAGATGTAAAATATAAATGATGTGCACTGCTTAGTCTTTAAAATTATAGTTTTATTACCAGTGTAGAAGATGTTGCTGAATACATAACGCATGGAGACACAGTGACAGTGTATATCTGAGCTACGCTGTTTCAATCCTGTTTCCTTTTACAGTGACATTGCGTATAATAAGGTAATATATCAAACTAAAATATGTATACACATTATCGCCACCGTTGTATAATCCGTTAACAGTAAACAATAGGCAAAATCGTACTGTACACTTACATTACTACGGTATCGCGAAAAGTAGAAGAGTTTTGGCCGCCGTGGTCTGCCGTAGATTACTGACGTCAGGGGTCAAAGTTGATCCCTCGCAAAACAGAAACACAGGAGGGAGAATCTAAATGTGACAAGAACGAAAATGTCTGCTAAAAAAGGTATATACAGTTTCATTATAAAACTTTCCGAAAACATGGCTGATACAAGCTTATAATTCATAAAAACATCAGGAGCGATAAATCCTCGCAACCATGCACGTTGTTGGTGTATACTAAAGTTTAGTAACACCTAGAAAGGGATCATCTGACCATAACATGTCACTATTTTGCAGTATCAGGTAGCAAGGCAGTGAAAGCCAGACACGCCGAAGAGGAAGCGAGGAGGTTCGTCTGTCTCTCAACTCCGCAAAACACTATTGGTTTGGTTTTAAACAAGTGTGATGGTGATGGTCGTGAAACCTGTTACTGGCAAACCTTGTTTCGCATAGACCTGGGTGACAATAAGTGGTCAACTTGGTGGTGAAAGCCAAACTTTTGTTCTTACTAAGATTGACAAACAAACACCCATGTGCATGTCTTAGGAGAGAAGTGTTGAAGGAAGCTCTGAGAGACAAGCTGGACCTGGAGAAGAGGGCTCTGCAGGTGGTGGAGCGGCTGTTGGAAGACAGTGTGCCTGAAGACTTCCTCATAGACTGTGTATGTACACACAAGTCTTAAATGTAAAGCCATGGTGTGAAACACAACTGTGTGTGTGTGTGTGTGTATGTATGTGTGTGTGTGTGTGTGTGTGTGTGTGTGTGTGAGGTCTTCCATTCGATGCCAAGGCTCAGCCTCCAGATGTAGGACTAATGACGACTAATTGCTGCAGAACTCTTCTGTGGTACCAGCTTCCTCACTATCTCTGTTCCTGTTACAGGCTAAGTTCATCACCCCCGCCAACTTCAAAGACGTCAATGAGGAGAGATTCATTGCTAAAATGTGTGGATATCCTATATGTGAGAATAAACTGGGCAAGGTAAGATGTTTTGAAGAGGCATGTATGGATCTTCTATTGGATGATGAATAGGACAATTGGCAATTTAAATTTCTTTCTTGTTTCCTTACATTGTTTTAGACTAGGTTGTACATTGAGTTAAATATAATGTAACATATTATGGATGTAAAGAAAGGCTGATAAGGAAGGCTTATATATTTTGATAAACATTTTTCTATTGTCACGGTAGGTTCCAACTCAACTGTTTAAAATCTCAACCAGGAACAACAAAGTCTACGACATCACTGAACGCAAGGTGAGTTCTATTGATATGAAAGGTTATGTGTTAAACCGGTGTGAATTAACTCACTCTTGACTTGTCACTCTGCCCGTGTCTAGTACTTTTGCAGTAATTTCTGCTACAAAGCCGCAAAGGAGTTTGAGCTAAAGATCTCGACCACCCCTCTGTGGCTCCGGCACCATGAGAGGTAAAGTTAGTAGCTTCAACACGTTTGGAACAAAGTCCTGAATCATACCTGAACCCCTGCTTACCTTTCCTCTTCTTATTCTTCCTCTGCTCGCTGCCAGCCCTCGACAAATCACACTGCTGAGGAAGGGAGATGGGTATGTGGAACCCTTTTTGTGGGTAAAATGTATCATTTAGAGTTGTGAATAAAACATCCCCAATTTCCTTCTTATGAAGATCCTTAAGTATTTGAAATAGTTCATAATATATTCTTGTTTATGTTCAATACATGTGCTAATTCCAAACCACCAACCAACAGAAGGCGGGTAGCCGACTACTACTGACTACCCTCTGATGTTTGCCTTCTTTCATGCTGTCTTTCTGCGTTCAGCGGCAGCACCGGTGCGGAGGTGAAGATAGCTGTGAGGCGTCTGCAGGAGGAAGACATCGAGGGGCCCGCCGTGGCCCTCAGCGCGCCCTCGGACCCCCAGCGCCCCAGGGGTCTCCACGCCCCCGGCTCCCTCCACAGCGACGACAGTGACGACGAGCAGGGCTTTGTTTCCAGTATCGTCACCGGCGAGGGCCCCGGACCCAGGGTGCACTGGGGCGAGCTGCCCCCGCGCACGGACCCCCCGGGCCACACACAGAGGCAGGGGAAGGAGGAGGAGGAGGAGGAGGAGGAGGAGGAGGGTCGGCATCAAGAAGGTGAAAGCATTGTGGAGGAGAGAGGAGAAGTTGGAGGAGAGTCAGTCGTATGTAAAACAGAGGACGGAGCGGGCCTCGGAGGGACATTGAACCTCGATGCAGCGCATGCGCCCCTGCCCAGCGTCCAGCAGACACCAGGGGAGTCGGGGCAGGAGAGCTCTGTGCCAGCACAGTCTGTGGAGGTGGAGGAGGCAGTGGCTCTACTCAAGGCCTGTAGTATTGCTCAGCAGGTCGAGGACACCGCTCCAGTACACACCGGCACCGGCCCGCTGCAGGGTGCGCCCGGGGACGGGACAGAGAACAAACCTCTGACAGAGTCCTCCCAGACTCTGGACCCCCGCCCAGCTCGGGACGTGTCTCCGCCGGCCCGGCCTTGCCCGACACCGGGCCTGGACGTCACCCAGGTGGGCATGAGCAAGAGGGGCGCGGCCGGCCTACGGGAGCTCCTCCTCCTCCACCACGGCCCCGCCCAGCCCAACTCTCTCCGGGAGAACCTTCTGGAGAGCCTGAGGAGAACTCTGAACGAGTGGCGCACCGACGGGACGCGTGTGTTCCTGTACGGCCCGGACCCCGCCCCCGTCACGGGCTCAGAGGAGGAGAAAGACGAAGGACTGGGGGAGGAGGAGCTGGATGAGGATGACCTTGAGGAGGATGTGGTGGTGGTGGTGGCGGGCAGGATGGAGGACGGAGGGCGAGGGCTGCGGGCCAGGCCCAGCGCCCCGGCCCCAGACTACGACACGCTGCAGCAGGAGACCCGGGAGCAGGAGCTCCGCGTGCAGGAGTTCTACCAGGGGAGCTGCGTCCTGCCTGGGGACGCGGAGCAGCCCGCCGGACACCCCCAGGTGAGAGAGAGAGAGGGGGAGAGGGGTCAGAGAGGGGGAGAGGAGAGAGGGGGAGAGGGGGAGAGAGAGAGGCCGAGAGGGGGAGAGAGGAGAGAGCGAGAGAGAGAGAGAGAGAGAGAGAGAGAGCGAGAGAGCGAGAGAGCGAGAGAGCGAGAGAGCGAGAGAGCGAGAGAGAGAGAGAGAGAGAGAGAGAGAGAGAGAGAGAGAGAGAGGGGCCGAGAGAGGAAAGAGGCCAGGAGAGGGGGAGAGAGAGAGAGGGGGAGGGGGAGAGAGGAGGAGAAGGGGACATAGAACTGAGCCATTCAGGAGATCAGGGCACATGCTATGAGAGGCAACGACCAAAAGGGGGCACTATACTGCCAAACATTGAGTTGAAATATGCTAGGCACAAGCTGCAGCTACCTAATGAGGTCTAACTATCCTGTGCCTTGTTGTCTGTCCCTGGATGGTGCAGGCTCCAGCCCAGGGCCGGGACACCAAGGACCCCATCCTGCCCCTGGTGGACTCCCAGGCCCAGACCCTCATCCAGAAACGCATCACTGTGGACCAGCTCACCAGGAGGTGTGTGTGTGTGTGTGTGTGTGTGTGTGTGTGTGTGTGTGTGTGTGTGTGTGTGTGTGTGTGTGTGTGTGTGTGTGTGTGTGTGTGTGTGTGTGTGTGTGTGTGTGTGTGTGTGTGTGTGTGTGTGTGTCCCCCACCATTATGCTGATGTTTGCAGGCGCAGAGTTTTAATTATGACCACTGATTCCAGAATTTCCTCAGTCACTTTCTCATATTATTGTCTAATAATCTAATATCAGAAGAAACACGCATCCAAGTGGAGGTGCAAACAGAGTTTTGACTCTGACTTTGTACCCATTTAACATCTGGGTTTCATAATAAGTTGCTTCTACACCATCAAATATGACTGTTTGTCATAGAAGTTTAACGTTTTGTCTTCATGCTTCCTGAATTAAGTCTAAAGCCATTTATGAGATCCAGTGATGTCTCTTTCATGCTCGTCCATTCAATTCATTAACGTGTGTGTGTGTGTGTGTGTGTGTGTGTGTGTGTGTGTGTGTGTGTGTGTGTGTGTGTGTGTGTGTGTGTGTGTGTGTGTGTGTGTGTGTGTGTGTGTGTGTGTGTGTGTGTGGTTCAGCCTGAGGAACATCGTGGGCCCTCTTGGTCTGACCATGACCGACGTGTCCACACACCTCAACGACCTGGTCCGCACCTTCAGGTCAGCCCCACTCACTCACCGCACACACACTCCATAAACACATGGTCTCTGGGCCGTCACACACACTCCATAAACACACGGCC
Source organism: Gadus chalcogrammus (assembly GCF_026213295.1). Taxonomy (NCBI): domain Eukaryota; kingdom Metazoa; phylum Chordata; class Actinopteri; order Gadiformes; family Gadidae; genus Gadus; species Gadus chalcogrammus. Next base: position 19,786,084 of record NC_079419.1, on the reverse strand, counting down.
TCTGGGGCATCCACACTCGCGTTTCCCAACCAAGTCACATGACACCTGATGATAAAACTGTGGGACTTGGCTTTCTGGGAAATGTAGTCTCTTGATTTGAAACTACAGCTCTGGCTTCTCCTAAGTGCCCATAGATCATTTTAAGGTCCAATTTAATATGATCTCCTCTTGGAATCAGCTTTGTGCAATAAATACACTTGATTACGCCTTTTCTGAGTGTTAATTCCAATAAATAAATGACCTATTTCTACTTTGAAGTAAAAGGTTATTTTAGCGTTGAATGAATTCCTGGAGGCAAATCGTTGGCAGTGTTCACACACTGCTGCATCAACTGCCATTAAATCACTGGCACGGGAACACTGCCAATGACCACTTCCTGTTGACCCCCAACCCCCGCATCAGCCGTCAGCCACTGGGAGTCTATGGCAGGAAACTGGTCCAATTCAAGTTCTGTCCTTTGCTAGAATAATGTTTAAACTACACCCTTTCAGAGTAACACTATCCAAAGACTCATATTTTTGCAGCTGGGAATTAATCTAATATCTAATATGATGGATTTGTGACAGAATTCTAAAACAAGAGGGAGTGCTTAATGCGTGGAAGAGTTTTCTCAATTTAGACCCAAAGCTATTGTGTATGATTCAAAATGATTGACCCGTTTCATAAAGCATTTTCCTCATTACATTCTGCTGTGAGAAAAAAAAAATCAGTTTTTTAAGTGATAAACAGATTGCTTTTCACAAATCAATGTCTTGGTTTTGGCTGAAGCGGGTTAATCATTCTCTTTCTCCATTGCAGTTTCACCAACACCAACATCATCCACAGACCCCCGGAGTGGACCCTGATAGCTGTGGTCCTACTCCACCTGTAAGTCTTCTCAGCTGTGTGTGTGTGTGTGTGTGTGTGTGTGTGTGTGTGTGTGTGTGTGTGTGTGTGTGTGTGTGTGTGTGTGTGTGTGTGTGTGTGTGTGTGTGTGTGTGTGTGTGTGTGTGTGTGTGTGTGTGAGAATGTTGACTTATGTTGACACACCTTAACAGCTGGACAGCCTGCTCTCCAGCAGGGGGGGGGGGGGTAGCCTTCAGGATCAACCTCTTCTCAACGCTAAACAAAGACGCCTCATGTGTTTGTGTGTGTTGTGATACAGTTGCATGATACTGGTTTAAGTTGACGTTCGGGGGGTGATTCCTATCTGATTGTGAGGCGTGTATACATATACACGCAAGCAGTGGGTCTTTAACCCCCAGGGGGTTAGAGCCACGGCTCTGGGTCAAAGGAACTAGGGTATGCAGGGTGCTGACGGGGGGGCCAGTGGGGTGCTCGAGGTTCCTCCCAGTATAATGCCCGGGATAACAGTTCCGCTCTGGTTCCTGGGATCCTCCGCCTTATTTGAACATCTAATCAGATCATAAATCAAGTTCAGAAAAACGATGAAGTCATTCAATCTGATTCAATAAAAACACTGCACGCACACACCGCCATGCACGCACACACACACACACACACACACACACACACACACACACCATTCCCTCTCTAATGACTCAGGAAGCGTTGAACAATAAAGGTTTTGTTTAACTTTGTATTCTCAACCTAAGTGAGCTTTTCGTGTGTGTGTGTGTGTGTGTGTGTGTGGGTATGGTAGCATATGTCTGACTGGGACCGTGTATCCCTGAGCAGTTCCTTGTTGCTCCTGTCTGTGTACACACAGACGCCTCAGTGCCTTATCTTGTACTAGTCCAACAACACCCCCCCCCCACACACACACACACACAATCTATATCCGTGATGTGGACTATATGATACACTCACTGCAATCCTGTACACTTTCTGTCCAAACACAAGTCTGTACACACACACACACCATAAACACCACTTGTAAAAGGCGGATGGGAATAATCTCACCTGACGCCCAACTGAAGCGGCCAGCAGGAACTGAAGGGCCAAACAGAACTCTGATTTATAACCCGTTTCAGATTGGACTCTGGTAAAATGCTCCACGATGTTGTTTTAGACCTGAATTACATTTATTTAATGCCCATTTCTTTCCACTTTATTTTTTATTCTTAAACATACATCTCTGGTTTTCTTCTTTCAGAAACTAAAATTAGCAAGGGCACTTGAAAAGTTTGTTTTTTTGCTATTGATAATGGCATCGTTTTATATTAGGTTGACAATTTGGTCAATATTCTTCATTGGACTATATTGATTATCGACTCTTCTATCGTCACCCCCGTGTCTGCACCCTGTCTCTCTCTCTCTCTCTCTCTTTATTTATTCATACTGCACACATCCCCACTCATATTAAACTCTTAAACTGCACACTTCCCCACACACATCAAACTCTTCTACTGCACACGTCCCCACACATATCAGGCTCCCACCGCGTCTCTCCGTCATGAATAATTTGTTGGCCGGCGCTCTGTGTCTGCTGCCGGGCAGCTGTGCTCGGCTCCGGCCCGCTATTGTCACGGCCGGCTGAATAATGGATGGCGCAACACTAGACCTCGGGGAGTGAGGCAGGGTACGGACAACAGTCACCTGTAGACAGGTAGAGGCAAGGGGCGGGGCTTTGGCCCAGAGCTGCTCCGCCAACAGATAGGCCCCGATAAAAAAATAACTTAAAATATGTAATGCGCAAGTAAAACCAATAAGTGTTGAGGCATTGTGAAGGTGTGAGGTCTAACAGAGGAATTCTAAACTAAAACACGTATACTTTCAGCTGTAGAGAGATTGGGAAGGATGTAGATAAAATCAATGCCGTGCCAATGCTTTCCTCTTTTTGCGTTGACACCTGCGGATTCATCTCTGTCTGCACGCTTTTTAATTGTGTGTGTGTGTGTGTGTGTGTGTGTGTGTGTGTGTGTGTGTGTGTGTGTGTGTGTGTGTGTGTGTGTGTGTGTGTGTGTGTGTGTGTGTGTGTGTGTGTGTGTGTGTGTGTGTGTGTGGTTAGGTTGGCGGAGGTGTCGGCCGCGGTGCAAGGGGCCCTGGCGGCCCCAGGGTCCGTGCAGCACGTCAACAAGCTGCTGCGGGAGCTGAGTCTGCAGCGGCCAGATCTGCTGACCTTACTCCAACTCTTCAGGACCCTAGCGCACTGACACACGCACCTGCACACCTTTTGGTTTGCAACGACGGGGACAACGAGAAATTGACAATAATATGAAATAAAAAAATGAGTAGGCAACATGTTGGTCCTCTGATGTGATCCAATAAATGTCACGTCGTTCATTACGGTCGCTGAGTTCCGTTGTTTGTTTAGGAATTGATTTGTGTGCAAATAATTTTTTCACATAGCAGATGATATGCCTTACAGTGATATAAACAGGCTGTAAATGTTGTCATGGTACAGCAAACCTTCTGGGATAGACAGCACAGGCAATTCAGGATTTAAAAAACAACCGTAAAAGCCTGTTACTTTTTAGGGGGAGTGAGCAAACGAATTTAGTAATATGAGGAGTGATAAGATAATTTGAGCTGACGGTGCGTGTGGCTTGCCATAGTAATCAGGCCTTCCTCCATATCGTGCTAAGAAAACCTCTCCACATGAAATGTTTCGGGTCATTAGGTAATTTGTTCAGGAGGCCTGTGTGTGGATATGTCCATTAACGTCCATAAATCCTGCTTCCTTTTGAGCTGACCTGTAAATTGTGGTCGTGATTGTTGGAAATAATGGTACGCGTTTTGGTCATATTTAAGAACAAGGTTTAATTCATTACATTACAAAATAAACAAGTACGACTAACCCTATGGATCCTACATGAAAAAATAAAATAAATTAAAACGGCAAATTAAATATTCTCTCCGCTATAAATATGTGCTTTTCTTTAAGTACACAATTCTTAATCCAAGAGTCGGTGTGCCGGGCCTACAGGCCTAGAGTCATAAATAGACAATTAATCATAATTAATATGCAAGTCTCCAGCCCTGCATTCGCCACAGAGCAGAACGGGTCCTCAATAACTGGCCTGAATAAAGACTTTAGACCTGGAGGGCCCTATGGTCTCTCACGGGCTCCCTGGCTCAGAGGCCCGCGCGTATAGACTTTCGTGGGTTCAGGTGCGCAATCTGTGCGTCAATCCTTACTTCAGTCCGTGTTGCGTCTCTTTGTGTCTCCGCAAATCCACTTTCCGCTGGAACCCTTTGCCGCACTGGTCGCAGCCGAAGGGCTTGAACCCCGTGTGTTTGCGGCTGTGCGTGATGAGGTTGGAGCTCTGGCTGAAGGCCTTGCCGCACACCTGGCACTTGTGGGGCTTCTCCCCTGCAAGGACCCACAAATAAAAACATCCACCCGTCAGTCCATGGCCTCTACTATCTCAATCAGAATTACTTTTATCACATCTTACTACAAGAGTAAAACGATTGCCACGATTGATTGTAGTGCAAAAATGCAGTGCAAATTACAGAAATATGTATTTAAATAATCTGTTCTGGTAGTTGATTGATTCTTGTGCAAAAAATTATAAATAGACCTGCTCGGTTTGGATGTCCCATCGACCACATCACGGCGAGTGGTTCTCACCTGTGTGGATGAATGTGTGCTTCTTCATGTCGGACTTCTGATGGAAGCGCTTTCCGCAGTACTGGCACGGGTACGGGCGCGTGTCCGAGTGGATGAGCAGATGCGTGGACAGCGTGGAAGAGCGCTTGAAGCTTTTCCCGCATATCTTACAGTTGAAGCTCCTCTCCTATGGGGATCACAGGGCGCGTTAGTGGACACCAGCATCAGGGGAAAGCCCGGTCTACAGAGCTCGTAAGGGCTCCCAGTCCCCACCTGTGAGTGGACGGCCCGGTGCTGATCCAGGCTCACCGCGTGGCCAAAGGTCTTCCCGCAGATCTCGCACTCGAAGGGTCGCGTCCCGCTGTGCGAGCGGCGCACGTGGACCTCCAGGCCGTGCGGCGTGGAGAACACCTGTGGGACAGGGGGGAGACACAGGTCGATATCAAAAAATTATGAACAACAACAACTACAGCAACAACAAAAAGTGTATACGTTTTAATCCTGACGTTTTAAGAGGGGGTCTCACCTTGCAGCACTTCATACATGTGTAGGAGCCGTTCACGGCCTCGGTGTTGGGAAAGCTCCGATCATGTTCCGATTTAATTTCCTTCGGCTTCTGCTTAAGGTTTAGATAAGCCTCCTCGTCCTGAATCCGGTATTTTTTGCGCGCGACGGTGGAAGCATAGTCCGGATAACATCCACCGTGCAGGGCGCCCTGCTGCGGTGCGTAACGGGGGTCGGCGGGGCCGTGGTCGTCGGGCCCATAGAGGCTGACCGGTGAGTCGGGCTCCCGGGGCCTCTGGACATGCTGGTAGGTCCTCTCGACCAGGTGCCTCATCTCCGAGCCGGGGAACGACGTCCAGGCGGCGTAAGGAGCGAACGGGCTGTTGAAGTGGTGGCCGTCCTCCACGATCCTCACGGAGCGGCTCTCTGAGTCTTAAGAGTAGATAAAAAAAAAAGTGTTTTATGAATGACGGCTCGATGTGAAGGTTTGAAAATAAATTACCTAAATTACCTTTTCTTTATTTTAAAGTAGAAATGTATCATTTATTCATTGAAATTCACACTAAAAAAAGGCCTTATTAAGTGTATTTATTGCCACAAAGCTGATTCCTATATATACCTGGGGAGGAGGACGGAGACGGGGGACGCCAGAGGTCGTAGTCGGAGGATGAACGGTCACACACGCTGCCCTCGTAGCTCCGCGGGGAGCAGGACGAGGGGTGCGCCGTGCGCCCCACCCGGGACTCCGGGGACAGCAGGGCCTGGCGCCGGCGGGCCTCCTCCTGCGCCTCCAGACTTCCCTCAAACTCCACCGTAGCTTTGTGCTCTGATAAAAAGGGTACTGTTAGAGGCCTGCATGGATACAAAATCATACAATGACGTGCAATGCAAGCTCAACAGTGGCTGCTACCAAGACCACTGCTACTTATTTTTACATCATTTATTTTACTTATTAACTGTATCATGTTTTATTGCTGCTATGTGGCTTTTGAGGAGCCAAGCCTTTTACTCGTGTCGGTATACTTGTACAATTAGATGTAATAAAAGTAATTCAGATCCAGATTCTGATATATGTCTAGAGGCTGGTTCTAATGGGACCTACCTGCAGAGGCGTAGGCCAGCACGGTGTCGAGCCGGATGAAGTCGTCCTCCAGGTACCGCTGCTGGTGGTAGCTGTGGGCTTTCTTACTCTTCACAAGGAAGGACCGAGGCATGGTTGTGGGTTGTGTGTTTTCTGGGGGGGTCTCTGGGGCTCTTCCTCCTGGGTCAGGGGCCTTTTGCAATGCTCTCACTTGCACACCGCTCTGCCTCTGTCACTGGAGAGATTTAAACACCATTGGTTGTTAGGTGATCCGGCATCAGGATTTTTGGCTTTCGATTACGCATGCGCAAAGCAACCCCTCGTCTACCAGGTGTTGTCGGGCAGGTGGCCAAAACAGAGATCCCTGAGGGGTTGTATGAAGATGGGATCGGAAACAAAGCTATTCTGTTCCAAATAACTTCATACGCTTGCTAAATATAGACAGCCACTGTTTGTTTTTGTTGTAGCTATTTAGCAATCAACCGACATTTGATTTGTTGATTCGATTTTGATAGATTAACACGATTTGTAGCCCATCCTCTCAAAATTAAATAATCTACACTTTTCTTGATAATTTTACGATACCTCCCGACACTGAAAATCTTTGGCAAGATATGTCCATCAAAAACATTTTTGGATGGTTAGTGGATGCGCTGATCCCAGCTCTTAGATAATGACCCGTTTGTTCCTGTAAAGCGACACCTGTAGGAGTGCTGCAGGTGTCCCGTTGATGACACGCGTCTACAGGTCACCGGGCAGCAGTCTCCACGACAGCCTGCGACCGTGGACCCGAGGTATCCCTTACCACAGCCACTCTTTATCCAATAACTTAAGCCTTATTGTCTCTCACATCATTAATTCCCCGCAGGGTATTATCTTTAAAATCACCCGTAGGCCTACTCCACTGTTTTAACGACTCACTAAAATCAAAAGTTTGAAAAAAAGAACAAATTGATTAAAATCCTTGGGAAAGCAAAGACGTGTTATCGATTTTTCTTTGCCTGAGAAAGGATTTGTTTATTGCAGCTGCAGCGAGAGAACCTGTGTTAGTTGACATAGCGACACAGGTTTCCATACTCATATACTCACAGCAGCTGGTGTCCACGCGACTAGAAGTTCTCTAACTTCCCATTTGCAGAAGGTTGAGATTCAGTTTTTAAGACTTAAATCCCTCCCGTCTCTCTCTTTCTTTCACTCTCTCTCTCTCTCTCTCTCTCTCTCTCTCTCTCTCTCTCTCTCTCTCTCTCTCTCTCTCTCTCTCTCTCTCTCTCTCTCTCTCTCTCTCTCTCTCTCTCTCTCCCTCGCTTACACACTCACTTTCTCACACTGACTCTCTCTCTTTCACACTTACCTCTCTCTCGTCTCTCTCTGCCCCCTCTCTCTCTTTCTTTCTCTCTCTCGTCTCTCTCTCCCCCCTCTCTCTCTTTCTTTCTTTCTCTCTCTCTCTCTCTCTCTCTCTCTCTCTCTCTCTCTCTCTCTCTCTCTCCTCTCTCTCCCTCTTCCTCTCTCTCTCTCTCTCTCTCTCTCTCTCTCTCTCTCTCTCTCTCTCTCTCTCTCTCTCTCTTTCTCTCTCTCTCTCTCTCTCTCTCTCTCTCTCTCTCTCTCTCTCTCTCTCTCTCTCTCTCTCTCTCTCTCTCTCTCTCTCTCTCTCTCTCTCTCATTTGTTCCATTGCTCCTAGGCTCACCTCCACCTGATGAATAAAGCAGACAGCAGCTTGTTGAGTAAGAAATTAAATGACACCACAACGTGTCATGTTTCCATAAAGCTATTTTATGTTTGTCATAAAAATAGCTTTAATCTGTGATTTGGTAACCTGCTGTAATATTACAGCTTAATTTAAAATTAGGGTCTGTGTGTGTGTGTGTGTGTGTGTGTGTGTGTGTGTGTGTGTGTGTGTGTGTGTGTGTGTGTGTGTGTGTGTGTGTGTGTGTGTTTAAAGGTATTCAAGCAGAACAAATGTACCTCTTTCTTCCTTTCCACCACTCTGTTGTAAGTGTGTTCACATCATGTCTCTTGCTTTTTGTGAGGGAAGTGTGAGAATGGCCACAGAGAAATGAGAAGCACACGTATCTGTAAATACTGTTAAAGTCAAAATCAAACTCAGAACAGGAAACCAACGGAGTGGAAAATACAACATGAATGCTGTGACTGTACTTCATCGTAAATCGCTTTACAGCAGTCTAATGTGATTGAGAATGATGTAGAACAGCAATTCTATTTGTGAATATTTGTTGCTTTGAGACTCTCCCTCATATTATCAGCTGGGATGCCATATTTTCGAAGCAGGGATAAAAAGATGGTTGGGCTATTAAAGAGGGTTGCTATGGTAGTTATACCTAGTACTCGACATAATATATTTTCTTGATCTTCAAATACTAAGTAAGCAAAGTATTATAAATTCCTCTCTGCAGTGCACTTACAAAAGGGTCTGACTGTAGCCTCTATTTGTGATCCCATTTTTTGTACAAAGATTAGTAGGCTGACGTTTTTGGCAATAATGTACACAAAAATATAATGTACTAACCCAATAGCGAGCTATAGGAATGACAAAGAACCATGTTTGATGTTTACAATAAGCATTCATTTTCTTTCCAGAAACCTGACATTTGGTTTGATAATATTGATTTTAATCTCCTCTATGTCATGTAATGTTCATGTCGCCCAGTGGTAAACTTGCCACATCATTACTTCTACCGTTGAACCCCTTGTGACATCAGAATAAAAACAACAAGGCAACAGATCGTGCTATCTCACTCCTTCACAGTTTCCTCTGCCGCCAGTCCTCTGACCACACTTTAAAAGTCGGACTCCTCCTCAGATTCCTCCCCTGGCCCCCTCCCTCATATTTCTGAATCTGCATACAGATTCAGTCCTGCTTCCTCTACGTCTGTATGCTTGCAGCCGTCTCCACGCCTCGGCTGGACTGCAGCCGCCAGATAGTGACTGAGTGTGTGAACACACAGAGTGATTAACTGCCACTCTTGACCACAAGGCAGTTTCTTTCTCTTTGTTTCTTTTTTTCTCCTTACCGTCATGTTTTCACGCGTTTGAGACACATTTCTGATTGATGACCGGCCGATAAGAAATGTGATCGCGACACAAAGATGTGTGTACTGGTTATGTAATAAGTAATATGCTCGCTGCTTTTGATTCATGCTGTATACCAGAATGAGTCACTAGAAGGCCTGCTCACTGGTAGGCTACTCAACTCAACCCCTTTAGAAATACGTTGTCAAGCATGTTTTCAACACCATCAGTTATAAGACAAAGCATAACAAAAAAACAGCAACAAAGATGTGAACACAACACGCAACAGATCTTTAACACTGCGTTGTAAACAGTCCACAAATCAACTCAGCTGAAGGGCCTCATCCATCACTGAGATCAACGGGGCCCCCTGTGTTTAGCCATCCGCGTATTGGTGGTTGTAAATTCCCTCTCCAATACTAAGAGTGAACCTCCAGAAACGGAGGTCTGCGGAAGAGGGGAAACCTGCTCGCTGCTTCCTGGTCATTGTGGAGAGTGCTGTTACAGAGGTCAGAGGTCAGGACCATGAGGTTTTTCCCACTTGCTGCTCAGTATATGCTACAAGTGATCTAAAAGTCAGCGCAAAGTGTGTGTGTGTGTGTGTGTGTGTGTGTGTGTGTGTGTGTGTGTGTGTGTGTGTGTGTGTGTGTGTGTGCGTGCGTGTGCGCGTGCGTGTGTGTGTGCGCGTGTGTGCGCTTGTGTGTTTGTGTGCATGTGCGTGTGCTATTGTCAGCATTAAAAGCAGAACATGCCTAAATCACACATCATGACTTACATGTGTTTCAATTCAGTTGGACACTAAAACATTTAAAATGATGTGAAGAAACAGCTGAAGGGGAGGCTATCCTCAACCTGATGAAACAGAGTCCCTTTGTGCTGAAATCTGTGGTGTTATTCTATCTGTCTGAGAAGGCAACACGCGTGTGAAACATCTGATCACATGGGAAAATAATATATGGTTGCTTTCACAAAGAAGCCACTGCATCTCATCACCCTCTTTGGCACTTCTGCTTCTCGGCGGTCTTCTTATCCTCAGATCGGACCTTGACCATGGTCGTCATGCACTCCCTGGCGGAACGGGCCTCAGATTGTCTTTATCAATGCATGGAAGTCTTATTAGACTTTGACTTTTTGAGTCCCCTTTATCCAGAGAAACTTGTGAATCCACAGGATATATGTGATCTAGGGTCGGCTGTAGGAAGCTCACAGGTGGGCTGCGAACGTTGTGGGTCCAACCCTGAATCATACAGCTCGGAGTCAAACACAGTAAACCTCCCTTCTCCATCCTGATGCCAAAGGTCCTCTATATGTGAAAAAATATTACTCCACCGCCAATGTCCAGGTCTTTCCGAAGAAAAATAACAGAGGAGAGGATTGAGTGAGGCAATGTTCTTGGGTGTGAAAAGCAGGATTTGAAGTTTGATGTAATTTTGGAATCCAGTCCGACGGTTTTAAACGTACAACGAAGGCTGTGGAGGGATGACAAGACATCTTGATTTTCCTCATTGTGAAATCACTTCTACCCAATGACCCAGAGGCTGCATATAGAGCTTTCGTACAGACGAGTGACTTTGAATTTCCTATCTGATGCCACAACGCATACATAGTATGACTTGAGAATGGTGTCTGTACAGTTTTTAACAGAAAAGCAGAAGACACTGCTTCCCCTTGTATATAATCTGATCTGCGTGCGCTGAGAAGATTTGCTCAACTTCTGTGGTTTATCATTTCAAGGAATCTGTTTGTTATTTTCACACCATATCTTAACAGGCAGTGGACTGCTTGTTTTAGAGGATTTATTGAGGCCTATTTGAACATAATCTTTCTTCATTGCACTTACATTTGATCCTATTCCACTTTCATTAAACCTTTAGAGAGATGTGTGCTACCGACTAGCCTCTTCATTAACATGACATGTTTATAAGATCAACTGGGAGGGCATGTGGCCAGGAGGAAGAACAGGTTGGCTGGAAACTGGAGGGTTGCTAGTTCGATCCCCGGCTCCTCCTAGCTGAGTGTCGAGTTGTCCCTGAGCAAGACACCGCACCCTGACTGGTCCTGATGGGCTGGCTGTCGCGTTGCTTGGTTGACTCCGCCGTCGGTGTGTGAATGTGTGCATGAATGTGGGTGCATGTTAGGCAATATTGTAAGGACCTTTGAGTGGCTACTCGGGAGAAAAGCACTGTATCAATGCGGTCAAATAAAAGAAAGGAATCTCCATCCTCCTGAGCAGGTAGGTCCAGCTGAAGGGTTGGTGGTTGAACCCTGATGTCTGAGGTCTCCCTGTGGGTCCTTTAGCCCGGGGCTGAGCGCCTGCCTGCTCCTCAATCACATGTTTCCCAATGGACTGTACCGTCCGTTGCAAGGGATAAAAGCCTTCCCTTCAAGATACAAAGGTAGACAATAGTGATATTTTCTTTAATATTTCCACTTCCACGGTGATAAAGTAGTTACAAATGTATTGACGTTGATGTATAAGGACAGCTTCTTCTGAAGTGAAACTGTAATCTCTACCCACCTATGTGTTGATATTTTGTGTGTGGTTTATTGCTTTCTACAGTGGCCGTTCCGTGATTCCAACCACTTAAACACACACAAGTTGACTGGGATGTTTGTCAAGTTGTAATAAATCTGAACACATCCTGTTGACCTCCGTGCCCCCTGTGAGTTACGGTCATCGTCATTTAGGAATGACCGTAGAAAGTGTTTCTTAGAGTGTTATCGCATCAGTGTTGTATGAGAATAGAAGATTCCGGTAAAGGGTTTAAGCGTCTTACTCATTTCTGTGCTCAATGTCAAGACTGGTTCGATATGCTGATGGCGTTACATGGCTATTAAATTTAATATTTGGATTGCCCTAAGTACAATTAAATAATATTTTTATGACTTTGAATTGTAACTGTCTATGTAGCCTACATTTAGTTATATTTTTACAATCTCTCTTTCACTGGTAGACTTATTTTTGTGAGAGCAGGCGTCACGTGACCTATGCTTTTTAATTCTTCTGCATGTTCGAAATTTGGATAAGATACGCCACACTGCCAGACCTTACAGTCGTTTTACTGCCTACCCAAAATTGGTTGGCACATAATTAATAATATAAGCCCCTCTGACTCATTTTTTGTTCAAATTTAAATACTTCTGAAGTTCTTTGTTTTAAATGCATTGCTGCCCCCTATTGGTGATCCTGTCCTATGCTCACCCGGTCCAACAGAGGGCGCTGTTGATAAGTACCGCTACCTGACCCACTTCCGTCGCGGTTGTACACGTCACGACACATATCGTATTTCCGAGTATACATCACCGAGTCCCGAAGAAGGAGAGAACAAATACCCTCAAAATGGTATGTTTATTATTCAAATATGATCCAGATTAACACTTGTTACCATTTTCGAATATAGTTATGGCTGTTAGACAAATGCTTATATTTAGTAGATGGTCAGATGGTGTTGGATGTGGGGATGGTATTTTTTAGCCGGTTCGGCAAAATGCCGTCCTCCAGCTTCCAGCGTGGCGCTACGGCTCCTGGCACGACTAGTGGCCTTCTCCCAGCTGTTGTGACCTACAATGCAGGACAGTGATAACTAGTTACGGCTAGATAACGGTGGGCTATTCATAACCAGTTGATATCCTAGATAGAATTGTAATTCTTGTCGCGATTTTAGAATTGACCACACTATGCTTGTCTTGTATGAATGTGAGTTATAGACAGAACATGTGCAGAATGCATGCTAAGCCGTCCTGTTTCTACGACTACAGGGTTTTGTCAAAGTGGTAAAGAACAAGGCCTACTTCAAGAGGTACCAAGTCAAATTCAGGAGGAGGAGAGGTAAGCTGCCCCTCAGGCCTACTAGCCTGTGCTAAACATTGAGCAGGGAGAGGGTAGAACTGGTTGTCTTTGCCTGGAGATATAACCAGCTTGAAATATGTGATCGTATTTGTAAAAAAAAAAACATTTGGTTACTTTATTTGGCAATTCAATGCGGTAGTTATTGCAAGCCCTTTCTAGCAACCATTTTTTCCGGACATTCTCAAACGCAGTCCAAAGCACATGCATACGTTTACCATGCGTATACCTAACAACATGGCCCGTCACAGGACGGTTCTCTGCTTCTTGATGATGTTAACGTTATGCTGAGCAAAATGTAGTTGGTCCTTCATTTGCACTAGCTGATGCTTACTGTCCTTTCAAGACGGGGCTGAGAGAAGCAGAGAGAGACTTCTCTCAAGTTGCTGTTTTGTATGATCTACATGTTCTCATAAGTCTTTCATTCTCTCCACTCCCATCTGTTGCAGATTGCTTATGCAAAGATCGAGGGAGACCACATAGTGGCTGCAGCCTACTCCCATGAGCTGCCCAAATATGGCATCACCGTCGGCCTGACTAACTATGCCGCGGCCTACTGCACTGGCCTGCTGCTGGCTCGCCGGGTAAGAGACACAATTGCTTTAGAGTGCTTTGGTGCTGACACCAGCAATATGCATTTAAACTGGTCGATGCCTCATCGGTCGACTGTTGCTGATCAAGGCAGTTTTTAATGGTTGAATAGTGGTTATAGTGTTATGTGTATTTTCAATGGCTGCTATTGCCAATATTGGCGTGGATTTTGTTACTCATAGACATATCGTTTGAAGTTGGGTCTTGTTATATGCCAGCTTAACCCCTTACTATTTTTTGTCTGATCCTCACTAGCTCCTCAGCAAGTTTGGGCTGGACCAAGTGTACGACGGGCAGGTGGAGGTGACGGGCGACGAGTTCAACGTGGAGAGCGTGGACGGACAGCCGGGGGCCTTCACCTGCTACCTGGATGCCGGCCTGGCCAGGACCACCACGGGCAACAAGGTGTTCGGAGCACTGAAGGGGGCGGTGGACGGAGGGCTTGCTATTCCTCACAGGTACGTGAAGAGAAGGGCCCCAGCGTCACCGTTTCACTACTCGTGTCCGATGTGAACATTGGAAGAGCCAAGCTATGTGGCACACAATACAGAATCGCCTGTCAATGAGAAATTCAAAGGGTTGGGAGGGGGGGGACTAAAAACCCGTACACAAAAGTGACCCATGTCGGATTTGAGGGATGGTGTTGCACGTCCGATGCATGCTGCTCCTATAAACAATCCTGAGAATCTGTTGGTTACTTAAGTTGGCAATTCAGTGCGGTAGCAGTGCCTCCTCAAGCAACCTGTTTTAGGACGTTCTCTAAAGCATTCCTAAGCCCGTACATGCGTTACATAGCAACATAGCCCGTCACGGGTCGTTCTCTGCTTCTTGATGATGTTAACGTTATGCTGAGCAAAATGTAGTTGGTCCTTCATTTGCACTAGCTGATGCTTACTGTCCTTTCAAGACGGGGCTGAGAGAAGCAGGATGAACTAAAAGAACAGTACTGTAGGAGCGTTGATGTATTATCACTAATCTCGCTCATTTAATGAGGGGGCTAAACATTATTCAAAACTAAATTAAAATTAGATGATACTAGACAAATTAATACAAGGATACATTTTATTGTTAGTGGAAAGGGGTTAGTTATGGAGTATCGATTTTTAGTGTCTCAAACTAAACTTTTGGGGGTCTTGTTTGTGTATTTCAGTCTAAAACGGTTCCCTGGTTATGATGTGGAGAGCAAAGAGTTCAACGCAGATTTGCACCGGAAACACATCATGGGTATGAACGTGTCCAACTACATGACCTACCTGATGGAGGAGGACGAAGACGCCTACAAGAAGCAGTTCTCCAGGTTCATCAAGAACGGAGTCGCGCCAGACACAGTAAGCCATGAAAGACGCGTTTATGATGGATGCTTCACTTAGGTTTTGGATCGAAATGGCATCTTAAATCTGCCTGACGGCTATTGTAATAATCTTGTAAATTGTTTTAAGCGCTCTGCTTCTTGATGATGTTAACGTTATGCTGAGCAAAATGTAGTTGGTCCTTCATTTGCACTAGCTGATGCTTACTGTCCTTTCAAGACGGGGCTGAGAGAAGCAGAGAGAGAGAGAGATGTCTTTTCTCAGGTTGCTGTTTTCTTTCACTGCCTAACCAGTCTTTTATTTATTTTTTTCTTAATTTCTAGGTAGAAGAAATGTACAAAAAAGCACACGCCGGCATCAGAGCAAGTCCAATTCACGTAAAGAAACCCAAAAAAGACGTCAAGAAGAAGAGGTCAGTGTCCTTTGATATCACCATGATATTTATCCCCACTATTTGAGGCCCGGCTCATAGTGGTATATTATACTGAACCAGTGAATAACTGTGGCGGTGGTCCTCCTGTTGACGGGCAGAATGCTAATGGCCTCTTTGCCCCCCGCAGGTGGAACCGCGCCAAGTTGTCTCTGGCACAGAGGAAGGACCGCGTCGCCCAGAAAAAGGCCAGCTTCCTTCGAGCGCAAGAACAAGAGGCAGGGGACGGTTAGACCTGGGCCCCCTGCCTCCACGGCCTCTAACTCGCACACAAATAAATTTATTACAAACTCCTGCTGGGTCCTGTCGTCCAACTGTTTAAAAGATTTTGAAACCGTTTGTTTCATCGGGATAGACTTGTCTGGGTATAAAATCGACCTAATATAAAGGCAAGAAAGATCTGGGGAAAAATATATATTTAGTGGTATGTTTTTATTGTGCAAAATCATGCTGGTTTTCAACTTCAAAAAAGTACTTGCATATCCATACAGCAACGACATCAATGACTACAGACAATGCATTCTTTCACTCAAAGTGATATGACAATACATTTATGATAACATTTCAATTCATGACAGCTTCTTTCAGCAGAGGATTTGTTTTCACGTCAGCATTCAGATAATGGACTAGATTCCCAAAGTTTGCCATTTCCTTAAGTTTGACGAGGTAAACATTCAGCGTTTTAAGAATTCTGTTTTATGGCACTAATTGAGTGAAACCCAAATCACAAGTGTAGAACTCAACCTAGGGTGAAATTAAGGCATTTAAAGATTGCCATCGAAAATGTAGGACTAGAAGTGTCTGCACAGTATTCGACTGCTGTACAGAACACTATCGATCTCTTTTGAAGCTCATTGGGTGTCTCCTCTTCACTTAATGGAACAGGGCCAGTCACATAAGCCCCATGTAGTTGACGCCTTTTAACCTATAACATTAACTGCTCTCGGATGAGCTAAACTAGCCTACGCGACAACATTCTTGTCAAATATGTATATATATAATGTCCATCAGCATTTATGATGTGTGCAATTGTAGTGATCCGACGTCGTGGAACATAAAATAGGACAGTTTGTCGGCTATCCGCTATTGGCTCCTCTGTCACAGCAGCATCCTCCCTATTGGCTCCTGTCACAGCAGCATCCTCCCTATTGGCTCCCACACACCAGCATGGATCCGCTTTATGAGGAGCCATTCTGATAGCAGATCTCGGGTGAATTAAATTGAGGGTTGTTCCAGCCGTGTCGATTTACCGTCGCTGTAGAGAAAAGGGCCCCAACAACACGTGTCCGGCTGGGGCCCTCCCAGGACCCCTGGGCCGTGAGGCGCGGCCGGGCCCCGATCATGAGTCCTTGGTGTGGGAGATCTGCCTCCACAGCAGCGCCTTGAGGTTGTTGAGGATTAGCGAGTGCTCCATGTTCATCTGGCCGCCGGCCGGGTCCCCCCCCAGCGCCATGCAGGCGTACAGCTGCCTCTCCAGCTCCTCGCCCAGCCCCGCCGGCGCCCCCCGCAACAGGTAGTCCTTCAGCGTGCCGCACGCCTTGGCCAGGTTGGGCCGCTCGGCCTCCTCGCGGCAGCGCCTCAGCGCCGCGTCGCAGGACGTGCGGCAGTCCACGCCGTACACGCAGTCGGCGTCCGTCTCGCAGCGGCGCGAGCGCATGGTGCGGCGGAACTCATCCTCGGCGACCACGGCGCGCGTGTCGGTGAGCCGCAGCTCGTGGCGCTCGGTGTAGCCAAAGTGGGCGGCGGCCAGGTCGCAGATGAGGAAGCTGCCGTAAGTGCCGTGGAAGAGGTCCTCCACCAGCTCCAGGAGCCCCATGGAGATCTTGGCCTTGCGGGGCCAGGAGGGCGTGAACCACTGGTCCATGCTCCTCTGCACGCCGCCCGGCACCCAGGACACCAGCGGCCAGGGGAGGGCCAGGCCGTACAGGGGCCCGTAGGGGACCACCTCGGTCATGTACAGGTCCCCGCAGAAG
The DNA here is from genome assembly GCF_026213295.1 of Gadus chalcogrammus. Taxonomy (NCBI): domain Eukaryota; kingdom Metazoa; phylum Chordata; class Actinopteri; order Gadiformes; family Gadidae; genus Gadus; species Gadus chalcogrammus. Next base: position 19,768,825 of record NC_079419.1, on the reverse strand, counting down.
CCCAGCAGCCGAGGGGTGTGGCCGTGGTCCTGGAGCAGCAGGCCCAGCAGCACCTGCCACGTCCACCAGACACACCACAGCAGAGGAGATGGATGAGACAGCACTTTAGTTTATAGTTGCCTGCTTAAAAGGCATCCATTTTAACACCGGGTGCGATGTTGATCAGCCATTAGGATGTTTATCCTACCCCATAGTGACATATGGGAGTGAATTATGAATTATGATGGATTGATAAGCCTTCCTATCGTGGACACTCCCACATGTGATTTCATTTTAGGGTCGATTTTATAATGGCCATTATAAAATGGTGAATGTCTTAATGGATAATTTACCTGGGGCCAACAAGTACAAAGGATTTCCATGTCAATCGGATTTGTATTCGGTGAAGGCCTTCTCATACCTCGTCCATCTGGAGGAGAGCCCAAGTGGATCGGGCTTCGGGCAGGGACACCCTGCCGTCCTTGTTGCCATCGGCGACAAAGAGGATTTGACTGACCAGGCTAGCGAGGTTGGCCTGCTCCCCTAGCTTGGACTGAAAGAGAGAGTGAGAGGGAGAGTGTGAAAGAGAGATTGTGTGTGAGAGAGAGAGAGAGAGGGCTGAGTTAATAAGCAGCTTCAGAGCAAACCATTTCTAATGATTAAGCTATCGGTTGAAACAATGTTGTCTAGACTTCTAGTATTTCCATGGGTTTCCACCGGATGGTGCAACGGCCATTAGGAATAGGCCTTAATGCTGGATAGAAGTGCGGTGATTAAATTTTCCACCCTGGATCGAATCCATCGGTTAAATTAGTTCCATTGCATGATATACTAGGTAGGATGTTTTTATGACATCCTCTTGTCCAGCCCACAGGCTGATTAGTATATGTCAACTGTGAAGTTCACCTCAGTCTAAAGGTTCAAGTGTCATTATGTTAACATGGGAGGCCTGGTCACATTTACCTTTGCACTATTTAGGTTAACCCAAATACCTTAAAGCAAAAAAGATCACTATGAATACTGTGGCATGCTATAGCACTCTATATGTATATATGTATATATATATATATCTTTCACTATTTCAGACCAATCAGGGCATCTCGACCAGGATTGGCTAAGGGATCCATCTTGCGTGTCAAACACAGGGGCGTAAACGGAACCACACTCAATGAGGGAGAACGTGGGGAGGGACGGGACATTAACTTTGGTCGCTGAGTTTCAACTTCTTGCTCTCAGCGGTTCTCTCCCTCTTTCACACCACAACTCTAAAATTGTGGGCCATCTGCTCTTTTCAGAGCAGATGTCCTACACCCAAACAGGTTAGGCTCAAAACTGTAGAGGGACAATCTTCTCTTCTCGCTTTCCCACAAATCTCCATGGTCTGACGCACAGGCCACAGTCAGAGCACAGGTTGAGAAGAAGCGAGACTACAGCCTCCCCCACACAGCCCACAGACCTTGAAGAGAGACAACAGCCCGCCCGACGCCATCAACACTGTGCCTTCCCCCATCGCTGATGCTGATTTGGCGAGGAACGGCCACCCCCCTCCTCTGCATTCCCCCATCGACGATGACCTCCAGCCTCATCTCTCCCATAGCCAAAACAACAACTCCAGCCCCAATGTCTCCTCCCTTTGCGATTTTCAAGCCGAATTTAAGAAACGGGAATATGTTGGCATCAAACTTGCATCTGTGTCAATGATAGCATCGCCACGTCATGGCCACAGGCTGGTAACACCCAAGAGGATGGCGCCCCAGCCCAAAAAAAAAAGGGTTCAGCCGTAGAGACAGTATAAAGGAAGTTTCACATAATCTGCTGAACCCAAGGTTGCCTACGTCAAAGCAGGGCAACTTTCGCATTCATGCTGTAACCACTAAGAGAGTAAACAAAGGGAATCTTAGACACACTGCTAACCTCACAAATCTCATATCTATTGCCTCCAAACCAAAAACAACCTTAAAGCCCATCAACAACACCATCAGGATGGCTCTACTTAATGTGAGGTCTCTTAATAACAAATCATTTTTAGTTAATGATTTTATTACCACTTTATTACCACTATTACCACAAATTAACAGTGCAACCGTTCTGATAGAGACAGCTCCTCCCAATTATAACTTTTTTGATGCATGTAGATCTGGAAAAAGAGGTGGAGGGGTTGCTGCTATATTTAAAAATGTATTTCAGGGGAAACAGATGTTATTTGGTGATTTTCCATCGTTCGAATACCTTAGTGCTGTATTGAAATGCTCCCACAGAGTTCTCCTATTCATTATTTACAGGCCTCCCACATATTCTGCAAAATTTTTCGATGACTTCACAGAATTATTGTCTAGCATCTCCACAGAATTTGGCTGTCTAGTTATAACTGGTGACTTCAATTTTCATACTGCTGATTTGAATGACAAGTGTGCAAAAAAAACTTTTACCATTTTGGACACATTTGAACTGTCTCAACATGTGAAAGAGGCTACTCATTGTAAGGGGCACACTCTAGACCTGGTTATCACAAAGGGCCTCAATGTTTCTGATCTCTCTGTGACTGATCCTTCCTTGTCGGACCACTTTTGTGTTTTCTTTAACATATCTTTTATTCCCGACATACAGACAAAATCAAACAGTCCAAAAACGGTATATCAATGAAGATTCTAATGTACTTTTTAAAAAGGCCATCTCCTTGCTACCACATCTAAACCCATGTTCTGCTGATGATCTTGTAGAAAACTTTAATTTGAAATTTTTGAAAGTCATAGATGTCATTGCACCTTATAAGGTTAAAACGATTTCTGGAAAGCAAAAGGCACCCTGGAGAAAAGCTGCTTCTGTAACAGCACAGAAAAAAGAATGCAGGAAGGTTGAACGCATCTGGCGTAAAACAAAACTTCATATTCACCATGATATCTATAAAGAGAGCCTCTGTGCCTACAATTTAGATTTAAAAAATGCTAGAGAAATATTTTTCTCCAATATCATTAAAACCAACACTAATAATGCAAAAACCCTATTTGCAACTGTTGACAGACTGACCAACCCCCAACACAAATTCCACCTGATCTCCATTTCACGCAGAAATGCAATGAGTTTGCAGCTTTTTATACTGATAAAATTGAAGGTATCAGACGCGCCATCAATATCTCCACTTCAAACAAAAATGTTGGACTACCACCCTGTTCAGGCAAAAATAACGTGGCAAGGATGGCATGCTTTAATGTTATAGACTCTCAAAATCTTGTGGAAACTGTGACACAACTAAAGCCATCAACCTGTTGCCTTGATACTATACCTACCAACCTCTTTAAGAATGTTTTCGACTGCCTAGCAGTAGACATTGCAGATAGTTAACAACTCTCTCCAGTCAGGCAATTTCCCAAAAGCTTTGAAAACTGCAGTTATTAAACCCCTTTTAAAAAAGCGGAGCCTAGATGCCTCTATTATTAACAACTACAGACCAATATCAAATCTACCCTTCATAAGCAAAATCATTGAGAAAGTTGTCCTCCAGCAACTTAATCACTTCCTGGCATCAACTGGTTGCTATGACACCTTCCAATCAGGATTTCGACCCCTGCACAGCACTGAAACCGCCCTTATTAAAGTTGTAAACGACATCCGTCTTAACACAGACTCTGGCAAAACCTCAATACTAATGCTACTTGACCTCAGTGCTGCATTCGACACTGTAGACCATACATTACTTCTGGACAGGTTAGAAAACTGGGTGGGGCTTTCAGGCACCGTCTTAAATTGGTTCAGGTCCTACCTACAAAATAGGAACTACTTTGTTTCCATTGGCGACTTTGTATCAGAATCAACCAACGTGACATGTGGAGTCCCACAAGGTTCGATCTTAGGACCCTCTTTATTCAACATCTACATGCTTCCACTAGGGCAAATCATGCAAAATAACAATATTGACCATCATTGCTATGCTGATGACACGCAAATCTATGTATCGCTATCATCAAATGACTAACGGCCCATAGATCTGCTGTTCCAGTGCATTGAGCAAGTGAAAGAATGGATGTGCTGAAATTTCCCTCAACTAAATGAGGACAAAACAGAGATAATTGTATTTGGTTCAAAAACGGAAAGGCTTAAAGTAACCCAACACCTTCACTCTCTGTCCCTGAAAACCTCAATCAAAGCCAGAAATCTAGGGGTTATCATGGATTCAGATTTACATTTCGACAGTCACATCAAATCAGTTACAAAATCTGCATATTATCACCTTAAAAATGTAGCAAGACATAGAGGGCTCATGTCCACCGAAGACTTACAAAAACTTGTACATGCATTTATCAATAGTAAGCTTGATTACTGCAATGGTCTCCTTACAGGCCTCCCAAAACAAACTCTAAGGAAGCTTCAGCTTGTTCAGAATGCTGCTGCTAGAGTTCTAACAAAGACCAAAAAATTTGATCATATTACACCAATTCTGAAATCGTTACATTGGCTTCCTGTAGGTCAGAGAATTGATTTTAAAATCATGTTGCTAACCTATAAATCCCTACATGGTTTAGGCCCAAAATATTTAACTGATATGCTTCCACTACATCAGCCTTCTAGACCACTAAGATCCTCTGAGACCAATCTGTTAATTATCCCCAGAGTAAACACAAAACATGGGAAAGCAGGATTTAGTTACTATGCAACAAATAGCTGGAATAAACTCCCAGAGGATTTAAGACTTGCCCCAACTCTGAACACCTTTAAAACAAGACTGAAGACTTCAATGTTTGCTATGGCTTTCTGCTAAATCTTAAATACATTGCACTTTCTAAAAAGCTTTTTTAACTTTGCCTTTATTTTCTATTTTAATACTAAAATTTTACCCATTTCTTTGCATATTTTTTTCTTTTACTTATCTATTATTTTATTGTATTGTATGACAATGTTTATGTGATGCACTTTGAGTCTGCCTTGTGTATGAAAAGTGCTATATAAATAAAGTTGCCTTGCCTTGCATAAAATGGACTGCATTTATATAGCGCTTTTCTAACCATTGGCCACTCAAAGCGCATTCACACACCGACGGCGAAGTCAACCATGCAAGGCGACAGCCAGCTCGTCTGGAGCAGTTAGGGTTAGGTGCCTTGCTCAAGGACACCTCGACACTCAGCTAGGAGGAGCCGGGAACCGAACCAACAACCTTCAGGTTACCAGCCAACCCGCTCTACCTCCTGAGCTACTGCCGCACTCTACTGCACCTCTCAGCTCCACCTCATGGGCTCCAACAGAGCACATATACGACGCCTCGTCGCTACCCTTTGGACAGCCGGCCTCACCTTGAGGTGGTTGGACACCATCTCCCTGAACTTCTCCACCGACGTGCCCCTTGTGGGCGTGTCAAACACGGGCGCCTCCCTGCGCGGCTCAGGCTCCTCCCCCAGCTCGTAGGGCCCCGCGTCGCCCAGCCGGCAGCGGATGATGCCTTCCAGGTCCCCCCAGCTCCCCGTGTACACCTGGAGACCAGGAGTCAGAGGTCAGGCCCCCCCTCGCAGAGAAGGGCTCGCTCTACTAGTGTGTGTTTGTGTGTGTGTGTGTGTGTGTGTGTGTGTGTGTGTGTGTGTGTGTGTGTGTGTGTGTGTGTGTGTGTGTGTGTGTATATAACACTTATTTTACAGACCAAAAATAAAGTGTTGGATAATTTATCTTTAGTGACTCTATACAAGTTGAAGTGAAAATAAATAAGTATAAAACCTCCTTTTGTACAGAATGTGCCGAGCGAGCGCCTCACCTGGTTGTTAGGGAGCGTGGAGAGGCATCTTCCCATAGAGAGTGTTTCCTTATCACACAGACTGCTGCAGGCGGAGCCGTCAATCATACCCCTCTTGTATTTATCACACTGAGACACACAAACACACACACACACATTAATAAGACTGATTGAAACAACAAGAGAAGGATAAATAGTAAGCAGACAAGTATTTTATCCTCAACAAAACGTTCCACAAATCAAAAAATGGAGCTGAAGCCCACCAAGAAGATAAATGGGGGATGAAAGACAACAGGAAGGAGGAGTTGTGAAGGACAAAAGAAGAAGGAGAAGACATTTGACTCACGATGGCCGTCTTGCACTCGTGCCCCCTGCAGAGCTCTGTGTAGGTGGAGTACTGTCCGTACAGCACCCAGCTCCCCACCAGCACCGCCAGCCAGCTCAGGAACAGGTACTTCACCCGCACAAAGGAGATGCGAGCCTGAGCCCAAGGGAGAGACAACAACGATGAACACCTTCAGATGATTTCGCATTCAAACATTGAAAGGAAAAAGTAGCATGTCCCACAGGTTCAACAAGAGCGGATTACTGGTTTAGGAGGTCTTTAGATGTCATTGATGAGATGGCAGGGTTGGTGGTTCGTGGTTTCTGGCTCAAGGGTGACTACAAGTAGACTGTTGACATTGGGATTACAATTTATTGAAATTCAATCAAAAGACCTTACCAAGTCTTTTGACCTTACCAGTTATTTTGATTGAATTTCATTAAGTTTGAATCCCAATGACAACAGTCTACTTGGAGGCCCCCTTGAGCCTGATACCACAAACCCTTCCTGCTCCTTAATGGCATACATCTAAAGACATCCTAAGTCTGCTAGTCGCTTTGGAATTTAATATTGAAATTCAATCAGAAGACCTGGTATGGTATTATGATTGAATTTAAGTAGACATTGGAATTCAATACGTTTTAATCCCAATGTCTAACTATACTATCCTGTCACACACACACACACACACAACTTGCATATCTATCCAAGCGCTGGATATGATCTATCTCCCCCCAGACATTTGTGGAGCAGGAGGTGATATCCTGTTGGAAGGTATTCACCTTCTTTATTTGTTCAAATGCAAATTACAGGCATTACAGGGTTGTCCACTTTGAAAGTCTGACAGGGAAATGATTCTTCCTTATCAACCCCTTAGTCGGTAGCTAATGGTAACCAAGTTACCTTGGTTACAAAGCATATGACCGATCACAACGTATGGAGTGTCTTAGGAAGAAAACGAAGGACAAAGCGTGGGGAACTGGTCGGTGCGTTGATTGAAGCCCCACTCAATAAATCCACAGAGGCAGTAGTTCTGGTTGGACGCTGGACCCTGGCCTCAGTGCCCCAGTGGAAATCATTTCATCAACCAGTCAAACCAATCAGCAACTGAAAGGCAGGCTCCTCCGCAGCCACGCAGCAAAGCTGAGACTGAGAGGGAGTGTCTCTCCCAAAGCCATCAGGAATATGATCACTGATCCCAAACGGACCCCCCACAAAGCGGCCACACACTCTTGTACACTCGTACGCACGCACAGACACTCGTATAGTGACGAAACAGGTATTTTATTACCTATTTTCAGATCCCTTCAGATCTATTGCAGCATCTTGTTGCTTTTCACTGTTTCTTATTTATATTATTAATACCTTTACTGTTTCAGAAACGCATAGCCATTGCCCATTTCATTTCACTGTAAATCCTGTATGTGTATGGACGATGTAGTTCTTGTATCTTGAATTAGATACAGAGGGGAAAGATGTCACGGGATTCCCAATCACATGTCCTGGACACTGGCTCCGTGTATGTTACTGTTGTCTCTTTTGTATAAGGCTTTTGAGTAAGGGGGTAAAAGCGGGGTACAAAACATTGTCCTGGCCTATGACAGTTAAACTCTCCAATCACAACCTATAATATGCTGTCTTGAGGTAAACGGTGATATTTGACAGCAAGCTATCAAACAACTCTTGCGCTGTGGCAGCAAAGCAGCCATCATGCCAACTAAGCTGATCCTGAGCAAAGTTATTCTGGATTCGATCACATGTATCAATCGGACCAATGCCTTGCACAGAGGGGACAATTACTTAGTGTTGTTCTATGCAGCGGGCATGACAACATGGGGTATTGCTATAATAACATTAGTGCTCAGATTCAAACCTAGATCAAGCTCAAGTATCCATAAATCCAAGACGAGAGCCAGCCAAAGCCACCCAACCCTCCAATAAGATCACACAACATGTTCAGCGCTGATGCCTGACCGCAGACAGGAACACGTGACAGTTGGTTGGTGTCCCTGTCAAGTAGGGTCTGATGACACACAGCCTACGTGTTGAGACAAGACACAAACATATCTAAAGATAGGTGTGGTGGCGTGAGGGAAACCTGGAAATCAGAGAGGAAAATGCTGGATATTCCGCCCTCACTCTACCCTGGGGTGAGCACTCAATACTTTTCCAACCAGTTTCCAAAACGACAAAAAGATTGATTGAAGAAACTTGGACTTAGCCAAAGCATGTGTGATTAAATGTAGGGTTGAACCCCCCCACCTCATGTCTGCTGCCTACCTGTTGGAAACCTTGAGGTACAGGCCTAGAGTCCTCACCTGCTCTACCTGCTGCTTAATGACCTGGATCACACTTCAGTGTCAGAAGCTTTAGACAAAACAATATGTCCTTGTGAGTTTTGAAGAGGTCTTTGCCAATGCTGCCGAAACACATTCCTGTAATAAACTTGTTTGATCAGTTCAATCGGAGCTCACACTGCTGCATCCGTGCAAACAAACGCACAACTAACTGCCGACAAAAAAAACACAGACTCGACTCATCATCACATTAGGAGAGAAAAATGACCTTTAACAAGAGCTGTTACTGTAATTGGTTGGTCCCCCCGGGCCAGAAAACCCCTTCTGGACCGCGTGTGTGTGTATTTGTTTACATGCGTGTATGTGTGTACGTGCCTATGTGTGTGGGTTTTATTTTGCTAATCCGTACTTGGATAACCAACCAGAGAAGAGTGGCCTGTTGCATCCCCTAGGTGAAGCCACAGACCCGCTGTCTGCGATAAGACCACTCTCCACTTTTATTCACTATACGCTTATCCCTTAACCACATTGACAATTTATAAAAACCCCTCTTGTTAAACTTCGATGATACACACGTGCTGCAAAGTGGTCAAGTCAGGGTTTGTTAGGCAAGGGCACAATCTATCTAAAAGGCATTTACTTAAAACCTAACTCACACCGTTATTACTCCTTTAACCAAAATATATCCAAATACATTTTGAGTGCAATTAAATCATTCTTTCTTTTTGTCCACACTTGCTAATCTATCTGGGCTACTAGATGTAAACGAGCTGCTGGCTGGGAGCCACCCCTGGCCAATGACTGTTGCCCTGCTCCACTTTGCATGTGGACCAGGGCATTATTTCCCCTGTGATGCAACTTCAGACTCAATTAGGGGCTCAAACCAAGAGTCCTTGGAGACTGACAGCCAAAGTGAGTGGGAGAAAACTAAGCTAATAAGGAGATGGCTGAGAAAATATGTACGACGTGACCTTTGATTACGTGACACTCAAAGGCTTTGGGGTTAACATGGATCGTGAGGTTTTTTAAAGCAACAATTCCCTGGTGTCTATTACTCATTACCTTTATTATCTGTTATCAGTATTGTTAAAACGCCCACCAAGTGGTAGCTATATTAACAAAGGCATCTGTTAACATATATATAAATAAATAAGCGGCATTCATACAACTTTTGATAATAACAAGTCGACCAGTGCAGTCAGGTGATCGAAGCAGTGTGTGCTACCGGAACGCAATGCTTCCTACTACAGCTACAGCTGTCACTCCGAATTGACACCATGACGCTACCGTTATCGTTGTCATAATAGTTTCACGCTGATACATTGGCTATGTTGAATGGTAGACAAAACAGCGATTACCTGAAAGTAGAAGGACTTTTTCACCCAGGCCCGTGGAAACAGACCCTTCGCCATCACAAAAATGGATCATCTCAATACGTGGACCTGGCTGCGGGAGACCATCCACAACACGCGCAGACCGCAACCTCACAATGCGGCTTCCTAATTCGCTCCGATGACGAAGTCTCTAAACCCCGTTTACGAAAAGAGACGGAGAAACCCAAACCCATTTCTGACTGGACTCTCCTACCAAGCGACTTGTCGCTTCTGATCTGTGAAACGGCGGAGGAATGACACTCTCTATGCACGGTTGGCTCTGTGTTGCAGCTGCCCCGATCCCCGAGCGGCGCATACCTCTCACCGAGCGGAGATTAACTGCGCAGGCGCAAGGCTTAAGGTGACCGACAGTCCGCTGCATACTCTATCTTTAACGCATGGTGTTGTTTATCATTCAAGGAGATTATTAAGAACAATGCATGTGTATTTTCAGTTGATATTGCATGTCTAACCATTGTTAGCATTATTTTTATTTATTGTAGGGGAAACACATTAATTGATGACGTTATAGTGCCGACAACGGCCATGATTTTGAATAGTTATATTGTCGCGGTCTTGATTACTCGCATTTCCCAGTAAATATGCAAACATGTGACGGGAGAGAGATTTGAGAATACGTTTATATTGTAAACGGTTAAATTGTGATCAATTCATCGATCTTTAATCTATTCGATAAATGTCGATAAATTAAGCCTGGAACTCAAATATATTAAATACAATGGAAAATACATTCTTCCAAATATTTGAATACATCACATACGCGAGCATTTCCAGCCTACTAAATGCCCTGCCTACTATTTCAAACGTGAAGAAAAAAAACTTTGCTTGGAAAAAATAAAAAAGGATCGGGTAGCGCGCTTCCCAGCATGCGCCGCGGCCATCAGCGGGAAACCAAAATGGCGAATGCACCAGAGGAAAATTATCTGTTTGTTATTTTCTGAAGAACAGTGCTGGGGTTGCGGATTGTGGCGTCTAATCTAGTGAGGTGAAATAAAAGAAAGCGGGGCTAAAATAAAAGAGCTCCAATCTATGAAGTTGTTCCATTGTTCGGGTGATACCGCCAGCGGAGGGGACCGAATGAGGTATTGTTTTCATTCGCTCCGTGTTTTCCTGTGGGGGGCTCCAGGGGCTGGCGTTCACTCACACAGTTGTGCTTTGTGTGTGGCTAATAAAATCGGGCGGCAAACCATTTGAACTAATTAATACCAGCCAATATCAAGTGTTTTACTTTATTCCAACACTTAAATGATTGAATCTACGGAGCCGTTTTTATTAGTCCCAATCCTGAGCCCCGTGTAGTTAGTCGGTGGGTGTTTGAACAAAGAGACCCTGTATCAGAGTTGCCAGATTTCTCGTACAATCTGGGAACGCTGGCCGCAGCGCGCTGCAGCCAGGGTTGCCAGATTGGGCGGGACATCTGGCCCAATCTGGCAAACTGCACAGTATGACTGGCCGTCATGCAGGAAATGCACTGCTACCTGCGCTGCCGACAGTCCACTATTTATTGCGTCGGCTTTTCCCTCCAGAATACTCAGGCACATTTTTATCGTGTTCAACTGTTGTTTATGTCATATTAAAAGTTTTGTCATATTGACCATAACACGCATGTCATTCTCTGAAAATAATACATTGTGGCGCAAGGCTGACACACTGTATTCCTGCAACCATTTTCTTCGCATGTGCTGTAACTAGCATGCATATGAAACATCGTGGCGATAATGTAACTTCGCATAACTGCATTTCTATTGTTAACTCATTGACCTAGTGGATTGCCTTTCATTGATTGCGAAATGTTATATCCCCTCCATTATATTGTCTGTGCCATTTCTAAAATTGCTAAAACAATTTCATAACAATGCATTACATAGGAAACGTTATGTTAATAACAAAAATAACAATAATAACAAAAATAATACACCTAACCCAAACAACAAACCCCCCCCCCAGAGACTCGGTGACTGTAGACCACTCGCCCGCCCAGCAGAGAGCCCACTCCCAGAGGCAGCAGCAAGCGGCCCCCCTGTCCCCTGCCAGCTTGTCTGGTGGAGAGGATTATGGAGAGGACAGCATGCTGGCTGACAGGTTCAAAGAGGGCCAGGACGTCCTGGCTCGCTGGTCCGACGGCTTATTTTACCTGGGCACAATCACCAAGGTAAGTCTGAGGGAGGCGCTATTTTCTGTATTTAAAAACAAATTAATGTAAGAATATATTTACTATACATATACTCTATACATCTGCAGCCTTAAAGTGCAATTGGCAGGTTTGCTCCCCCAGATAATTAAGGTGTGGGGAATGATGATTTAAAAAGAAGAACTGCAGCCTTTTAATACCCACAAACATGAGACTCCGGCAGCTTGGCAGTGTTACAACCAGCCTGAAGCCTTTTCCAAAACCAGCACAAAAATGTCATCCCTTATGATCGCCTTGGATTTATTGTACTTTCATTTATTTCCCAATAATGGACTTATATGTAGGAATGTATGTGGTGCGCATTTACTGTTCTGGTTCTGCCTGCCCAGGGACAACAATGTAAATATGCTGCTCGCTAACTCTAGTGCAATTAGTAATAATGAGAAAAAAGTGAGTTGTCCTGTATAAATAGGCCAAGATGTAAAGAATACAGTCATGTTGGGAAGGTATAAAGGTGCAAGTGCCCCAAAATACTTAAATTGACGCAGCGCTACTGTAATGTTTCTGATTGACAACCCCATCGCACTTTGTCAGTGTGCTTACCTGAGGTTTCCCTCTATGGTTTAATCGCTCAATGTGTTCTGTGGTTTATTACTTGCTGGCAGTAGAACACTAAGATTAATCCTTCATCAGATTTCTAGGAGCACACAATGTGAATTAATAAAAGACATGAACTTGCACATTGCACTTTAAATTTAACGAACATTGATTATGTTATAAACGTGAGTGACCTTTTCTCCCCCCCAGATAGACCGGGACAAGCAGCGATGCTTTGTAGTGTTTGAAGACCGGTCCAAGTCCTGGGTGCTCTGGACAAACATCCAGACAGGTAGGTTATACAGAGAAAGCTTGCGTGTGGCATGTCTATTTTGGACTTAATTTTTTGTGTTTTTAACCCTTATTATATTACATATATATATATATATTTTTTTTTTAATCTTCTGGCGGTAGTTTCTTTCTTGGCCTAGTCCGCTGTGGCTTAGCTTTCCTGATCGAGGACTGTGCTGTCCCAGTCCCTCTGCTATCTCTCTCCATTCAGCCCTGTACTATCACGGTCTCTATCCCTGACAGTTAACAGTCAGCGTGTGCGCTCTCAGTGCCGTAGTGAGCAGGCTCCCCTCTGGAGAGCAGCCCAGGAGAGGTATTCACAGCACTGGGAAACGCTTCAGCTACAGCTCACATGCAGTAATTAAAGCAAAGCCCCAGGCACACGATGTGGCCTCCTTTCCCTTGATTGGTTTCCTAACCTTTTTTTACATGTAGTAAGGGGTTGATTCTTAATCAACCTTTTTCGTCTAACACATTCCCCTATTGTCTCAGATGGGAGGACATAGAATCGTGACTAGTTTCAACATCCTCAAATAATCTGCCCCATTTCCCTAGTGTCCCTGATAAGAGTGTTAACTCGATTGTTCAGTTATTCAGTAACTTGATGAATGATCTTTAGAAACATCGAGGATATTGACACAACCCCTCACACCACAGTATTTCTTTCACTAAATAAATCACCTTGACAGTTAACTGCCAATATGGGTCAACTTTTATCCTTGCCAGTTTAACTATAATATCCATGCTGCTAAGGGCGTTGGTAGGGTACCAGGGTGATAGCAGTCTAATAAGTGGAGCTTTACAACAATACCGTGGTCTTCTGGGGTTCAACATGCTTTATCTCCTTCTACACCGTCCTTCACCTCTTTGTTTCAGGCTCACTCAACCAGACCCCTGCTGGTCCTGCTCTTTTACTGCGACCCCCAGTTGGGGGTCTTGGCAGTTTATTTTTTACATCACTTTTAGGTGTTTTTCTCGTCTCCAACTCTTTTGCTTAGCGATTTGTGATAGCATGCCTATTTTAGCAGTTACTGAGGTGGCCTGATTCTACTGTGCCAACTTGCGATGGAGTGATGGTGTTTGACACGATGCCCCTTGCTTCAGGAGATGAGGACGATGACGAGGACGATGATGAAGATGACATAGTGTGCTCCATATGCCAGAATGAAAGTTCAGAGGAGCCCAATGAAATCGTCATTTGCGATAAGTGTGGACAAGGTACTGTTGATTTTTCCACAATGCTTGACATATTGTATACTCCATCATTTAATAGCCAGGGTAATAATCCTAATCATGGCTGGGGCCTTACTCAACACCATGATTTTGTGCTAATGGATTGAATATTAATCAACTGAAGCTGACATAATGCATTGGAGGAGTTATTCAAATCATAAGTTAAATGAAATGGTATGCATTGGTGTATCACTCCATGGTGTAGGGTATGGAACATACATATGGTAGAAAACCACCGTAGCAGACAGGAAGGACTTCCAGGACACGGGTTAAGAATGAATAAACCGGGTTATGGTGGAGTTGGAGTGCATGTTCCAGACAGAGCAGGTGTTTCCACCACCTTCACACCCTACAGGTCTAACTCTATTTAAGCCCCAGTTGCGAGTGCCCCTAGCCATTACACACCTTTTCTAAATCTGCCCTGCTCTCTGCCTTGTTGACATCACAAGTGGGCATGTCCACCTACATCTATGATGGATAGGTAAGGCTTCCAGTTGCTAAAGACCGCTGGGTAGGCTAATATACTCTTATCCATTATACTTATGTGCAGACCCTTTCCCTTGCGATATCAGGCACAGTGCAGGTCAGATTCTGAAATAGCTGATTATGGGAAATCCCACTCACTTCTGGTGGTAAAACAGGGGCCTTTTCATGAATGTGTGTTGTTGCATGTAAACACTATTGAAACACCTAATGTTGAAACAGACATAGACCTATGTTGATATTAAATTGTCCGCTATGTTCAGGGTACCATCAACTCTGCCACTCCCCCATCATCGATGCCACAGTCATCGACTCGGACGACAAGTGGCTCTGCAGGGAGTGTGAGCTCTCTGCTACCCCCCAGGTACTCAATGGACATATTGCCATAAAATACTATTATTAATCTTAATTTTTTGTTCTGCACGTGGTAGGGCTGTCACTTTTTCCAAAAATGAAATTCGAACGAATTTCGAATGTCCATAATTAATTTGAATACATTCGAATACATTCGACCCCCCCCACCCCACCCATAGAACTATTAAAAAAAAATAATAATAGAAACACGACTGTTGTCGTGTTTCTTTTTATTCCTTGTGGAAATCACGTATACCTACTGAATTCATAACAGCACAGGATAAAAACACATCTTTGATAACACATTTGTAAACACAACAAGAGGAAGCTCCGACACACAAGTGCGGCTGTCTTTTACGCATTAACAATAACTGCTCGGAGCGCGATATGCGGAGCGCATGTCGTCCATGGCACACACAGCCTATATAAACGAACAATCTGTGAGGCCGACCTCCAACACGGCATGCTGCTCTTTTTATTCCTTACGGAAAGAAAATTACAAGTAGTCTCGCAGCTCTCCGTTACCGCTGCAGCTGCTTCTGTCAGCCGTGCTGTATAAGTCCCCAAACAGGCTGCCCATCGCGCCCAGCGCAGCAGCGGACTTTTCTCCCTGTCGTGTGCGATCAGTGTCGGTCTCCGTTTCAATGAGCTCGTGTGAGAGGCTTTCAGTCACGAGATGTTTCTGTGCAGGGTAAAGGTGGACTAACCGGGAGAAGCGGGGATCCAGGAGGGCCGCTTTATTGAGGAAAAGCCACTCGCCGCTCTCTTCTTTATAGCGCATTTTTACAGTTCGAATGGAGAATTACACTTCGAATTCAAACTTTTCACCCCACCTTCGAACGAATATTCGAACTTCGAATAAAAAGTGACAGCCCTAGCACGTGGTCACCTTTTTGTCTAACAATATCGCTATGTTTTGTTTATTTAAGTGTCCTTTGGTTCTGCATGAGGCACACACTATCACAGTATTTGTTTATTCTCAGCTTTGACAAAGTTTTAATTGCAAGGAGCCAATGGCTGGAGATTGGCTTGTTTGAAATTGTAGGTTCCATAGATGATTGGTCACAGCTGGCCCTCTTTATGACAGAGATGGGTGGGAAAATGGCTGTGTTATGACCCTCTACTCTAGTGGATAGACGGAGTAACATAAAGCCAACTCAAAACAGTAAAGAATCTTGGTTTCAGGAGTAAACAAAAGGTTTATTGTATCAAAAGAATATCAAGGCCAAAATAAGCTATACATCAGGTTTAGCCTGGGCCCAAATAATAAACAGACTTGCAAAATGTATTGTGTGTGTGTATATATATATATATATATATTGTACAACGAAAAACAAAGGGTATGCTTAGCTCCCTAACCTGCAAAAACAGGAGAGAATTGGGCACCAAATAAAAGGCCACCCAACACCCATCCCTACCAGCTTCCCATTGGCTGAGCCATGGGCAAGGTAGAAGCAAAACAAAGTGACCAATGGCCACAGTGCTAACAAACCGCACAAAACACAGCTTACAGGAAGGGACACAAATAGTGCTGGTATGGAACAATCATGAGCTTGATTGATCATTCCAGAGACCAGGTGGAACTGGTGAGGCCTTTAACTGGTGGCTGATGCCGCCTTCAAAACAGCTCGCCGGTTCGGAAGCTCTTGTGTGTCTTTACGTACATCTTCCCTTCTTCCGAAATAAGTGTTCAGGAAACGCCCCTCAGAAGTTTGTAGGCTGACATAAAACCGTAGAAACTGAATCAGTTATTAGAAATACTTGCGATGGTTGGGCGAGAATTGATCAGGTGATATTTGTAATTGTAAGCTATGATGTATCGTTATGCAAATGTTAGAATGGGTGTTAAGTTCGCCTCTTAGTGCTTGTTGCATGTTCACTTTAGTCTATCAATGAAATGGGCACACCCCATGGGGACGTGATCTCGGAGGACTCCGGAAGCTTAACTTCTGCACGAAACTCAGAGCGAAAACTCCTCAGAGCTTAAGGTCCGAACCTCCCGGAAACTCTGAGCGTATTGAACGCTCCCTCGTTGGCAAGCCTCCACCAATCAATCCATATTTGTAGTCCTGAAATGTAGGACGGGGAGAGAAAAAACAGAAAGGGGAAAAACCAAAACACCACACAAATGCATGGTAATTTAACGGGCTGCATGCCATAGTTGAACCCAACCCAATATAATAACCAATGTACTGGGATCAATCTCCAAACCTCCAGTACACACTACTTACAATGTGTGTGTATTTGTTTCAGAGGGGCAGTGCCCAGAAGAAGGGCTGCAGCACCAAAGCCCTGCAGCTGCCCCAGCAGGGCGAGTGGCAGCTGTACTTCCCCTACCACCTGGACGACCTGCTGTGGGACCAGGGCCACAAGACCAATGTCCAGCAGAGCTACTGCTACTGCGGAGCCCCTGGAGAGTGAGTGACCCCCCCGAGCCTAGCCATAGGCATCAGTGAGCAAGATGTCTAACCCTCTTACCTTCCCCTTACTTGTATGTGTTTGGTTGGATATGGTTCTTTGGATAAAACCATCTGCTCTATGATAAATTATGAATGAACGTCATGGCTTGTTCATGAGCCCTCATTGCAGGCACACTTGCCATTCTTGCTCTAATATGGATCTGATATTCATTTCCCATCCAAAAAGTATTCACATAATCATTCTACAATTGCAAGTTATTTGTGTACTATTATGGCTAATGGCTATTATGGTTTATGGATATTGAATACATGACCCGTTGGGTTGTTCATGCATTCCTATCACAGGCTGGGGATCGAACTCCACACCCTGGCAGTGTGGATGGCATGTTCTACCAGGCTGTCGGTGACCTTAACGTGCATGTGTAGCTCGAGGCCCTCCTTGTGTATTCACCGCCTCTCTTCCTGGCAGGTGGTACCTGAAGATGCTCCAGTGTAACCGCTGTCAGCAGTGGTTCCACGAGACGTGTCTGCAGTGCTTCCAGATGCCAATGCTCTCGGGAGACAGGTATGAATGTCGGCTTTGTGCACTTATGATAGAAGTAGCTCCTCTAACTCGAATAAGAATTGTGTATGCTGAGAGATGCACATTTAATAGTATTCTTATTTTGCATAGTGTATACGGTCCCTTTTGAAATAAACTGCTGTTTTCCTATTTTCAGGTTCTACCTGTTCATTTGCTCAGTTTGCAACTGTGGACCCGAGCACCTCCGGCGGCTTCCCCTGCGATGGTGAGCTACGCTGAGGCGTTTGTGTTGACTTGAATGTTGGAGCGGGCTGGCAATAGCCCACAGGACTCGAGCAGTCTTTGACGAAACGAAATGTCATACATTATGCATTTCTGAGTTCTACATTTGTTCCTCAGGGAGGATGTGGCCCACTTGAGTCTGTATAATCTCAGCATTATCCACAAGAAGAAGTACTTTGACTCGGAGATAGAGCTTATGACCTACATCAACGACAACTGGGACCTCCTACAGCTGGGCGAGGTGGGGGCGATGTTTTGACCCTTCCTGTCTTAACTACATTCTGCACGATCGATTCCTCATGTCCTCTGTGTTGTCCGTACAGCTCGCCAACACACTACGAACACAGCGCTACGAACACATCTTGGAAGCGCTGAACAAGAACAGCAGCAGGTATGTTTTGTTGACGAATCACTTTTGTTTGCATGGTGATATGTTTACAATACTGAATATGATCAAAACAAGTCTTTAATTAATTCAAATGATCTTATTTTGTCAACTGTAAGAAGCTGGGTAATAAAGCCCATATTATCTTGTTTTAGTAATTCCCACGTTTTCCCTTCGATTTCTTGCCCAGCTCCATTCTGACTAACCCAACCGCCTGCTCTCTTCACCCCTGCCCTGTCTCCGGGTTCCCCAGGTTCATGTCTGGGAAGGAGATCAAGAAGAAGAAGCACCTGTTTGGACTGCGAATCCGTTTCCCTCCGGCTCCGCCCAGCTCCGAGGAGCCCACCAACCGGGTCCCGGAGAGGGCCTCTCACGAGATCATCATCAAGGGGCGCAAGTCCTCCAAACCCCTCCTCAACACCAGGTACTGTTGGGTCTGTGGTGTGTCTCTAGTGTCACTCAAGAGGAATTGGGTTATATGCCCAGTGTCTGCTGCTGGCCTTGGGGCCTCCTTGAGCCAGGTGGCTACCGGAATGTAGCTTCAATGCGAGACGCTTCTGGATAAAAGCAGCTAAATGGAAATCTGCGATAGATTGGGCCAAATTTCAACGAGGTATCAGTTCTTACAAAAAATACTTTGGTTACTTACTCAGGCGTGATTAAAACATTATTATTATTATGATACATCAATACCTCATTATTACCTCTGGTATCATTGCTACAAATTAAATATATTATTATTTTTTATTATGAAGGTAGCGCTGTTAGGGTTTCTTTGTGAAGATGGTCATGGTGGGCTGTGGTCTGTTCTCATCAGCCAAGCCAGTTTAGAAACAAACCTTTTCAAAATTCTGCCAACTTTATTCAGGACTATTCCTTCTATATCCTGCTTCTTCCTGTTAGCCCTTTTACAGGCTCTCGTGGTAGATAGGTTTGGGCTAATAAAAAACCTACAAACAATCTATGTCAACAAGCTCCACTGTTTTGTTGCTAAGCGACCGTTCCATTACAGGAGTCCACTGCCATAAACGGGCGTCACCTACCAGGATGCATATAATCTCAACACTGTGCCTTCATGTTTTTGCATTAAATTACCATACAATTGCTGCTCAACATTTTTTAATGATTCAACAGAACAAAGAGATTTATTTTGTGTTTGGACCTCCAGCGCAGTGACCAATGGGACCGTGAAGAAGAGGAAGAGGAAGCAGGGCGCACAGTCCGCAGAGACCCTCGCTAAGCTACGCCATTCCACTGAGCTCCTCTCCCAGGTACGGGTGGGCGTGTCTGGGGGGGTGGGTCGTGTGTGTGAGGTGGCTAATCTCCTGGAGCCACACCAACTAGCTGGGAAGCCACAGAACCGTTTGGGATTTAGCACCACTGGGATGTCCTGGGTTAAAGTCAACCTGTGTCTCTGACCTTTTGTGCTCTATTTTTAGTCTAATGCACAAATATGGCTAGAAAGATTAGGAAACTACCGGCTGTGTGCATAACTCCCTATTGTAGGTCTGCGTATTTGCATAGTAAATGCACTCACTGTGTCACGTGACTTGCATCACAGGAGCTGAGGAAGCCTCAACTGATGGATTCTCATTCCATGGATCTTTTAACCTCAAGCAAGTGAGTACAGAGAATGAGTCTTGAGCCAGTACCGCTACCAGCGTGTCTTGCTATGGTCTGGCTGCTGATATTGATGTTGCGATTCAGCTACAGCAGGACTTAACCGGAGTCCCCTCCCTTTTCTCTTCACCAGGAGTGATCGTTCTCTGCCATCCGCTCAAACCTCAGACGTGGAATCGATCAGTGCCCTGAGCACCTCGGAAACTACCTCAACCAGCCTCTCAAGGCAGTCCAGGTCAGTCAGAAGACCAAAGTAAACAAAATAACAACCTCAGGTCGTAGTGCGACCCAAAAAATAGAGTCATGTTGTTTTAACAGAGCACAGCATATCAAAGGTCAATGGAACTACCGTATAAAACGCAACTTTATTTTCTTTGATGCAGAAATTCAAGGTTTTATTTTGCTTCTGCATTTGTCCTCCTACCAGCCTCTGTAGCTTAAAGAAGCAACACGCCATGGCCCCGATGATGCCCGTCACCCAGCCGCCCGTCAAGAGGAAACGAGGACGACCGCGGCGGGCCCTGCAGCCCCCGAACCCAGAGATCCTGCCCCCGGCGCGCCAGCCCACGGCCGCCACCACCACCACCACCCCCGCCACGGAGCCCTCCGGGCTCCAGCCGGGGCTGCCCTCCACAGACATAGTGCACGGCCTGGGCGCCCACGGCCAGATCTCCACCCTCAAGAGCTCCATCAGCAGCTACTTCGGAGCGGCCGGGCGTCTGGCCTGCGGGGAGAAGTACCGGGTGTTGGCGCGGCGCGTCACCCTCGACGGCAAGGTCCAGTACCTTGTGGAGTGGGAGGGTGTCACCGCCTCCTAGGCTCCGCCCCTACGCAGCCTCACCTGATCCATCGTTACCAGCGCCAACACCATAGGTTGTGTTCTCAAACACGACTCGCCTCAAAGCATCACATTTTCCCTTTTTTTAAATTCTTGTTTTGGTGGTGCTCCGACGGGAGAAAGGGGTCTGGCAGTAACGCTGACTGTAACACGCCCGTAGACGCGCATCATGGGGTGATCCGCGGAGATCAGGCTACGTGTCACAAAGCCTTGGTTTGCCAATGTCTCTGACGGTGAATCCCATTTTGTTTCTATACACTGAGTGCTCGTTGAATACCAGACAATAGCAACATTTAGCCAAATATCCTAACACTGCACTATGCCGGTCACTGAACCATTTACTCTCCCTGTGTGTATTCTGCATTATTTTTTCTAAAGCCGCCACAGCTGCTTTGATTTCATTTCTATTTCTTTTATCAAAGGTTCAATTCCAGGTTTGTTTGAAAGCAGAAATTGTTTGATGGTATTTCAGAAATGTAAAAACAAACTAAGGAAATTGTGGTTTAATCAACAAAATGTGTGATGCACGATTGTACCGGTTCTGACACCTATGTGCAGTAAGAAGTGATCAGTGCTTGAGAACATTTATTTCATACCAAATTTAAAAAAAGTAATGGGGGTTTATCACCAAAGTTCCCTTCTACAGACTCCTAGCAGTGAATAATTCCTTGGGCAGAACTAACACTGTTTGTCCATTGATTTGTGTTTAAAAGTGGTCCTTTTGGTGAATAATCAAGTTCATGTGGAATGTGAAACAGAATTGTTCTGTTGCTGCAAACCTGGTATTATTTTATATAAAGGTATACTATTAGTTTTTCTACTCCTGTGTTTTAATCTGGCTTTCTGTGATTTTTCTTCTTGGATTCAATTGCACATATCATTTTCCACTTGTCTATCATCTCGTTCATTCTGCTTTCATATACTCTGTTCATTCAAGGCAGTAATTCTAATTTAATTTTTTTATATATATATTTCAATTTTATTGCTGGGAAGAACTTTTGTCTCCCAATCCTTTTAGCATTAGTGTCATATTCTGAAGACTGGCATCTCTTAATAAAACAGTATTATTTCCATCTAAAGGTGTCACATCAATTTGCTCAAACTTTTTTTTCGTTGAATGTTCTTCCCAAAAAAAAAGGGCTTCACCTGTTTTATACCTGAAAGCATAAACATTGGCTTGGCTTTCATAGTTTGAGAAGTTAAAAAGTGATATTTTTCAAGTGTGGGATGGTCCGTTAATTTGAATACCTTCAATCATGGGTTTAAAGCTCGTGTTCTTCAGCCTCTCTTCAGAATATAATCGTTTTTATTGAATGTGTTCATCTGCCTTTGCATCCGTTTTATGGCACTGGCTTTTTTCTGTTAGACAGGTGTTTATTTTACCGCTCTGAAAAAGTTATTTTGTATTTTACGAATCATTCTCAACTCAGGATCGAAACGCTCACTTGAGCGTCTGTATTTTTGTATCAGGTGACAGGTTTATAGTTTTGATAACAGACACACATTGATTGGTCCCATTTGTCTATAATCAGTGCGTTTTATACAATGGAATGAAGTAGACTTGTTTGGTGATCTTTCGATACCCTGAACACTTTGGGGGATTTCATTGTGTTAGACATTATGACTGACTAAATGTACATGAAGTATTGCCTTTGACCCGCCACTGTGCACACAAAAGGGTTTGATGGCCAACGAAAACGTTTCTTCAACTACTTTGAGTCCAACTGCGTCGGTTTGTTACATGTAGTACTTTATTGGCGTACAAAGAGAAAATAAATTCAGATATTACAAACTGAGTTGTATTGAGTCTGGATGAAGCTTCTCATTCGCTGTGTTTGAAAGCGCTGTTCTCCCGGCTGCCGGCGGTCACGTCGCTGAGCCAATAATATTCCGAGCCGTTTTCTATGGACCAATCATATACTGAGCTGTTGTATATTGACCAATCCCGAAGTGCCTTGTTGGGAATCACAGGAAGAGTCGGTTGTGTGTACATGAAAACTTTACAGTTGCCAGTAGTGGTTGCGATGCACCATTATTTCGAAATGTTAAATGTTTAAGATTTTTTTTCAAAACAGAATTTTGTCGGTGCTCGTCATTACTCGATGTTGGTTACAAACCAATGCTTTTCTTTCAAACGTCCTCGATAGCTACCTGTGGATGCGGCGATGAGCTTTGTTTACATCGAGTGTGTGGAGGTCATGTCACGTTTTTAAACCTAATATACTTACTTATATACTTGTTTTACACCTCACTCGAACTGGCTTCTGTTGCAACGTTACTTGGGGACAAGTAACATTGTGGTTTTTAAGTTGGAGGTTGGATGGGGCTTTCTCGATGATGTAACAAAACTCATTGAAGATGTAATTCATTTAAGGACTCGACTCAGATTTACTGAGATCAGTCTGCAAAGTGTGGGAGAACAATCGAGGTTAGTAAATATGCCCTATTTGAATTATAACCTCAAGAATCCAGTGCTGGCTTCTGCCGCTGCCCCTTGTTCAGCCCCGTTTGGTTCTGTTTATATTCATCCGTCCTACTGATAATTTCTAGTGAGGAGGCTCACCCTTGTGTATGCTCGTCATCAGCACACCTTCATTTGTGTGCTTTAACTTTTACTACAGCCAATCAGAACGACATGCCAGGGATAGCTCTCTGCAGCATAGTCCATCCTTCGGATTTCCAGGTCGCTTGACCTTAGAAGATTTACAGAGACCACCAGATTCCCAACGGCGCCAGTCCAGCTGCAGCGGGCGGGAGAGGCCGAACGGTGTGACAGCGGGTCGGTGTGCTGCTGGAAGTCGCCCCCCATCGCCAAAAGCTCAGGTTGGAGTAGCCTATGTCTCACTGCCTTCGAAGTCTGAGGTTCCGTTAATTTGAAGAACATTTGACCCATTAGCTTCCTTCCGTGATATGCAGTGATATAATTAATTTATAATTGTCACATGGATACATTTCGAAAGGACAAGCCGCTTAATTAAAATCGGCAACAAAAAAGTGTGACAGTATATCAGAGGAATTACAAATTGCCTGTTAACTGGAGACCTGCTTTGTCGAGCAGTCACAAGATGTTCTCAATGAGTGTCTGCATCAGTGTTTGTATGAAACGGGCCAGTCACAATTTTCACTGCCTTCCATGACCCCAATGTTTTTGAAGAGCTCTCGACACGCTATGCTGATGATAGTGTGTGTGTGTGTGTGTGTGTGTGTGTGTGTGTGTGTGTGTGTTATTCTTCATGAAGCCCCTGAAGGGACCACAGTGGTGAGAAAAGGATAGTGTTTGAATACATTTTTACTGCTAATCTACATCTTGTGTTTATTTTTTATGAAGTTGAATCAACGGACAGAAAATGTGATGCACTCATGCAGCATGCTTTTCAGGTTGTATTCGAGAAATGTGCTATGCATGTATGGTTTCATATATAATTCCACTTATCAGGAGTGAAATGTCGTCTTCAAAGAAGAGTAGGTGCATAAGAATGTGTGATGTAGGTGACCCTTTTATCCAAAGCGACTTACTATGAATGTAATTCATTAAGTATCTAACTAAGACTTCCCTGCAGGTAGACTGTGAAAATCGGGAATTGAACCACCAACGTTTTGGCTGGGAGTCTAACATGCAGGCCGCTTCACCATCCTTCCTTGTATCACTCATCCTTATGTCTCTCTCCTCAGGGGTCCTGTGGCCCCCCAGCCCACCAGCAGTCAGCCCCGGTCAGGGCCGCGGGGCAGATGGAGGCGACCCCCTTCCGGAAGAAGCTGGGCTGTGTGCGACAGGAGAATGCCTGTCTGTCCGTCCAACTCATGCCTGACCCGGAGTCGTCTCAGTATGAGCTGTCCTCCTCAAGGTCCAAGGTGAAGCCTTTGTAACTAGCTGGTTTAAACCTCCTGTGGGATGGTTATGTTGGCCAGCTGATTTGTACCGACTGTGTGCCATTGTAAGCCATCAGTGTGTTGTGCATCCATTCGGTAAAATTGTAATCGGACCTTGACTTCAATGTTTATGTACACATTAGCCATTATTTGCTGATTCATTTCTCTAGGTTTTCTATCTGACTTTGAAATAGCAGGCAGAACTTAAAAAATGTCATTTGAATGATTCCAGTTCTCAATCAAATATCTTAACAAGCCAACGCAGGTGTTGGATCGTGACTATGTGTTTATCCCTCACCCAGATGGGGTCCAGTGTGGGGGTTAAGAGCCGTAATGTGTCCGCGTTGACCGAGCAGATCCTCAGCCTGGAGGCGGAGCTGGACGCCCAGGCCGTGGAACTAAGGTAATCGACAGCGTTCTTTCCATTAGCACTTTTGGCCGTGCCGAGTTGAAACGTGCCGCTGACTAGTGTCCCACTAACAGTTTTAATGCGCAGAGAAATGCCGGGCCGCCCCCAACATGGACCATCTCAGGTCGGGCCATAGCGAGCACCCCCCCCCCCCCCCCCCCGCCAACAAGCGGGGCTGCTCTTTGAAGCGAGAATCTGTCATGTTGACAAAGGAATATTATCCTAAAAGAATACACTAAACTGTATCCTCTTGTGTATGAGACGCATCACCTTGCACGAAGAGTATGGCTACAGTTCTCAGCAGCTTGATTCTTTATGATTTGTTCGTTCCTAGAACTATATAAGTCTAATGAAAAGGGGTAATAAAGGTTTGGACAGAAGCGCACCGCGGACCAATGACAGCTTCACGATATTCTCTTGCAAAACAAAATAGCCCATTGAAATGGATTTCTTTCAGGCCAGTCTTGGTGAAAAGACTGGACCTTCCTGAGCAGTTTCCCAGCACTCAAATCATGTGTGAAACATTGTCAATGTGTAAAGGAGACTCGTCTGAAATAAATGGGCTCTCAACGAGCTGAATGGAGATGAGGATGCGAGTCCAACCCTGGCCGTGGTCTGATGAGTGTCCCGCCCGGCCTGTGTTGTCCTCTGCAGGGCTGCTGAGCTGAGGGCGGAGCAGGCGGAGGAGGCCTCGGCCCACAGCAACCTCCTGGGGAACCAGCTGTCTCTGGAGCTGGAGGACCTGAAGCTGGAGCTGGACTCCAGGGCCGCAGTGGGGAAGCGGTGCGAGCCCTCCATTCCTCTCTCCCTCTGTTGTTGACGCGACATCAAACAGATGCATGCACACACAGGCACCCATCGTAAAGGAGAACTGTGATCTTAAGCTCGGTGGTTTTAGTTAGCAGGTTACTGCTAGTCCTGCCCTTACTCCGTTCTCAAATCCTCCCTCACTTTTCCATCGTTCACTGCTCAATAGTCTCTCAGCTCTCACGAGACAGGGCTAGACTTCTCCTTGGCCAGACTTGGTTAGAGCAAAGCTTGTCAGACAAAGTCATACTTGTTTTGCAGATTTAGGCTGCAGTATTCTTGCTCAATAATGGACCAATTAAAAAAACAAAAACAAAATGATCCCAAAGTTATCCGGTAATGTGGTGAAGGTTTTCAATGGAATTATTTGCATCTTTTATTATGTAACACATTTGGTCGGTTTCCTGGAGCTTAATGCCAGTAAAACACATCAATAACTCGATTCTTATATAATGTACATCTGATGAACACCTTAAACATTGTGGTATGTCAGCTTATGTTATGTTATGTTATCATGTGAGAGGTGAACACATTTAGAAATGGGTTCAATATTGAGTTTCGTTCCCATTTAAGTAAGTGTAATGCAATAAGTTTCTAGCCGATAAGCGGAGATTTAAATGTGCTGCTTGGTTCAAATTGAATCCCAACATGTATAATATTCTCACATTATACACTGGTCATATGAACCCCAACATGTATAATATTCTCACATTATACACTGTACATGTATCCTGCTTTCAGGGCAGAGCAACAGAGGAACCAAGCGCTGCACAATGCTGAGAAGCTGAAGGAGGCGTACAAAGAGTACAAGGAGACCATATCCCTCAAACTCAAGAAGGTGACCTCAAACATCTTCCAAAGTCTTTGGATCGGCAAAGGATTATCGCATTAACTCATTGTGTTGTTTTTTTTATGTTCAATTAAATTTTAAATCTCTAATTTGTTGTCGTGCTTGGTGCTTGGCAGGTGCTGGAGAGTGAGAGCCGGGTCAAGGAGAGCCTGGTGGTCTGCGACAGGGAGAAGGTAGACCTGGAGGTGAAGTGCTCTGTGCTGGAGAAGGAGCGGGCCGAGCAGAGCCAGACGATCAGGTAGAGACCGTCCACTGAACCCTTTACGCCATGACACTGTCATATTCACATATCAAATATAATAATCCTTATATGGTCTGGTATGATGAGCTGCACATATACTTGTACGGAATATTTTAACAAATGAAGCGCAATTATGGTAAACAACAACTATTGTATTTCATTGGATCCCACTCTCTCGTCTCTCCCCCCCCCCCCCCTCCCCCCCCTCCCCCAGCCAGCTGAGGGGGGAGGTGCAGCAGGCCCGGGCCCTGTCCTCGGAGCGCTCCGGCCTCCAGGCCCTGCTGGACCAGGCCGGCCGTCGGACCTCCCAGCTGGAGAGGGAGCTGGGGGAGAGGGAGAGGCAGCTGGGGGAGCGGGCGGCGCAGGCCAGCGAGAGGCCCCGCCTCCTGCGGGAGCTGGAGGAGGCGCGGGGCGCGCGCCACGCCCTGGAGCAGAGGCTGGCCCAGGGCGTGCAGGACGCCCAGCAGAGCCAGGCAGAGCTGGCGGGCCTGGAGGCCATCCTGGCCCTGCTGCATCTCCGAGAGGTGGGTGGGGGGGCTGGATCCTGCTGATTTATTTCTTAACATGAATGCAGTGTTCTGCTGTCTTGCACTGAAACCAATTGAACTGAATTTCCCTGAAGCCTTTCTAGAAATTCCCGTCTGGGATTAATAAATAAGTGCCTGCTATGTTTTAACCCTACGGCTTAATGTTTGTTGCTGCAGGGACCAGAGGGGCCTCTGTGTGTCAGGCCTTGTCTGATGCCCCAGGTGGACTACTCGCTCCATGCACAGCTGCTGAACCCAAAGCCAGGTAGCGGCCAAACACACTCGGCTTCAGGTTTAACAGTCATGATCGAATTTGGTAACAATGTTGGTTTTTTTTCTTATATATTTCAGATTTCATGTAGAAGAGACCAATTTAAAGGTGCTTTTCGATACATGTTCGGCCTCAATATTTTGAACTTTTGAAGTGTTAGTTGAAACTATATACACCATAAAGGTTCTATAAATGGGGCTCTCATAACCACATTACCCTTTCAGTCTGTAAAGTCTATATTCCTCCCACAACCTTTTTTTAAGTATGGCCCGTCTTAATCCCACTTTGAGTACCATAAACCCGGCCCCATCACCCACACGTTGACCCACCACCCCCCCCCTCCACCCCAGGCGAGCGCTACCAGACGCTGCTGCCCGTGCTGCGGACCCTGGAGGGAGAGCGGCTGCGTCAGAGCGGCCTGGTGCAGCGGCTGCAGGAGCGTCTGAGCCGGGCCCAGGAGGAGGTGTCCTCCCTGCAGGCCTCCATGGCCCAGAGAGCCTCCCACTACCAGGGCCTCCACACTCAGCTGCTGGAGAAGACCGGGCGCGCCACCGACACTGAGAAAGAGGTGAGGGGGGGAGGAGGAGGACACCGTGTGGGGACGTAGCCGCCTGAATGCAGGATACTGCCTAGGGGAGATACAGCAAGTGTACGATTAATATATACTGTGTGTGTGTGTGTGTGTGTGTGTGTGTGTGTGTGTGTGTGTGTGTGTGTGTGTGTGTGTGTGTGTGTGTGTGTGTGTGTGTGTGTGTGTGTGTGTGTGTGTGTGTGTGTGTGTGTGTGTGTAAATATATTTAAGCAATCGATCACGCCGCGTCGGGGCCGGACAACGCCCCTTAACAGTGGTATAATGAGCACATACCACTGACTGAAGTGATCTATTGCTTTTATACAACGGTTACTATTATGGCAAAACGAAAGTAGACACACTACATTTAAAAAGAAACCAAGAAAGTCAAAGTAGCCGTTTTATTAAAGAATACAAAAAAGTAGTCCTTCCTGCCTGCCTTCCAAATGCACGACGGTCGCTATGCAACACACTTTAGCGTCCCTCCGAGAGAAGGCTCGGCTAGAGTGGTTCGCCGGCAATTTATCCTATGGAGCAGTCCACTCACCGCGTGCCTAAGCTTTCGTTAGTCTCTCCATCGCCTTGCTCACTCCCGGAGTAACAACATTTACACCCTCTCCATCATTCAACATATTTTTTACTTTGTAACTGTTTCTACTTCCAGGCGCAGAGTGATATGCAAACTTTCACAAAATGATTGGGCGTCATAGCAGTTATGTATACGCTCATTATACAACAGTTAGGAACCAATCAGATCGCTGGATTCAACCCGTTGTATAAATATATATATATATGCCTACATACATACATACATAGTGTACATACAATACCGTTCAAAGGTTTGCGGTCACACAGACAATTTCATGTTTTCCATTAAAACTCACACTTTTAATCAACAGTTTTCAGCTGTGCTAACATGATTGCAAAAGGGTTTTCTCATCATCAATTAGCTTTTTAACACGATTAGCCAAACCATGTACCTTTAGAACACAGGAGGGATGTCTGCTGGAAATGGGCCTCTCTATACCTATGTAGATATTCCATAAAAAATCGTACGATTCCTGCTAGAATATTAATTGAACACATTCACCAACACACACACCATCAATGTCTAGACTGTATTTCTGATTAATTTAATTTCTTCTTCATTGAAAAAAACAGTGCTCATCTTTAAAAAATAACGACATTTCTAAGTGACCCCAAACGGTAGTATATTTTATTTAAGACAATTCGATCGGCTGAATCCCTCCCTATCTAAATCTAAAAGAGCCACCACATCCAAAACCCTATAAACTGACTGACTGCCATATTGTTGATGTGAGCTCTCCTTAGCTCTAACAACTGCTGTGTTCAACCTGTAGCTGGCAGCCGCTTTAAGTCTCGAGTCTCATCCTCAGCTCAAGAGGAAGGGCGCACGTATAAAGGGGCTGGAGAAACAGCTGCAGGAGAAAACATCTGCTTACAGCCAGGCCGCCCTGAGGAACACAGAGCTGGAGCAGCAGCTCCAGGTAACTCACTCACTCACTCACTTACTCACTCACTACTGTGCCCGTGACTCCTGATAGTGGGATGATAGCATACAAGTATCATACGTACATGCTCTGATGAATGCCTGATTTGTGGATATTACTAATTTGTTTTACATTTGTGATGGATTGTTATTCTAGACCTACTGGGGTCCATGGAGAACACATAAGACATAAACAACATCACAGATTTAAATAGATATCTATTGAACCGTTCTTTCATTTATTATCAGGGTGAGCGGTTCCCCTTTCCGGTCCGGTACTCAACCCCCTCCTTGTGTTGTTGGTTCTGGTCCCTCAGGAGAAGAGCAGCAGCCTGCAGCACTGCCAGTCCACCCTGTCCAAGAGGCAGAGAGAGCACCAGCAGGCCCTAGACCTCTGTCAGCAGCAGCAGAGCACGCAGAGCCAGCAGCTCCAGCTCCAGATAGAAGGGGTAATCCCAGAGGACACCCGCCCCCCAGCCGCCCACCTGCTCATTGAATGCCATGCCTCTGATTTAACCGGACACTGCTTTGGATAAGGGCATCCTCTGCCAAACAGCTCAATATATAATTTTTTTTTCCAGCTGGTTATTTGTTATAATTGATCTAACGTTTAAAACCCGGTATTACGCGATTTCTTGCTCATGCTCACGAAAATGTATCGGTTGAATCGTGTCCCAGAGCAGGTTTCTCAGATTTATTTTTTGTGTGCAACACATTTTTTAAAGAAATGCATTTCAATCGGGAGATTTCTTTTGACTTTAGAAGGGGAGGTGGCGCAGTACACCTTCTAGTTCTAGATGCGTATAGTCGAATAGTTAAACAAAATCTCCAAATGTCGTTTCGAAATGCATGGGTTTGCAAATTGTACTGTGTAGCGCAGACAAATTGTTCTGTGTAGCTCGGGGACACGATTCAATAGATTGATTTTCCGTGAGCATGAGCATGAAATCGACTGATTGAGCGGGTTGAGCGTTGAGCACTCCGACGCGGGGACTGACGGTGAATAAAGAGTGGATGTGGTCAGCCCTCGCTGCCCTCCGGACTAACGGCCTGTCCTCCTCGGTCCCCCGGGGGCCCAGCTGCAGCGGTCGGTCGAGGAGGCGCGTCGTGGACAGCTGACGCTGCAACAGGAGCTGTCCTCAGCCCAGGAGGAGCGGGAGCAGGCCCAGAGAGGAGCTGCGCTGCTGCAGGCCTCCCTGGAGGACCTGGCTCAGGTCTGTACCGGCTAACCCACTCCCATTAACTCCCATTCATTCCCACTCCCGTCTGCTCTCCCATTAGCTCCCTCACCCATTCGTTATCCAGTGTCACCGCGTGAGTGTGTACCCGTAATGATTTGTGTTTCTTTTGTTCTACTCCTGAAGCAGTTACCATGTGTGTACTGTACTCGTAATGATTTGTGTTTTTCTTTACTCCTGCAGCAGAGGGAAAGTGCGTTCGAGCACAGTGAAGAGGCCCTGCGGTGTTTTGAAGAGGAGGCGAAGGAGTCTGCCAGCAAGGTAGGTAGCAACAGCTGGTTACCTGTAGCAGGTAGACCAATAGGAGAGACGGGGGAGGAGGGTGATGAGGATGATGATGTGATGGTGATGGTGGGGATCATGCATGGGGCAAACACATTGTACATGGAGTAGTCTGGCTGAGCGGAAATGGACAGCGTCTATAGTGCTAGCGTCGGATTCAACCGCTACTCCTCCCCTTCCTGTTGCTGGCTTTCCCGTATTGTCTTGTTTTTCTTGTGTTGTTTGTGCCGCGCTGTTTTGCCCAAAGCATTCTTTCACAAAGAGCACTTTGTTACTATTGTTGTGATTCATGCATGCAATCATTCGTATTAATTATCTTCTAAATGATGCTTGAAATAACGTTATTTCAAGTTGTGTCAAATTCAACAGCAAGGGTCATAATCAATGATGGAAAGGGACTGACTTAGATTTATGTCAGAAGTGTGACACACTACATAAGAGTGTCCTCACCCTGTGTCCCCTCCCCCCCACCAGATCTCCAGCCTGCAGCAGGAGCTCCGTGGCGCCAGGCTGGTGTGTGAGACCTCCACACAGCAGACCCTGCAGCTCCAGCGGTCCCTGCAGCAGCAGCAGGCCATGCTGACGGAGAGCTCCGCCCGCGTCGCTGAGCTGGAGGACAGCCAGAGCCTGCTCCAGACACAGGTGGGTGGGTGCAGGGGCAGAAGCCTCCACCTCCTGTCGGGGAGATAGGTGGGGGGACAGTGTTCCCACGTTGGGACAGATTTCCCGGCCAATGTGGCAACCCTGGCTACAGTGCGGTTCATCGTAGCAGTTCACAGTACCTGGTTGCAGTGGGAATGGGCCGGGAGTCCTGGCCCAATCTGGCAACCCTGGTGGGGGAGGGGGGGTGAAAGGTTGACAGAGGCCAGAATAACGTTCTGCCACCTACATTTTATACATCTTAACTGAAAGGACCATACCCACTTCATTTTTAGTAACATTTGCGTTCCTACTATTATATGCATACGTGTATATATTGAGGTTATGCTTTACTGGCTGTCGCCCTACCATAATGCTGCCATTTGTTTTGAAGGAAATCTAGACTCTAGGGGTCGGCTTGGCTCAGGAGGTAGCGCAGGTTGACTGGAAGGTTGCTAGTTCGATCCCCGATAGTGTCAAGGTGTCCTTCAGCAAGACACCTCACACAAACTGCTTCTGACGAGTTGACTGCTGTCTTGCATTGTTGACTCCCCCATATCTGTGTGAATGTCTGTGAACTGTTTTGTAAGTCGCTTTGGATAAAAGCCTCTTCTAAATGCCCTAAATGTAGACTTAAATATTGCCGGGTATCGGTTATCCAGCAAACTGTGTCTGTGTATGTTTATAACAGAATGTAAAATATAAACAGAGGGCTGTTTAGTCGATCCTAATCACCACAGGCCCCACATGTTGGTCTCGGTGTTATGATAATGCTAATTCAAAGTGACCCATTACAAGCTCTCTTTATAGCTAAGACGCCCCCCCCCCCCCCCCCCCCCCAAGGCTAAGACATGAAAGTCTGAACAGCGCATTCTCTGCAATAATTGGGAAATGTTACATACGATATATCTAATATATAGCTTTATGTTTACAATAGTATATATTCGTATCATTGTCATACTTCACTGTTTCCACTCACTCACCACCACACAAGGGAAAGGTTTTAATTCACACAATACTCACAGACTGACCTAGCCTGGTCCTACCAGACTCTCGTACTTCATTTCATTTGCATAGAGAGTCTGGACCTACCCAATTCACAAACGTCGACTCACTTGAAGGCGGGTGTCTGTTGAAGTTTAAAGCTATTGGATCTGCCCAGTGCCACTCTCGACCTGCCATAACCAATCGCTAACATTTGGCCGGGAATCACGTTGCGTGCGGGCTGTAAACAAACCAAACACCGTGCGCGAAGATGTCCGACCACGAGAGCTGACTTTAACGTCATCGTTCTCAGCCACTCCCTCTGTTCGCTGATTGGACGCAGAAAATTTGAAAGGAGAAAACCCACTAACATACCGCAGACCCAGACCTAGTACTGAAGGGAAATCAAAATTGAGCGGAAGTACTTAGGCGGGCGGAGCCAGGCTAAGACCGCCCCCCCGAGGACCTCTGTTTCACACTCGTTTGTAGTGTTCATAGTATCAAGTCATCCCTTTGTGTGAACTCACTCACATAACCGGGGCATTGAGTGACCTCTTGCAGGCCAGCGCTACAGCTTGGGTACAAACCAAAGGACAAATCTGAGCGTGTGAATCCAGCTGTTGACTGGAGGCTGATTTCTGCTTGAAGGGATCCTTCACCCACACCCCATTCCCACTGAAGGCTCTTTAGTGTTGTTTGTTCTTATATAGTCTTATTATATAGCATTAAGTTGATCATCATCAGAGTTGTGGAGGGTTTTGACTGATGGTTGGCCCCCCGTCCCCCCCCCAGGTGTCGGGTCTGGAGAAGGAGCTGGAGCGGGCGCGGGCCGCCCTGGAGGAGGAGGCCCGGAGCAGGGAGAGCGAGGCGCAGGACGGCCGGAGGGAGGTGCAGGAGGCCACCCAGCAGGCAGCGCAGCTCTCAGAGACCGTCAGGTGAGGCCCTGGGTGGGGCCCTCAGTGGGTGGGGCCCTCAGTGGGTGGGGCCCTCCCTGGGTGGGGCCCTCCCTGGGTGGGGTCCTCAGTGGGTGGGGGGTGGGGCCCTCCCTGGGTGGGGCCCTCTGTGGGTGAGGGCCCTCTGTGGGTGAGGGCCCTCTGTGGGTGAGGGCCCTCAGTGGGTGAGGGCCCTCAGTGGGTGGGGGGTGTGGCCCTCCCTGGGTAGGGCCCTCAGTGGGTGGGGCCCTCAGTGGGTGGGGCCCTCAGTGGGTGAGGCCCTCAGTGGGTGAGGCCCTCAGTGGGTGAGGCCCTCAGTGGGCGAGGCCCTCAGTGGGCGAGGCCCTCAGTGGGTGAGGACGTGGTTCAGCCGCCCGACCGTGGGGACATAGTAAGGGAGACGTCTGAATCAGCCGTCATGAAAGGGGTTTGGAAAGTCAACGGAGAGTCCCGTTGACTCCGTAGAGTTGAAAGCCTTATTCACGTCCAAACACTGATATGGTGATGCAGAAATTATTCGATACAAAATAAATAGAATTGAGCTAATTATGATCATGTGTGCTGCTGTAAGGCAATCAAACCTAAGCTGTTGTCTGCAGCTGACCTATGTGCTTGTGTCAGTGTATTTGGATCTGGTTCTGAGGAGTCACCAGAGCTAGACCATGGTCCTCACCAACGCCCTGCACTGAACAGGGACGTGTAGAGGCTTTGCTCTGGGGCCCCACCCTAGTCATCCACGGTGTGGACCAACGGACGGCATTTGATCGCAGTTTTCTTCCGAAATGTTCCACCATTAACAAGTTACGGTCATCTCAACCTCAGCCTGTTTCTAAAAACTGGATCTTTTTTGGTTGATCCAGAGACGGTTGTGCCAAGTGTGGGGCTCATCTGACCCAAACCACCGAGGGGAAATACCCCTGGGACCCTGCAGGGCGCAGGGTCTTGTGACTCTTGTGCAATGTTACACTGTCTTACACACACATAGGCGTGTGTGTGTGTGTGTGTGTGTGTGTGTGTGTGTGTGTGTGTGTGTGTGTGTGTGTGTGTGTGTGTGTGTGTGTGTGTGTGTGTGTGTGTGTGTGTGTGTGTGTGTGTGTGTGTGTGTGTGTGTGTGCGTTTCTCTCTATATATTGAAGCCTCTCCTCGGTCACAGACTCAGGACCGACCGGACGTTCGGCACGCAGAGTCACCCGTTCATACTCTCTCTGTGGAGCCAGGGTCCTTTTGGATTCATCCACGCGGAGGCCTTGTCCGAATAGGCCATAACGTTTATCGGTTTTATTTTGGGCCGGAGGTTTTGATTGGGTGAGGAGCCGGGGGGTCGGAGACCACCATGGGAGCTGTCCTCACAGTAAGGTGGGGATGGAGCGAGGCCGTTGGCTGTGTACGTGCGTCCTTAGCCCCTCGTGTTTTCGTATGCTTTACTGCCTCTCGTCGGCATGCGTTTGTCTGTCATGGTAGGCATCGTCAAGGCCATAGCCGGTCATTCACACACACAGACACGCGCACAGAAACATCCCCGCTTCCCACAACACGACACACACACTGTTCAACAGCCCTGGGGTCAGCTTTTGAGGAGAGTTTCTGTCCTTTTCCGTCTTCGCCGAATGTCTTTTTTGACGTTTGCAACTTTGTTAAAAACTAGAAAAGGTCCCTGCAGAGAGTTCCATTTTTAAACGAATGGTTCTGTTTGTCTCTCTCTCTGACCTGTCGTCCCGGCAGCAACCTGACGGCGGAGATGTCCAAGGTGCAGGGCCAGCTGTGCTCCGTGGAGGCGGAGGTCCAGCGGCTGCGGCGGGAGGCGCACGCCAGCAGCTCCCACGCCAGCGGGCTGGAGCAGAGGCTGCAGAGCGCCCAGGGCCTGCTGCGGACACAGACCCAGCTGGGTACGGCCTCAGCGAAAACCCTGTGAAAAGGAATTCTCAGTTTTCTACTTTTGTGTTTTCAGTTGAAGTGAAAGTGGTTCTTCTGCCTCCTCCTTGGCCTCCTCCTCCTCCTCCACTCCCCCTTACCCCCTTTCTCTCCTCCTCTCCCTCCGTCCTCTCTCTGCTCCTCTTCCTCTCCTCCTCTTCCTCTCTCTCCTCCCCTCCTCTTCCTCTCCCTTCCTCTCCTCCTCTTCCTCCCCTCATTCTCTCTTTGCTCTCCTCCTTTTCCTCTCTTCCTCCTCCTCTTCCTCTCCTCTTCCTCTCTTTCCTCCTCTTCCTCTCTCCCCTCCTCCTCTTCCTCTCATCCTCTTCCTCTCTCCCCTCCTCTCCTCTTCCTCTCCCTCTCTCTCCTCCCCTCCTCCTCTTCCTCTCTCTCCTCCCCTCCTCCTCTTCCTCTCTCTCCTCCTCTTCCTCTCTTTCCTCTCCTCTTCTGCTCCTCATCCCCTCCTCCTCTTCCTCTCTCTCCCCTCCTCTCTCTCTCCTCCTCCTCCTCTCTCTCCCCTCCTCCCCCTCCAGCGGAGGAGCTGGAGGAGAAGCTGCGTAGCGGCGAGGAGGAGCGGAGGAGCTCGGTGCAGCGGGTGGGGGAGCTGGAGGGCCAGCTGCAGGCGGTGCACGGGGAGCTGGGGGCCACGCTGGAGCGCCTGCAGGAGCTGCAGGACGTCCTGCAGAGGACCCAGGGCGCGGCCGAGGAGCGGCAGGCCTCCCTGGAGCGGCTGGGCCTGGAGCTGAGGTGAGGGCCACGGGGACACTGCAGCCGGGGTTCACCTGAGGACATTTTCTACCGCTTCATGTCACCCAGGGGTGCACACTGTTCAGCAGCTCTCTCACCGACCGGTTTAACCCTCGCTTCACATTGGGTGCCGTCTGCCAAATACCCATTGACTCCTCTTTATAGTCAACACATCACCTACAACACCATCGCTGATTGTAAACCGACACACACTTCATTCTGACACTATTGTTAATATATAAAGTTAGCAGATATTCATGTCTAAGGCCTGAGGGCCAAGCATTACTGGGCCCTGGCTTCAAAGTGTTTGAGATGATGGTCATATAGGACCTTCGATGGACGCTTTCATCCAAAGGTTCACAGAACTGCCAGAGTTGCAGCAATGGGATTCGAACCCCCTCGACCCTGGCTTTGTTAATGCCATGCTCACCGTCTGCTTTACTGCACTACGAGACAGCCTGTACATACAGGCTGCTGTTTCTCAATGTGTCCTCTACACGCATGTACGAAGGCATACAGAAGCACTGAGCCTGGGCTTTAACGCCCAGCAGCTCCGGCCCTGCGTCTGAGAGGGACAGCGTGAAGCTAGTCCGGTCGGAGCGGGCTGTATCCTGGCCAGAATGATGAACAACCACCACCATTTTACTTCATGCTTATGTCAGATTATAACATGCATGTTATAATTGGACAAATCAATCTGTGATAAATCTTTGAGCCCATGAGATTTTTTTTACTAGGATTTCATCTCTGGCATGGAATGGAATGTGGTGCGAGTATAGACTTGTTTGTAAATCTGCAAACGTGGTGTTATTCTGTTATTATCTAGCTCCAGGGCCTTCCTGTGTGTATTGATGTCCGCATCTGCAAATGCCACAAATAAGCTTCTGCAAGTCATATGTGTTTAATATTGAATTATAGTCAATGGTGCAATGAACAGGACTATCAAACACTATTCCTTGACCATAGAGTATCATTGTACAGACTCCACATTATTACAACTAACATGTTATTCAGGTACAACTTCCAACCGAATAATGAAGTATATATAATATTCATCGGGAATGTATGCAAAGAGAAACACGACATGAATATTAACTACATTGGCCGTTCTTTATAGAAGCAGTCAATTTATTTGTTAATCAAGACCTTTTTGACAGAAACTGGAGCAATTATTAAAGCAGCAGGAGGAGCCTTTAAGGTGTACTGTGTACAAGGGAGTGTTCTGACATTATATTTATAAATATATTTGAATTTATATATATGTTTAACCCCATGAAAATGGGCACCCTTGTGTTCTTGCTAGCTAAGAATGAGCCATTTATATGTGTCTACGGTAGCCCAGAAAGAACAAATGGCTCCAGAGAGGACGTGTTTTAATTAATAATGACAATCTCTTTCTTACTTGTAAACAATTGGTTGCAAACTTTAACCTCATCGCTAGAAGGCACCAAATCCTATACAGTGCCCCTTCTAGTGAGTGAATGTTATAGAGTCATAAATGTTATGTACACACACAGGGTAAGGAAATATAACCTCATGTGATGGCCCGCCTCTTCCTGCTGTTCAAAGCAGATATTTGTGGGTGCATGTGATCTTCTTGGAATGCAGACACTCCACACTGATGAATCCGTGTGGTTCAGAGAGGGAGCTCCGGGCTCTACATGCCCCAGTCTACAGCGGACGCCTCCCGAGCTTCAAGATGATGCGCCAAGTCTTTCATACGACTCTTTTCATTCTCTCTGTGTTAATATCCAATGTTTGTTTACAGTCCAATCTTGTGCAGCTCAATCCTTTTTTTAAAGTCGGCCAAGGACGTTTTTGTTAACATTTTATAAATTGTAAATTGATTCATTGTTTGAAGTATTTTTGGAAAAATGTGGAATTAAGATGTGAATATTATTTCCCTTTTTTTAATAATCATCATGGCTGTTGTCATTTCTTTTCACCATTGGGTTGATGACAGTTATTTGAGTATTATCTTTCAGTATTATATATCCTTACGGCTACGAGTAATGAGCTCAACCTGCCCACCAAGATAAACAGGGCGGGGCTGTAAATCACAAGCCCAGTCTATAACGTCCTGGTCCACCAGCACAGTCTGTACATCTAGCCCCCAAAATGCTTCCTCCGCCAGAGAGAAGTGTTTTAAAGACTGTGAATGAAACAAAAGGACAGACTGTAAATGTTCTTCCCATCAGTGCATCCATCGCTTCTCACCATTTCTAACCTCCTCGTCTTAGCATCTTATTGACACAGTGACAGCCTCCAGGCAGGGAGACCGAGTGGCTTGCATTAAAGTGCTATTACTGGACCCGAATTCAGGAGAAATGGTCACCCTTACTGTGACCATTTTTAAGATTCCCCAAAATCACATCATCTAATTTTTTTATTTTTTTTTGGTGTCATCTGACTCTCCTGTGATCACATCAGCAATTTATATCAGCACCACCATCAGGATATCAGGGCCTTGTGTAACAAAAACAATCTTCAATTTATTACTCCCAAAAATACTGCAAAAGGACCCATTCAGGTCGTCTACTCTAATGAATGCACAACCTTGTGCAAGACAACACAATCCCTGCTTTTACCACCTCGTCCAGGGTGGGTGGGTGGGTGGGTGTGTGTGTGTGTGTGTGTGTGTGTGTGTGTGTGTGTGTGTGTGTGTGTGTGTGTGTGTGTGTGTGTGTGTGTGTGTGTGTGTGTGTGTGTGTGTGTGTGTGTGTGTGTGTGTGTGTGTGTCATTCTTGTTTAGTAGTAATTCTCTAATTGCTTCCATTTTGCCGTCTGAAAAGCAATTACTATTGTTGTGATTCATACATGCAGTCATTCTCATGAATTATCTGCTAAATTATGCTTGAAATAACGTGTCAAAATGAACAGTAAAGGATCGTAATCAATGATGAAAGGGGACTGACTTTACGTGTGTGTGTGTGTGTGTGTGTGTGTGCGTGTGCGTGCGTGCGTGCGTGTGTGTGTGTGTGTGTGTCAGGGACACCAAGAGGGAGCTGGAGGAGAGGACCCATGAGGTCCTGGACATGGACACCGCCCTGAAGGAGAGACAGGGGGAGCTGCAGCAGCGCGCACAAGTGGTACCACAAACACACTCCCGTCATCACACATGCATGTACGCACACACTTATGTAAGGCCTCTTTTATCCAAAGCGACTTCCTATGACCTCAATAAGATCCGAAGGCAGGGCACCACGTCCTCTCTGTCTCTCTCCGTGTCGAGCCCCCGCCCACCGTTGACCCTATCCCTCGCCTCTGATTGGCTGTCAGCTGGGGCAGCTGGACGTGGCCATCCGTGACCACCGGCAGGAGATGGAGCAGAAGGTGGAGGCGCTGCAGCGCCGCCTGGAGGAGAGGGAGGGCCAGCTGACGGAGGCCCGGGAGGAGCTGCTCAAAGCCAGGGAAGACCTGAAGGTACCAACACCCCCCCCCCCCCCCTCTCCTGTCTTCAGTGGTCTGGGGGATTCTCAGGGCCATGCAGCCACTTAACTCGCCATAAAGTGGTAATCCCGTGTGTGTGTGTGTGTGTGTGTGTGAGTTAGGTGAGCGAGGACCTGGGCTGGCAGCTGCGTGTGTGTCGGGAGGAGCTGCAGAGTGTGTGTGTGCAGCGGGGGGAGAGGGAGCAGCACTGCGGGGGTCTGGCTGCACAGCTGGAGGCCAGCGTGGCGCAGGCAGACAGGAGGGTGAGGCCCCCCGCCGCCAGCTCAACGGGACGCCTTAATGCGGCATGGCGGCTTGTCTGTGTGTGTAGGATGGGAGGGAGGGGGGGTGTGAAGGCATGGGCCGGGTGTGTGT
Source organism: Gadus chalcogrammus (assembly GCF_026213295.1). Taxonomy (NCBI): domain Eukaryota; kingdom Metazoa; phylum Chordata; class Actinopteri; order Gadiformes; family Gadidae; genus Gadus; species Gadus chalcogrammus. The sequence goes on along the minus strand of NC_079419.1, from coordinate 19,728,367 downwards.
GTTATGTCTGTATTGGGGGGTGTGGGTGACATTTCTCTATTTATATGCGTGTGTGTGTGTGTGTGACATGTCTCTATTTATGTGTGTGTGTGTGTGTGTGTGTGTGTGTGTGTGTGTGTGACATGTCTCTATTTGTGTGTGTGTGTGTGTGTGTGTCTAATGTCTCTATTTGTGTGTGTGACACGTCTCTATTTGTGTGTGTGTGTGTGTGTGACATGTCTCTATTTGTGTATGTGTGTGTGTAATGTCTCTATTTGTGTGTGTGACATGTCTCTATTTGTGTGTGTGTGTGTGTGTGTGTGTGTGTGTGTGTGTGTGTGTGTGTGTGTGTGTGTGTGTGTGTGTGTGTGTGTGTGTGTGTGTGTGTGTGTGTGTGTGTGTGTGTGTGTGTGTGTGTGTGTGTGTGTGCTAGGAGGCCCGTGTGCGTGTGCTGGAGGAGGAGCTGGTGGTGAAGGAGGAGCACTGGCTGCAGAAGGAGGCGCGGCTGCAGGGTGTGGTCTCCTCCCTCCAGAGGGAGCTGCAGCAGGAGAGGGAGCAGCACAGCCAGGAGGTGCAGCCCCTACCCCCCTACCCCCCCTACCCCCCTCCTCCCCCTCACCCCACCTCTACTCCCCCTACCCCCCTCCTCCCCCTCACCCCACCTCTACTCCTCTCGCCCCCCTCCCCCCTCCCCCACCTCTACTCCTCCTACCCCCCTCCTCCCCCTAACCAACACCTTTACTCCTCTTCTACACCTCCTCTCTCACCACCTCCACCTCTTTACTCCTCTTCTACACCTCCTCTCTCACCACCTCCTCCTCTTTACTCCTCTTCTACACCTCCTCTCTCACCACCTCCTCCTCTTTACTCCTCTTCTACACCTCCTCTCTCACCACCTCCTCCTCTTTACTTCTCTTCTACACCTCCTCTCTCACCACCTCCTCCTCTTTACTCCTCTTCTACACCTCCTCTCTCACCACCTCCTCCTCTTTACTCCTCTTCTACACCTCCTCTCTCACCACCTCCTCCTCTTTACTCCTCTTCTACTCCTCCTCTCCCTCCCTATCCTCTCCTCTATTGTCATAGTAGCTGTCCCAGTAGTTGTTGTATTTTTATTTCATCAAGGCTGTAATCCATTATGTTTATATTTAGTATTTCCTTCCACTTATCTACTGTATCACCAAACAATCATCACCTCCACCACTCCACACACACATGGGATCACACCCCAGACCAGTGGCGTCTCCCAGGACTAGTTTCTCCTGGTAAAAGGGTTCCCAGCTGATTACCCGCACCCCCCCCCCCCCCCCCCAGCTGGGCTCCCTGCAGCAGACCCGAGGCCAGCTGCTGAAGGTGTCGGAGCAGATCTCCTCCACCATGCGCTCCTCCCAGGAGGAGCTGGGCGCCCGGCTGCAGCAGAGCCAGGCCCAGCTGGAGGAGGCCCGGGCCGGGCACCAGCGCGCCCTGGGCCGGGCCGCGCAGCTCCAGGCCCAGCTGGAGCAGGCCGCCGCCCAGCTGGGCCTCACCAGCACCGCGCTGGACCACAGCCGGGACCAGGCCGGCCGCCTCCAGGCCCAGCTGGAGCAGGGCCAGGCCCGGCTCCGTCAGGCCGGGGCCCAGGCAGAGCAGGCCGGGGCCCGGAGCGCGGGGCTCCTGGCCCAGCTGGAGCTGCACCAGGCCCGGCTGGGCCAGGCTGAAGCCCAGGGTGCCCAGCTCACCGCCAGGCTGCTAGGGGCGGAGAAAGAGGTGGAGGCGGCCAACGAGTCCCTGGTCATCAAGGTAGGGTGGAGACGGGGTGATTCAAGTTTGTTGAAATGGTTTAGAATTGGGACCCTTGTCATGGCACTGGGGGTCCAGCCAGCCCCCTGACCGCCGTTCCTCCCGTCCTCTGCACGCAGGAGTCGGCGGTGACCCGTCTGCAGGCGCGGCTGTCCAGCCTGGAGCGCTCGTCGGACCCCCGCTCCTCCCCTCTTGCCCCGTACACACCGCTGCCAAAGCCCCTCCCGGTCCCGGACGCAGTCGCCCCGGCTCCCCCCTCCCCTCGGACACGCTCCCCTCGACGCCGTCCCGCCCCGGGACACGCCCTGGGACACGCCCCGCCGCGGGACCCCTGGCCCTCGGCGCTTGACCCCCGGTCCTCGCCGCCGCCCGTCGCCGTCCACACCGGCGCCGGGCCCCCTCCCCGGCCCCTCGCCCTCGACCGGTCCTCGCTGTCCCTCCCGCCGTCGGAGCGCTCCACCCTGGCCTGGCTGCGCTCCACCAGCGCCGACTCGTCCCTGGACCTCCCCCCGGAGCTGAGGGCGGCGCTCCGGGACGCCCTGAGCCGGAGGCCCCGGGAGTCCTCCGCCCGCCACTCCCCCCCCCCCGACCCCGACCCCCACCCGGTGGACCGGAGCTGGCAGGGCCTGAGCTCCCTGGAGCCCGACACCACCGGCACCACCACCACCTCCGCCTCTGACCTCTCCTTCAACCCCCTCACCTACATGCTGGACCAGGCGGGGGGCGAAGACGAGGAGGAGGAGGAGGAGGAGGACGGTGGGAGGGGGGGAGGCGCCAAGCCGAGCGGCGAGTGGGACGAGGGGCCGGTGGGCCGGTCTGGGGGGCCCCTGGGCTCTCTGTCGGGCATGCTGAGGTTCGTGAACCAGACGCTGGCCATGCAGGAGGACACGTCGCTGTGGGACGCCGGCCAGGCGTCGTGAGCCCCGGCAGGGACACGCCGTCACCGGGGGTCCAGGTACACCGTCAGAGGGGGTCCAGGTACACCGTCAGAGGGGGTCCAGGTACACCGTCACAGGGGGTCCAGGTACACCATCACAGGGGGTCCCTGGCCAGGGAGACACCAGAGGGGGGCACTAGGGTCAAAAAGGGAGGAGAGATTCGTGATCCGTCTTTGTTACCATAACGACGCTGTGCTGTGCACTACCAGTATCTACAGTTGGATCCCAAATGGTTTGCACTGGTCAGCAAACTGGCGATTCCCGTTCTATCATTACTTATTAACATTAGCCCTCTGCATTCTTGTGCCAAACGGTTAGTCTTTTAAGTGTAGAGAGCCTTTCAATATTTAATCACTTTCAAAATGCCACTGTTGATATTCAAACCTCTTATGTAGTTGTTGATGTAAGAGTAGGGCAAAAATAATCTGACATACAACTCACCAGTTGGACTTGGCCTACTAAATACTTTTACTTTGCAATGACAATAAAGTGCGACCTGATTTGTGTTGCATGACGTAGTGAAGGGGAATTCCTTCAGGCCCCCTCTGACTCGTCTCTTCTGCTTCCCTTCCAGGGAACTCGTTCTCCAAAGACTCACTTAAAATAATGGAAATTGTCTGCTCTCTCTGCTGACTGCTTATTTCCAGCACTTGAATAACTCTGTGTGTGTGTGTGTGTGTGTGTGTGTGTGCGTGTGTGTGTGTGTGCGTGTGTGCGGGGGATTTTACAGGATTTCAAAGTGTAGTCGTCAGTCTTTGACGTCCAACATTAAATCTGTAGAGTTTGGTGTGATTTAGATCAAGCTCCAGGGCAAGTCCTGCTGCTGATTTGGCTGTGACTTGACTGGATCACATGTCACCCTCGCCAGCACCAACGACCAAAAGGCTGTCCGGTTCCAGCTCTGTGTCACCCTATGTTCTTACTCTATGATGTTGCTTGTTTAAACATGTATATTGTGTAATGTATTTGTAATGTATAGTATTTTTGTTTTGCATCCTTTTAGATTACCGAAGTAACTAGCTACATTTATTAAAATGTTTTGTTATGCTACTGATTTGTTTTGTTGTGTGTTTGTATGGTGATAGGGTCAAAAAGGATTATAACTTTCTTGTACGTTTTTGTTGCTATAGGCCTACCATTATGGGGAACGGGTTCGCTGACTCACACATAGTTTGAGTCACGAAAGGGAATCCGTGTCTTGATTTGGAAATGGTAGTGAGTCACTCTACCACTTCCTTAGGTACAAGGCTTCTCTGGTGGACCAGGCTACAGGTTCAGTTTTAAAAGCAAGTAAATAAGAGTACATTTCCATTCAAAGTCTTTCAGCATAAACTGTTTGTTTAGATAACACAGTCCTATTTTTGCACTAAACAATCAGGGAACAGGGATAGATTACTATACATTTAATAAACTGACATAGTCAATTTAGCTTTGACTATTTCACGTACTGTTCTTTGCAATCATCCATGGAGGTGTGAATGAGCATCATCCTGTTCAGTAGGCTAGCAGTCTCACCACAATGAATCCTATGTCTGTACCATGACAGCGTTTGGAACCTCAACGGCCACTGGGCCTGCCCACTGTGTATATAGAAAAGGGACGTGGTATTTACCTTGTTCTAAACCTGTGCCCACCTACCCTCCTGACGTCTGTCTGCCTGCACCGCCTCCGCAGCCCAGGAAGCCGGGCCTGGGACACGCCTGATTGGGTTGAACAGTATGTGTTGGTGTGTGGCTGGGAGGGTTGTGTTGGTCGAGTCTTTGAGACAGAGACTGTAGAAATCCCCTTATGCAACAGAGGCTAGGTCATTGGCTGTATCTCTCCACTCCAGGTGGTAAGGTACCGGGTTAATTAGGGTCCATTAATGGCATGTATCGTACTCTGTGAGGGGCTAGGAACAGAAGGTCTGCTAAATGACGAGTGACTTGTAGCCCAGCTGGGCTCCACAAGGTGGGGGTCAAAGGAGGGCTCTTTTGTATACAAATGAAATACTACAGTGAATGCAAAAAAAGTTATCAATTGTTAGCATCCTTTTAAAAGCTAGATCAATTCTGTCAGCGATTGAGGCCTTTCCAACTCTTATTTAAGAAGGCCTGATACCGTTTAGACTGTAACAGCATATTTGTATTCGCTCTGCGTCTGCTTTGACATGCCTCTTCTGCAACTGCGTTTTCACTTCCTGTCCTCTGTGGTTTTTACTAGGTACATATTATGATTAATTTCTCACTGAAAGCCGGATGGGATTTTATAGGTCTGCATGTTTGTCTGCCTTTTCTCAGGTCCTGTTTAATCATTGGCAGTAATGATAAACAGATGAATAACATTGAGGTGCATGGATAAATCCTACAGGTCAATTTGCTGCCCTTGCATTCCAAATAGGTGTTTGCTCTTTCTTTTTCTGTCGTTGTTCCCTCTCAAGTGCAGAACATTATTAATGTTTTAAAAAGTGTACACTGTGGCTACCATTACAATAGGTCTACATTACATCAGGTACATTTACATTTTTACACATTTGTTGTTATGCTGCTGATCTTAGCCTTAACGACACATATATATGCCAAGGTTGAAGAAGTTGAATTATGAATTATTCTTTGAATTCTTCGAGGTTTAAAAGGGAAGTTTTAAAAATGTAAACATTAAAGTGCGATTATAATTTTAGCACACTTACAAATAACAGTTTGTTGACCACGGTGGCGAACAAACACAATAAAACGGCACACAAATAGAACACCCTTAAATGTGTACACATCCATTTGTGCGTATTGGTTGTTCAAGGAGGTTGTGTGAGTCTCGTTTCTAGGAAGTACATGAACCACTGAGAGGTTATTTGAGGCTGCCTCTGCTGGATGGATTAGAGGGCAGTGCGGTTATGTGCTGGCAAGCAGGAAACCACCACCGGTTAGCAAGCCACGGCAGGGCTTTATCTGGCTGCAGCAAGACTGCAAGGAAACCGTGCTGCAGCAGCAACAAGCCCTGTGTTAGAGCGGCTGCTCGTGTTCATGACAGACACTAGTACATGTTAGTCTGGAGTCTGAACCTCTAGTGAGATGCACTGGGAGGACAGCTTGCGTATTGTAAATGAATGGGACCTACATTGTATGAACTTATTATTTTTGAAGGTTTTATCCTATTATTGTAGAGTTAGTAAGACAGGAAGTTATCTCTCCCTCCAGAGAAGGGAGGACATGCTGCTAAGGACCACGGGCAGTGATCGAACCCGGGTCGCTGCGGCAAGGACTGGCCTCAATGGTACGCACTCCACCCGGTGAACCACCGGGACGCCCCCTGTTGAACTTATTAATGCAATATATCGTCCTTTTGCATATACTGTATTGCTTTGGGAATCAACTTTTTGAAGAATAATTTTGGCTTGTCCCATTTCAGTGACATATTGTAGTTCCACTTGACTGAAATGGAGGCTGTACACCTCTCCAATGGGCGCGTGGAGCCTGCTAGTGGAGGCTAGATGACTCACTGGCGGGCCTGTATATCACTCTCCTCGGTACATCACTCTCCTCTGTATAGCACTCTGCTGTCACAGGAGTGGACCCTCACCCCATTGAAACAATCTGCAAGGGCCACAATGGCGCCGTGATTACTGACCATATCTTACCAGCAAGGTTACGGGGCCTGTAAAGTCTTATCGCCACACACACACACACACACACATACACACACAGAGGGTCCCCTGTCCCCTATATTAGGGGCCTTTGTTCCCAAGGAAAAACCTGTTAATGCATTAAAGGCAAGTATTAACAAGAGATTTCTAAAGCCTGTTGGTGGATGTCAACGCCACAATGCCTGACTTGCGTGTCTTCTGCGTCATTCTCTGTTCTCATTGGACAGGGCTTCAGACACACATCCCAGTGACACTAGTTTGCGTCACACAGCTCCACAGCCAATGGAGTGGAGACAGAAAATTGTTATTCTGCTTTTTGAATTCAGAAAGTCCTCTGCCTATTAACTGGGTGAGGCTCAATCTGAGGCTCAGTAGTAACATATCCCAAGGGAAACATCCCCGAGCCTGAACATGCCCTATTCAGTCAGTGAAGGTCCTCACTGACTGCTCATAATATTTCAGTTGCTGTGTTTAGGATATGGGGACTGAATTGGCATAATATTTTTTCCAACACTGACACAACCTTAAGCCAAGTTTGGTACTAACAAAGCAGTCATGGTACCATCGGGGCAGCAGAGATGTGCCGAGCTACACAGAGCCGCCCAGTTGACCTACAGGGTGACATGAACCGCTTTGGCAGAAGCCAACTCCAGGGACTCACTGGGTTAAAGGTCAATGTCATCCTCTCCATCCCACACCGCAAGTCTGCAGTCCCCAGGCCCCCCCCACCCCCCGCCCCAATGTTGACCTTTCCTTTGTGTTGAACTGAATGTTTAAAAGGGAAATGGGTGTTGTCATAGCCTAGCAACCCATTTTTTTTCTTTGCCCACCAAGCAAGATGGCGATGGTGGTTTGGTAGCCATTGTCTAGGAGGACTTCTCCCTGGGACCCAGTCCACTCACGTCCCGGTCCAAGTCCCTTGTCACTCAGGGACTTACTACTGTGGGCACTGGTTGTTGGGTCATGCTGAGGGTGAAGGGGGGGTGTTGAGGGGTGCTATAGCTATGGCTATTTAGGGAGCCTTTAGATAATGGAGCTATATTAGCTTCTGACTGGCTGCTGCTTTTAGAGTTTGGATTGTTTTTGTGAGAGGCGTGTGTGAGAGGGGTTTGGCTGTAGCAACATTCCCTCATTACCCTTCATTCAGGGATCAGGAGACACTTTAGATTCAGCAGACCTGTTGTGATTCCCAAACATTTCTCGCCACCGTTGACGTCATTGTTAAGAAGATTCTTGCATGCAGCCTGCGTGACCTACGATGATGTGCAGCTGCTGTCTGAACCCTGTTACCCATCATATCAAGGCCCCAGTGAAGTAGTGTCTGGTAGTGTGGCTCATGGCTACGGATACTTAGGTGGTCTGTTCGTATGTTAGGGGCCTTCAGCCTTGAAAACATCCATCTCTGTTTGTTTAAAGTGCAGAGGTGATTTAAGAGCAGGGGTGATGGGCTTAAGACGTCATTGGCCTCAAACTGTGGCACAAACTCCCTCCTCATATCAGGCTAGGCCCTTCAGTGCCCGTCTTCAATCCCTCCTAAAAACTCATTGGTATTCTCTACATAAGTTATATTGTGTGTGTGTCCTTTTACTAGTGTCTCCTTTTTTGTGCTTTTAATTGTTTTTATTTTTTTGTTTGTTTTAGAACTAGATAGTTTACTTGTAAAGCACTTTGGTCAACTGTTGTTTTAAAAAGGACTCTAAAATAAGCTTGAACTCAAGCATTAAGGAAGGTGAGTCATACCTCAGGCTACAGGAATGTGATTGGGTGAGGACGCAGCCAGCGGTCAGGCTGGGCTCGGTCTGCTCTGCTGCGGTGAACAGCTATGGTCACATCGCTTTTCACACAGTAAGCCTCACACAATTAGCAAGGTAATCCGCGTTCCGGGTGCTTCCACGGCCTGTTGTCTGTGTGAGCACCGCATGGGGCCATGCCCTGTCTCTTGAGCTGGACAGAACTGACCCAAACCCTCGAATGAGCGTAAAATAACTCACATGGTCGATACTTAGATCTTATACAACTACATTTTGCCCAGGGGTGCCTTTGGGATGTTTGATTTAAGTCATTAGACACGTACGAGTGTGTCCTAATGCTCATCTCTTCCTCCCACCCATCACACTTCATGTAAAGTTGAATGGATTGTGATGCAGAACTAGGTCATTCTCTCAGGAAAGTCCTTATTTTGGCTCTCCTAAAGAATGTTACATGAAGACATGAGGATGAGTTTTTTTCATGGGTCAAAAATAACCAGTGACTCATTTCTCTTGGAAACTGGAAAGTAACGTTTACTCCTCACATTTGTTCAGCTAGACGCTCATACCCGATGTAGAAGCTATTGTATGTTGTTTTTGTTGCCTGTATACAAAGGGCCAGTTACGCAGCAACCTAAGAAGCAATAACTATCTGGTTCTTCTTTTTCCTATTAATATTGTCCCCTTTTTAATACTCAACAGGAAGTAGAAAAATGAAGGTCTAGACAGATATGAGCTCCTTCCTTGTTGCAGCATATATATTACACTCCATGTTTGCACTGGGGTCTTTGTAATCACAAAGAGTAACTACAACTACGTCAAAGAGTACTCAATGTCCAAGCTGTGTCCAGTGTGTGTCGACTACCCTATTCACCCGCACAGCACTGAGCTGTGGGTTTGAAGTCGAGTTACCTTTATTTGCAAAGCCCTTCATCACATTTACAGTCTCAATGGGCTTCACTGGACACTCTATGACCCCTGCTTCTTAACCCCGACGCCCTCTGAAAACATTCAAAATACATGTAATTTAGATTAAGCGTTCTTCTAATGAAGTAGTGTAGAATCTTGTTTTTGTTTACATCTCTCTGTGAACAAGATGATACTCACAATTTACACGGACGTCTTGTTCCTTTTGCGTTCCTTCCTTTGTGAGGCATGTTGACGTTGTGTTTCGCGCAAGAAGTGGTACACAAGTAAAGTTTGATTCAGTGATTGATTGATTGAAGGGCAAGGAATACCTTCCCCCCCCCCAAAAGCCTCAGGGGGAGAACGGAAGAAGAGGGGGTCCCTCCCTGCTCCCAGAGACGCTGGACAAGACCTTCCTCTAAGGCAGGCAGATGAAAGATCCCGTTCTCATCACACTGTCACTTCCTGTGGGAGGCTGAGGGCTCTCCTGTGCTGAGGCTTCCCCTCTCAGGAGACTGACAGCTGGGTGCAGCCCGCCTGCCACGCAGATTTCAGTTGCTCTAATCCCCATGGGAACCGGGATCAGACACCAAGACCCATTCCCATGGTGACGCCGATGGGTTTGCGGTCTTAAATTGGCGATGGAACCTGTTTTGTGTACAAACAGCAGGGTTTTGTGTTTGCATGTGTTTTTGTACAGGTTTCTCAAGCTCTCTCCCGAGTGGAGTGGAGGGCTGTACCAGGTGGTCGTGCTCTCCTTTTGGCTTGTTGTTGGCTTTAAATATGCAATAAAGGAATGCAGAAATATTTAAAGAAATTGTGTGTATTGTATATTGTGTGTTTGCATTGTGTATGTACATTCATATATCAATACATTTGAGCTCTTGTCATTGTTTAGAGTTGAAATTGTATATTAATACATATCTATCTATGTATAAAGCATATGTCACACGTCGCCATGCAATAAAATGTGTTTGTCTTTGAGTTGTATATGTACAATATAATACACAATCTCAATCTCTCTCTCAAACACGCGCACGCACGCCACTACAGGACTATTTGAATGGCCACACCCTGACTCTGGGTGGAATACACGCCAGTGATCTGTAACCGATACAATCAACCAATCAATGATCTCTTCTCCGCAGTAGGCTTTTGCTCACACTGGACACTCCTTCCTCCAGTAAAACACGAATGCACGCTCTGCCCCGGGCCGTCTCAGTCTGCATCCACCGACAACCTCTTCCTCGGAGATAGACGTTGATTTGATCCTTCTTAACCGTAAGTAACTTCTGTAAATCATAATACATGCGTCGTTAGGTCATGATTTGGACTTTAATCGCGTAACAATGCAATATTTGTTTCCTCTGCGTTATGGGACAACCTTAAAAACATAAAGTCTAAGCTCTTATGGATATACGATT